>NC_133340.1:5445576-6045576 GCF_030506205.2 Paramisgurnus dabryanus
ACTGTTTTATTAGTACCTTGCTTGAAAGAAAGGTACTAACTAGGGATGCACCGATAGGATTTTTTGGGCCGATACCGATACCGATTTAAAGAGACAACTTCTGGCCGATACCGATGCCGATACCGATATTAAACACTTGTAAACAATACTATACAGTTGGTCTATTAGCTAGTTTATTTCTGCATCAAATTATTTGTACTGAACATGGATTGGATCTAATTAACATTCAACTGACCAACATAATAAGAGAGGCACAAATTAAGCTAAAACAAATATAAGAAGACAGCATGACAACCTTCAAAGGCAGTTTTGGCTATTCAGCATTTACTTTAATAACAACATTAACGCATTTTTTTTACCTATAATGGATTTCTTTATGCAGTTAATTAATAAACAATCGGTATCGGCCTTTCTCGTGCTAGTGCCGATGGTTTCAAATTCATCAAAAATCGGCCGATAAATATCGGTGGCCGATACATCGGTGCTTCACTAGTACTAACCATAAGGTTCTATTAGTTAACAAGTTAACAATGAAGAATACATCTACAGAATTTATGAATCTCAGTCCAGATTGGACATTTGGTAGTTGCTTTTATCCAAAGTGACATTATTGTGCATTTACAGTACTAAAGCAAACATACCAAATGTTACAAATTTGTTAGATTTTAAGCTGCATGTTCCATATTTGCTATTTCTGTACGATTTCTTAATGTCAATACTCAAACTTTGGGTCAATGCATCTCTTTCTTTCTCTCTCTCTAGGTAATTTCATGTGCACTGAACTGAGAGGAACATATGTTAGAAGCTACTTCACAATAAAGAGCTTTTAAAAGGTACTGAAGTCAAGTTAAAGCCAGTAATAAAACATAAGTAATAATAATTAAAGTTAACAAGCTGTGCATGCATACTGAGTGTAGAACAGACCATTGGCATTCTTTGGCCAGCTCTCGTGTTTTAAAGGTAAAGTGCTCTTGTGGATTCAAAAGAGTCTTGATACATATTTTTATGAGTGAACTAATGTAGTATTACACACACATACATTTCTGGAACCTCTTACATTTATTTGACATGGGTCATCTACATTTTACAATAAATGTCAAAACACATCCACACTGCTGAAATAATATAGCATAGATCAGAATAAAGTCATTTGGTGGTCTCTTGAGCTCCATAATGTTGGTAGCTGCAGCTTTAACTTGCTGCTGTTAATATTGCTGTCATATGTTATATAAACCTCATGTGCTTAACTGCCAAAACAACAATAATGTGATTCAGGGAGAAATGTGAAAAACTATAATTGGTGCTTGGTTTGTATAGCGTTCAATACAATAGCTGAGTGTAACATTTGCTTGAGAGAGAGAGAGAGACATAAAATGATGATGTGAATGAGGGGGCTCGAATATATCAACCGTCAGCAACATACAGTATAGTGTGTGGATGAATTATAATTGGTTGTAAGAGATGTACAGATGTTAAAGGTTTAGGACTCAATGAAAAGTGATGGGGGAGGCACACAGAACACAGAGGGAGGATGCCTTTCAAACTTTCCTCCTAAAACGACTATAAAGTTTTCTTACTGGTGAACATGGTGTAATCCAGTAACCTTGTCTCTGATTGTCTCGCTTCTGGTCTGCTGCATGTTCATTCGTTTTGGAGAAAACATAGTTTTGGATGGCGATTTGCACGGAGGGCGGGATCATATGCCTTCAGTGCTTACATGCAAGGGTTAGCATTTTCCAAATCAGACCCCACATTTAACTGAATATGTGACAGCTACGAAATAAATACTGTAACTGTGACCAATCTGTTTTCAAATCCACATCATTTGAATATCACCACATTAATATCTGAAAAAAACATGCACAATAAAATTATTATGAGTTATTGAATTATTATTATTATAAGAATTTATGAGTATCACATGCATTTCCTGGAAAACCCACACTATCATATTTTTTTAAAAAATAATATTTTTCACATTATCTTACATTTACTATATATTTATTTTTTCCATCCTACAATATATGATGGTGAGATTCATTTTATTGTTTGCATTTACCATTGTCTTTTTTGCCTTAGGCTATTTAGAACAGACCTGAAACCAATTTTTAAATTGCGACCTAGCAGGTCATACCGCAGCAGCCCAGCTGTCAGTCAAAACTACAATGTTTACAGAATGAACATACACTCTAACAAAAAGTGTTGATTTTAAAGCTCCCATAACACAAGCTGCATATCTGATGTTAATATTGAGTACCTATAGAGTAGTATTACATCCTTCATATCTCCGAAAAGTCTATAGTTTTATCAGATTTATAAAAAAACGCACAGAAACATTCGGAAGGAGGAGTCACGAGCTGCGGGAGGAGCGAGACACGAGGCATACAACACTGTATACAACACTAGATAATTTATGATTCACTACATGTTCACACCATTTACATTTTATGCACTTGCCGATTTCCAACATAACAAGAAGTCTTACTTATCGCATGCAACTCATGCCCCGGTTGGGACTTTTCAACGAAATTCAAGGTTAAACAAACGTGCGCAAAACTCTGCTGTTATCCAGAATAAACAAACTTTCCCGAATAAACAAACTATATCTATTGTTTCCATAATGCTGGCTTTCTTCTCCTTACAGTACATCCAAAAAACACACGTCTTCTTTCGTGCCATTGTTGAGTCTTGATATAAAACAAAGCTGTCGCATGAAGTGATGCCTGTAACTTCGAGCATCCTCGTTTCTCGCTCTCCCGCTAATTGACATGTGGGCGTGCTTTTCCGGAGGAAGGGTCTATTAAAAGAAATGATAAGGAAGCTGTACCTGTGTTTGAAAAAATAAAAACTTTCCCAAACTTATACGAACCCTGGCGAAGTGCATTTGGCAGAGTACGTCCAACTGCTTTTTAGACACTTTACCTATGTTTAGCATGAGGAAACCAACTCTTAAACTGTGTTATTAAGTCAGAATTCACAGAACCGGCCGGACACATCCCGAACCTGTTTTCTGTTCAAGTCGCGTTGCTCGACCGCATACGTCATCGAGGTTCTCACATTTCAGTTAGAATACATTACAAAATTCAGATTTATTTATTTTAAGACATGCAACCACTGTAGTTTCATTCTTACCTTGAAATGTAACGGTTGCTTTTCTGAAATTGAACCAGAAATATTAAACCTTAATGACGTATGCAATCGACCAACGGGATTTCAGGAGAACGCACCCGAAAACATGTTCGGGATGTGTCCGGTGGAACTGGCACGAATAGCCACCCTAATGTGTCCTGTCCAATATTTATTTAGCATGGGTTAAAAACAACGCAGCCATTTTTAGATTGAATGTATGTAAGTTGGGATCCATCCTCAGCATTACTGTTTTAACCTCGCATAGGTTCTGTAAGTGTAATAGGACATCCTGATGCACCGTGCTCACCTTTCAGCCATAACATTAAATCACACTGGCAGTTTCTGTTTCAGTGGGGCGTAATAGCTTGCTGCACCATTTGATTTATAATCATCTGAAACAGGGTGTCCTGCCAGTCGCAACAAAACAAAGCCTATAGGTTGATATAATGGAGAACAGTGTTAAGACAGCATGCTAGAGATGTAGGTACTTGTTATGAGAACAGTGGTAGTCGTGACCTATGAGTTTAGAATTTGGAGAGAACATAATCTAAAACATAGAGTTGCCCCTGATATATTTCAAATTTTTATTTTTATTTTATTTTGATGATTATAACTGACAAGTATGCAAAATCCCAAATTCAGTATCTCAAAAAATTTGAATATTACTTAAGACCAATACAAAGAAAGGAGTTTTAGAAATTTTGTCCAACTGAAATGTAGGAATTTGAAAAGTAAGAGCATGTTCAGCACTCAATACTTAGTTGGGGCATAGGATTTCTATGGGATTAAGGTCGGGCGAGTTTGCTGGCTAATTAAGAACAGAGATCGTGAATCTCCCCCACATTTTTAAATGGGTTTTGTTTTACAATCCTTTACAAGGTGCGGTTATCCCTATTGCTTGTACACTTTTTTGAACCACATCTTTTCCTTCCCTTCACCTCTTTATTAATGTGCTTGGACACAAAGCTCTGTGAACAGCCAGCCTCTTTTGCAATGACATTTTGTGTCTTGCCCTCCTTGTGCAAGGTGTCAATGGTCATCTTTTGGACAACTGTCAAGTCAGCAATCTTCCCCATTATTGTGTAGCCTACATAACTAGACTGAGAAACTATTCAAATGCCTTTGCAGTTGTTTTGAGTTAATTAGATGATAAGGGTGTGGCACCAGGTGGCTTCAATATTGAACCTTTTCACAATATTCAAATTTTCTGAGATACTGACTTTGGGATTCTCCGTAGTTGTCAGTTATAATTATCAAAATGAAAAGAAATAAACATTTGATACATAACAGTATGTATGTAATGAATGCACATAATATACAAGTTTCACTTTTTAAATGGAATTGGTGAAAAAATTTAACTTTTTGATGATGTTATAATCATATGACCAGAACATGTATGTCTTTTATTCTAGTGACACAAATGCTGCTAATTTCTAAAACAATTAAAATCTATTTGCTCTCTAACTGTTGAAGGTGTAGTTATCACAAATATGAATAATTGACTCACATTCATGCCATTCCAGATGACTCTTTTCTCCAGCACTTGGCGGCCATGTTTGCAACGCCTCCAGGACATTATTTCAGTCATGCAAGACTAAAATCCTATCTTCTAAAATGGGAAAGTGCAGATATCTCTAAAATTGCATGCTAAAATCACAATTAAAATATTTCTGACCAACAATTTAACTTGCTTGTACCATAACTTTTGCTTCTTAATCTCAAATTGACCAAAAAACACTTTTTCCCAGGTTTTTTCATGCACACAGGTTGGCAAGCACCTCACGTGACTCTATATAGAGCTCCTTCTTCAGAGAATTGATTTATAATTGGTTGTTTTAACTGGAAGACGGGACTTCCGTCGCCAGAGCGGCCATAATGAGCGTTGCATTGTCCCCTATTAGTAACAGAAATGCTCAATCTTGTTACAGCTATCCAGTGTTGGTGAATACGCTGAGCTTATCTAACGATTAATACATTTATCCATGGAAACACATGGATTCCAATTTGACGGCACATTGATAACTTCTAATCTTATTGGTGCATGTCTCGTGATTAGTTGTCTTATATATGCTTTGTCAGGAGACACAAAAGAACCAATGAAATTGTACAAGTCAACAGCATTGTTATATAAAATGATTCATTTGGATTCAACTGATGGAAGGAATTCATTTCAGCAGTAGCTCTTCAGATTATTTTCAATTTCCAAACAAGGTTTAATAAAATTATTTAATACGTTTTTTCTTAAGGGTAATCCCACAATTAGTCAATGACAGCTAACTTTGTTATCAGCCTTTGAACATGATTGGTTGACATACCCACTGAGAGCTGTTATTGTTTCTCTGAAACTGAACTTCTTCCACACGCTTTCACTAACTGAAGCTGACAGGTTGCCAATAAATTTGCATAACAATCATCACAGAAAAAAACAGCATTCCCAGAGAGAGAGAGAGAAAGAAAGAGAGAGAGAGATAGCGCACACACAGAGAAACTTATAGCAAATTATTTAGTTCCCCTAGGCAATGCATACAGATGTTTGCTGTGGTAGCATTATATACCCCAGAGATGGGATTGTTGGTCAGCTGGAGTCACATGATAATTTCTTGTGACTGCACTCGGGAAGCTCCATTAGTTCATTGAGTGACAGGTGATAGATAAGCCTGCTGTGGACTCACATGGATAATGAATTCTCTGACAACAGGTGCCATCATCAAAATAGCATGCCCGAGCATCCAGGTTGCAGAATTAATAGGAATTGCTGTGAATGAGTCTCTTTGTCGCTTCTGGTGGTTTTAATCATAACTTCATAATGTGACACAGTATGGATAATTGTGTGTATAATCATAAATCTTACAGACAATATTTAGACTTTTGATATAGGGGAGGTATGCAAGTTATTTTTGAAATATTTTAAGCTACTTTGGTTTAATATGCTGAGACAGTTGATTCAACCAACATTATGACATGGATTTTCCAGCCAAATCTCACAAGAATTTGTACATATTTTACGTATACGAAGTTAAACGTGCAAAAACATACAATTATCTTAACTCTTTCACCGCCAGCGTTTTTTTTTTAAAGTTGCCAGCCAGCGCCAGCTGTTTTCATGATTTTCACCAAAGTTTAATGCCTTCCAGAAAATGTTCTTCTTTAAATATATAAACATACAATATACCAAATGAAAGAACAGACCCTCTGCTTTCAAAAAAAAAAAAAAAAAAAAAAACGTTTCATCTTCAGTGGTTCTTTTGTAATCAGCTTTTGAATATGGGTAGGTTTCTGCAAAAACACCACATTTTGAGCAAAAAGCAGAGATAATTGCATTTTTGTGACAGACTTTTCATAGAGATCCCACTCAGAGCGATCTTTAAAACAGACACGGACATGCAGCCGCTTGCCATAGAGCAATACTTCCGGGTTTAAAAAGTTGCGGAATTGCGGAAAAAGACGGAAAATCTCGTCATTGGCGGGGAAGCGTTTTCTCTTAATTGACGAGATATCTCGTCAATGGTGGGAAAGAGTTAAAAAAGACAAATCATACAAAAATTTACAAATGTGGTTGTACGAATTAATACAAATTAGTCACCCCGTAAAATACGTACAAATTGCCATAGCGTTGGATATTCTTGTTTTTCTGTGCAATGGCAGTTTGGAGGAGTATTCGGCAAACTTAACTGAAATGAATTCATTGCAGGCCTGTTTAATCAACCTGATCTCACGAATCTCCGTGGCATAGTCACGGAATTTTGTGCTCATTTTTCCGTGGCATTCTCACGGATCGCCGCATTTTTCCGCGGCCCTGCTATGGACTGTCTTTTTCCGTGGCATTCTCACGGATTGGTTACTCAACTGTTTTGTCCTATTTTCTTACCATTTTCGCTTCGGTTTAGGGTTAGATTTACATGAAATGACATCTCTACCCAAACCCAACTCTAACCCCAACGCTAGGGGACAATTGTTTAAAGTTTAGAAAATAAAAAAGAATAAATCAGAAAAAATAATATAAACCAATAGTTAAAGTGACATACTAACGCAAACACCAAATCTAACCCTAAACCGAAGCGAAAACGGTTTGAAAATAGGAAAAAGCAGTTGAGTAACCAATCCGTGAGAATGCCACGGAAAAAGACAGTCCGTAGCAGGGCCACGGAAAAATGCGGATATCCGTGAGAATGCCACGGAAAAATGAGCACAAAATTCCGTGACTATCCCACGGAACTTTGTGAGATCATGTTGGTCTAGTGATGCTGGTGGTGCCACAGAAATGACACATTTTCATATAAAGAAGATACAATTACAGTGCATACAGAAGATATGAAGAAAAAAGTTATAGATGTGGAGTTGGCACTTGAGTCTATATATTGCATATAAAAATGCAAATAGTAACTCTCCAACAGCTGTGAGTGTTGTTTGAGCTACTTACTTATTACATGCCTTGACCATGATACAGTAGCATACATTACAGGTAATCTCTTCATGTCTTCATGTCTATGTGTGCACACCCACAGCCAGCCAGGCTAATAAGGTTTTGAAAAATGGCAAAATTATTTATATGACTAAATAAATAAACATGCCATGGAGCTTTCATCCAACCCACAACTGTTTACAACACAATACATAACAGGAAAGAAGTATAATTATGTGTATGGGCCATTAAACCGAAGTAGTATATCTGAAGGAAGCAGTAAAGTTATTATTTACCACAAATAAGAAGGCTACGTGTCAGATGAGAACTATAAAACCCCAGTGCTGCATGAATAAATGTCTTCTCAAATTATAATACCATCTCAAAGTGCACAGAGAAACGCTGTATTACCTCATCTTGCTTCATGACTAATGCGCATGCTTTTAAAGCAACATTAAAATGCTTGACATAAATCATTCCTTCCCTTCCCAAAATCTTCAAAAACCAGCATGAACAGAATACTTCCTGGCAAAGGCTTGACATTTTCTCTGAATAGAAAGTCTTTGTACCCCTGTTTGTGACAAAGTCCCAGTTTTGTGTTTCTGTGGAAAACCCAAAATCCAACGTTGATCCGACGTCAAAATCCAACGCAAGTGGATATAGCAATCTGACACAATAAACGTTTTTCCAGTTTAAGTCTGTGGACATTTATTGTGAAATTTTAGCTTACAACCTAAATGGTTTCTGCAGATATTAAATCTTCTTAGGTCTTAATTCACCTTGACATCTGCTCAAAATTGGGTATTGACGTCAAAATCCAACGTTGATCCGATGTCAAATTTCAACGTTAATCTTAATACAAAATCTAACACAAGTGGATACAGCAAACTGACAACATAAATGTTTTTTCCAGTTTCTGCAGATATTAAATAGTCTTAATTCATCTTGACATCTGCTCAAAATTGGGTATTGACGTCAAAATCCAATGTTGATCCGATGTTAAAATCCAACGTTAATCTGACGTCAAAATCCGGCGTTGATCCGACGTCAGGATCTAACGTTGATCCAAAGTCAAAATCCAAAGAAAACCTCTGACGTCAGCCGGAAATGTGACGCTTCTTACCATGTTAGAAAGATAAACTCACAATGCAATGCTGACAGGAGTTAACTTGCAGGCTGTGAGTCCAAGCGGGAGGAATTATGATAATGTCGGTCTTGTCCACGTCAACAGGTCCAGGAAGTAAACTGTTGCCTACAATCTGCGTGTTTATTGTAGTCCAAGAAAAGAGATTTACGTTGGAAACAATAATTTGCATCATCATTATCTTTATGCATCTTTTGCACATCGTTAACATGTTACACACCAGAGGAAATGTTAAATCGTGAATCATACCATAATTGCTCTTTAAATCAAAAAGCCAGCTCAGATAGAGAGTTCCAAAAACTTCGAGTTTGTCAACTCTACCCCAATTTTCTTAAAGACAAAGCAGGTAGGGCACAACCTGTCATGTGAGGTACATCAGCATCCTTAGGGACTCTTTCAGTATCCTCTGCTAAAAGCCCAGATAAATCAACTCTTGCCGATGACCAAATGAACTTTTTGCTTCAGGTTTCCTATTTAGATGTGCTAGTTTCATATACAGTATAGATGTGCTAGTTCCATGTGTCTTGTATCACTTCTCTGGTAAATCAATATTTTGTATCTGATTATTCATAGTATGTGATAAATAATCATGTAATAATGGGATACAAGATAACCATAATAAAGTGTTTATTTACACTGAGTAATGATACAAAAAAAAAATTTACTGAATGAATTCTTATGTAAAGTGAGCCCATGAAGTCTTAAGCCCGGGACACACTGCACGATTATTGGCTGTCCCAGACGAAAAATTGCCATCGTGAAACAATCGTCACGATTTCTGTGATCGTAGCTCTTCATCGGTAGTCCTACCTGTATGTCGTACAGTGAAAAATATTCAAAGAAGGACGTTTTCCCGGTCTTGCGTACAAAGATGGCCTACGATACAGCCTGACAAGTGTCAGAAATTCAGCATGATCAACGCACAGTGTGTTTGCTGCTACTACCTGCGTACTGGTATTTGTTTACGACTAGTGGATGCTGCTCACATTGCGCTAACGTGTGATGCAGCTGCCGAAGCTTTCGTGTCTTAATGGTACAGTCTACATGCTTGTCGAACCCGCGTTTAAATTATCCATGTTGCACAGTGTGATAAAGTAATGATCTTATAGGAGTGCAGTGTTTTCCGGGCTTTATAGGGATATTTCTTAACTATCTGATGAATATCTTTGGTCTTTAGATGTTTGGTGTTTATATATCATCAGTGTTTATTCGGTTAAGTTGGGTTACTGAATGTTGGCGACAAGTTCTTGCTAAGTATGCATTGCTGTATGTAATACTAAGACTTTTCCAGGATTCCTTCTACCCATCATTCAGATGTGCTACAGTTATGCCACATTCAGTCAATTCCTAGAGAGAAAATGCTAGGACAGCGTTAGTCTCCATTTTTAGGTCCGGAGGGAGTTTAGGGTGAATATTTGTCAAACATTTTGTCAGCACACAAGGACTGGACATACACTAAAAAAAATGAACTTTCGCCTTTGCCAGATTTACTTAATCCTTTCATATTGTGATTACTTAAAAAAATTAATTTAACAACGTGAACTTAATTTAATTGAGTTTATTCAACAAAAAGGTGTGTCTTGTCAGCTTTACTTAAAAATTATTTGTTCAGACAACATAACAGTGTTGTGTAAAATTAATAGATTAATAAAACCAATACAGACCCATTATGGGTAGCTGTTGTTGTTCTGGCACCCTCTTGCAGAAGTGTAGCACCATTAGATAGATACCTGTGGCCAACTATGAGTGAATTAAATTGTTCTGATATATTATTAGAACAAAAACAAACAAATTAATGGTTTGAAATGTAACATTTCATTTCAAATATATTTGTGATGTACTTGATAAGTTATTATTAAGAGGCTTAAATGATTAGTTGTATTAAGCAGCTGCACTATGATTGATTGATTGATTGATTGATTGATTGATTCAGTGTTAAGGAGTTATTAGATAAAAGGGGTGGAGTTTATAAAATGGCAATATTCAAATTTTTGTCATCATTAATTATTTTTTATGTACAATCAACTCAACTGTTGTTTGTTAAGTTTACTTAATCTTCTTTTGTTAAATGAACTAAATTATTGTTAGTTGAGTTTACTTAACAAATTATGTGGAACCTGTTGACAAAATATTTTTAAGTAAATCCAACATTTCATTTTTTTGAGTGTTAATCACATGATCGTCCAGCCTGATCTCTCGAGAATCTGAACGTATTTTACCAATTCAAATTAGTTTGTGCAAAGTCATATGAATCATATATGAATCAACATAAGATTATATAAAAAAAACACAACATCACAGTGGCAAAAGCAAATACTACAAAAATGTATGAATGTGGTCGTATAAATTAACACGAATTAGCCACCTCGTAAAATACGTACGAATTGCATTGAGATAGCATTGGATCCTCCAAATTTATGATCATAAGCCCTAACCACAGAGTCACACAGATATTGTACTACCTCCCTCACACCTCTGTATGGCCATAACTCATTCTGACTCTCCTCTAAATGATTCATCCTTCTCGTGTTATTAAATCATGAATGCTGTTTAATTCATGACCCAGGTGCCAGGAGACTTTGGTGCCCAGAATTCTGCAGTGACTTGAGCTTTTACCCTGGGGATGTTCTTGCACTCCAATGAAAATATGCTGTTTAGTGATAGATTCTCTATTTTCCTTTCCTCTTGGGCATCATCATTTCAGTACTGTTTGTATTTATTCGCATTGTTTTGCTGTGCAACCTTTCAAATAAGCATCATTTGTTGCTATCAGTTCTGTTGAGTTAATTTTATTATCATCATGAAATCAGGCACCAACACAGAAGATGGTGATCTGGAAATCTATTTGCATGAGAAAAAATAGGTCATTAGCACTTTTATGACCATACAATGAATATGACAAGAGCTATGGATTTATGATGCACAGTCATTATTTACATTTATGCATTTGGGAGATGCTTTCATCCAAACTTTTAGTCTATACATTTTTTAGACAGTGTTTTCCTAGGATTAAACCCATCACCAATCTACGGTCACAGCCAATGAGCACTTGGGTGTCGACAACAAATATCCTGTATAGTATCAGGTTTAGTTAAATGGAACAATTAGCAAGTTATGGAGCGAGCAATGTGCATGAAAGTACACACATAGATTTTCTATGCCCACTATACTTCACTTTATAGCTAAGAGCTGCAGTTGAATTGTCTTTATTGCAACATACAGTATGTGTTATTACATTTACATTGCTATGTAGTAAAAAAAATGACAATAAAGTACCAAAGCAGAGTCATTAATTTGATCGCTTGTGTACTATATTCCAAAATATATCTCCAAACGCCTTAACACTCACTCAGTTGGTTTTTCAATACACATCTAACAGTGTGTTAAGGGAATATTCTATTTTCTTAAAAGAAAAATCCAGATAATTTACTCACCACCATGTCATCCAAAATGTTGATGTCTTTCTTTGTTCAGTCGAGAAGAAATTATGTTTTTTGAGGAAAACATTGCAGGATTTTTCTCATTTTTATGGACTTTAATAGAGCCCAACATTTAATACTTAAAGGAACAGTATGTAGGATTGTGGCCAAAACTGGTATTGCAATCACAAAACGTGTGGCTGAAACTGGTGCTGCAATCACACAGCTGGTGGCCAATATACCAAACGACAACATAAACATCAGTTGAGGGCTGCAACTCCACTTTTTAAATGACAATATCTTGGCCGGACTGCTGTTGTCAGTGATATAAGTATTTGAAATGAAAAGGATTTCTTAATGTCTAGTGACATTTCAGGGCCATTTAATGATTAATTGATATAAATTTCTTACATACTGTTCCTTTAACTCAACACGTAACAGTTTCAAAGGACTATAAACGATCCCAAACGAGTCATAAGGGTCTTATCTAGCAAAACGATTGTCATTTTTGACAAGAAAAAAAAATGCTCTTTTAAACCACAACTTTTCGTCTAGGTCCGGTCCAGCGTGACCTAACGTAAATGCATAGTGACGTAGGGAGGTCGCGTGTTACATATAAAACGCACATTTGCGGACCATTGTAAACAATGAACTGACACAAAGACATTAATTAGTATCAGTTGACATACAACAACGTATAGGAACGGTCCTCTTTCAACACACTTGTAAACACTGGGGCGGAGTTTCGCGTTCGTCCTCTTTGACCTCTTGACGTCATGACGTATTGCGTGGGGTCATGCTGGCGCATCACGACCGGATATTCATGAGAAGTTGTGGTTTAAAAGTGCATATTTTTATTTTTCTTGTCAAAAATGACAATCGTTTCGCTAGATAAGACCCTTATGCCTCGTTTGGGATCGTTTAGAGTCCTTTGAAACTCTGTTGAAAAAAACTGTTAAGTGTTGAGTTAAGTGTTAAATGTTGGGCTCTATTAAAGTCCATTAAAATGAGAAAAATCCTGCAATGTTTTCCTCATAAAACATAATTTCTTCTCGACTGAACAAAGAAAGACATCAACATTTTGGATGACATGGTGGTGAGTAAATTATCTGGATTTTTCTTTTAAGAAAATGGAATATTCCTTTAATAATAGTGAAATGTCAGGAGATGTGTGTTTACATGACTCAATAGACTATGTAACAAGGCTTTTAATTGATTCATTTGTCAGATTTCTCCTATTGCTTTAGGGTCACATTAGATGTCTGTTGCAGTATGCTCGATGATTGAATTAAATTAAGTGCATAGTGATTAAGACCACTGAACATTTCTTTACGCTGCATGTGGGATACATAATGATGTCACTTGATCTGTTCATTACATTGGACAAGTGTGGGTCAGTCTGCCTCCTATGTTAAAGTTGCCCTGTTATTTAGTTTGCCATATGCTTTCCGTTAAATCATACGGTCAGGTAGAATCTCAGGAGATTCGTCACAGCAGGCACATAAAAATCTAATCCTCACCAACGTCTCAGTATTCACAGCCAGTAACAGTTTTTTCCTGTTTCTATCTACAGGTGTGTGCTGTGACTAAAGCTTTACTAGCCATCGCCGTAGGAGGAAATTACAGTTCTCACATCCAGTGTTGCATCACTACAAGCTCTATTACATCTATTTCACCAATCCTGTGTTTTCTAGCTGTGGATGCCGATGGAGGAAAAGGAAGCAGAATCCAAAGGAAGGCCTGTCAGTAGGCCAGGGTGATGTAAAGGTCCCGACGGATGACTCCACCCAGAAAAGATCCTCAGTTTGGTTTATACTTGCATACTTAACAGATGGGAATGGTGTTGGGGCCTCAAGGACATTTTCACTTTTTTTTGCAAAATTCACTTTCAGAAGGTGTTTGAACATAAATGTGTGTTGGCAGTGTGTAAAAAACAACGCTACAATGAAAAAAATCCAATCTCTTCTTTGTTTTTAATTGCAATTAAACCAAAGCAGTCCCATTAGACATGCTCTTTTGTTAATGTGACGTCACGCAAACAAAGCCCCGCCCATGACCACTGACAGGTTCATTTTACCCAAAAGCTTTTCTAAATGTTTGTTATCACATTGTAGTGTTTATGTAGCTAAAGTTCACAGAAACCAGATCTATTTTAAACCAAAAGCGCTCACTGTCTGTTGGTAAGGGAGTAAGGAGCCGAAGCTCATTTGCATTTAAAGGTACACACATGAAAATGGCACTTTTTTAGTGCGAAGAGAGGTCACACTTAACACTGACGATGCCTAAAGAAGACATTTAGTCCTTAAAATTATTATTTTTATTTTTTTATGTACATATTTAGACCTACTGTATTTTTTGTTAGTATCTTAATAAAATAGATTGGAAAAATAAATATGAATGAACATTACAACTTCTAAAACAACAATTCTGGTGGTGGTAGCCTTTTGCACAGTACTGCATTACATCTTGTACAAATGGGCATAATATGTGCCTTTTAATGTCTGCATATCTGCATATATTCCTGTATAAAAGAAAACAAGTGCATAAGATGATTGCTAGTCAGTAATGCTTGCAATATAGTATGCATGTATAATAATGCAATAAATATTGACTGGAAAGTTTAAAATGATCACGAACTGTAAATGGAGATAAACCAAATTAAATGTGATTATATGATTTCCTTACATTATGAATGATTTAGGCACAAACGTACAGACAAAACAAACAAACATAATCAAGTTTGACTCTGGTCGTTTTTCTCTCAATAGCTGATTTGTTCCAGATGAAGAGAGCGGAAAGCAGCAGATGGTGGTGTGAGAGGGGTTGGGCAGGACTACGACTCTCCTTCCAACAGCCATAATCCCCTTAAAAACTCTGGATCTTGCCCATTAATGTCCAGACTTCACAAGAAAAAGCCTGACATCATACATTCAGATCAAGACAGCTGTGTACAATCAAATATTCCTCTACCAAACTGCAGTAAATGGGTAAGAGTGAAGGAGCTTAATATTGTTTATACTGTTGCTGTAAAATCACCTGTGCTGATCCCTTCAGTTCATTTTTACTGAATTCAGCATTCATGTTTACACTTATCCCATCCCAAAAGGGGCATTAAAATGACTTACAACTGAACAAAATTTTTGGCACAAACTTTCATTCTGCTTCCCATGCAAAGCACAACTTCAGCTTTTTGTAATAGCCTGCTTACTCGGGGCTCAGCGATTGTCTTTAAATCCAGCAGAAGCACTCAAGAGAAAGTCTCTTAAGGGTGAGCATATGCCTTTGAGAGGACAGAAACTCAAATACTATAAAACACACAAAAAAACTAAAGGTGATCATAAACAAGGGATGCATTTACATTTGTACTGTACATTTGGCAGAGCCCTTTATTTACTATTAAAGTGATTATGCTTGAAGTGTTTATATTTGACCAACATTCCCAGCATTTGGGGTTGAAACAACCCAGCACAGATTAAATTACAACCTAACAGGTTGGGTCCTTCCTTTTTTGACCCAGCAATATAACCCAGCATTTTTTGTGTGTGTAAAGCACAAATTGTATCTGTGTATTTGTCTTCTGGGAATTAAACCCACAGATTTGGCCCTTTACCATTTGAGATAAAGAAAGCTGATTGTTACTGCCATTTATATTAGTCAAGCTGCCGTAATTAGATGTAAGGAAATATACTGTATGCAAAACTGTTGCTTACTTTTATGAATATGTAAACCTTACACATACATTGAGCAGATATGCATACTGCCAATTTCTGGAGGTGGAAAGGTGAGAATCAGCAAAAATGAAGATAATATGTTGGCACAACACTATTACTGCATTTTAAAGGAGATACTTTGTTTTCTCTATGCCTAATGAAATTGCATATACGTCTACTATACTTATACTACTATACGTATACAATTCATGCTGTATAACAGAATAATTTTACTATACAAGCACTATTTAGCTTGGCTCTGAAAAACAATTTATATTGCTGCAGAGGTGGATGGGAAGTGTGGGATCTCCAGTTGCAAAAATAGAATTTTGTAGGAAACACTGTTGTCTCCAAAGTTGCATGTGATGAGCTTGGCAGGACTGATACATCACTACTGTGTGTGGTTTTATGAATAGCTGTCCCTGCGGTCCTGACAGGCTTCTGATATACTTACAGTAGCATAACACAGCATGGTCAGCATACCTGATAAAACAATGGAACTGACTGGGTTATTTTTTGACCCATAATGGATAAATATTGGACAGAACACAACGCTGGGTTAAAATTGACCCAATGCTGGGTTGTTTTAACCCAACTGCTGTGTTATTATAAACCATGATTTATACAGCATGTGTTCTGTCCAAAATGTGCCCACGATGGGTAAAAAAACCCAGACTGATTGGAGTGTGTATTCACTTTAAAATATTACAAACAAATAAGTTTGTTTGTGATTGTTTAGTCACTAACTCAGAATAAAAGTATAAGCTGAAGTGTCAAGTATTTAGGGTAAACTCCCCTTCCACTTGAGCAATAGCAGGCAGCTGCAGGATCTCTTAAACCTATGAAATTAAATTCTAATTTCTAATTCTAATCGACTGACTTACGAACTTCAGTCTCCTCAAAAAAGCACAAAATGTGGCAAGAGAGGTTACACTAAATACTGACTGATGCCTTAAGAAGACTTAGTTCTGAAAATTGTTTTGTTTTTAATTTTGTATACATATTTCCTGTATTTTCAGTTTGTATCTGAATAAAAAGAGTGAAAAATAAATATGGATGGACATTAAAACTTTACTAAAACAACAACTTTTGCACAGTACTGTATGTGCTTATGGCTGACATATTAAAAAAACAAAAAACATAAGTTTTCATTTCACAGGGACTTTAAGGTGATGCATCAATGCCATAAACCTGTCAATAAAAGGGATTTCAAAACAGAGAAAGCAAGATTAGCATTGATTTAAATTTTAAACGGTCCTTCACGCAAAGCTAAAATATGATTTCAGAAACCAAAATCCCTCTGAGGGAAGCCATCCCACTAAGCTATATTTAAAATGTCTCTAGGCAGCTGTTTCATTTATAAGGCTGATTAACATTGATCCGCCAAATGCCAACAAACACTGCCAAACTTGTTCTTTCATAATTTAGAATGTTGGTGTTTGCTTTGGTTTGTGACTTAGTGTGAATTAGGAGACCTACTATCAATTTAAAAGGGGGAAGACAGACTCTTAAATGGTTGGCTAATATCAAAATAAAACATACTTTCAAACATTAATGCAATTGTGCCATATATTTAATTCATCTTCATTCAATTACACTAAAAACATTTTTTTTTTGCCAGGTTGCTCAAGCTACTGCACATGCACACAGGCTTTCACATACCTCACAACACTGAGGGTTGATGATTGGCTCATTTTACTGGAAGGCGGGACTTCCTTTGCAAGCTTTAGTGTTTATTTTTTCATTCATATAGAACTGTGGCATCTTGTTAATATCTATTTTTTTTGGTAGTGAACACTCATATACTGTAGACCTTTATGGGACCTCAATGATTCATTTTCATTGGAGATTGACAGATGTGGGCATTATGCGCTGTTGAAGGCAAATATATATATATATATATTTTAAATGAATCCTTTAGTATTTCATATAAAATAAAATAAATATACAGATTTGTAATTACAAATGTTACCCTTTTTAATGAAGACTAAGCTATTTATTTGTGTAACCGTTTAAGAGCTAAAGCAAACATGTCGACTTTCAACGAAATAGTACTTTTAATTATTTATGATCATCATAAAAATCTATGAATATTATTTACATAAGACACAATGGGACTATTTCCCATGAATTACATACACAAATCCAAACACTTACATCATACATCATCACTAAGCACTCGTTCCGTCCTCCAGCTGAGCCATCACTATTTCACAAAGATGCGCAGCAACATCTTTGCCCCGCCTATCCAAGGCTGCGCTCTTTCTCGCCTCTCACACTGCGCATGCGCTGTCGGAGAGCCTCCGCGATTTGACCATTTGGTACCACACGGCTCACTATTTAGCAAGCGTTGGCGCTCGGAGGCAGCGCGCATACTCGGCACCTGTCGTCTGTGTGGCTGGGGATTCTGTGGGAGGGGTCATTATTTGGCAGGGAGCGGTAGAGAGACGAGCATTTCCTAGATACCCACAGCAACGCGTGGATTCATTCTGCTCTCATCACTTGAGAGGCGAGCCGGCGGATATTTGCGTGTTTTAACTTATTATTCAGGTTTGGAAAGCCGTACGTTTGGAAATTACAAATCATCATCGTATATCCTCGGAAGTGTTTTGCTCGTGCACCGGGACTGTCATCATTGAAGGTATCTATGGAAGCCACTTGCTTTTGCCAATAGGCACCTTTATCCGTTTATTTGAGATCTGTCAGATAGGCGAGGCTTTGGTATCGCTGGATTATTTAGCTTATTTGAGCAAAAATCTACATTTTTATATTAAAAAATAAATATTAATTTTAAATGCACTGTCTTTTTAGTACTTAGCTGTAGAAATACAGTTATTTTAGTAGCGATGTGATGGCAGTGTCTTCCATCTGCAGCCTGCTAGCATACTGGCTAGCCAGCCCATGTCATCTTAAACAGATGCTTGCTATTTTAAACAAGAATTACATGATATGATCAGCGTGATCATCGGCGTTTTTCGCAAACATAATATATTTTAATAATAATCATCATTGGTTTATCAAACTGCGGTCTGTACACGCTCGCTCCCTACTCTTTATCGGAGCGCCTCCCGTCTTTAATCCTTCTTGTCCCGTTATTCTTTGTCTGGAATTACTATTGTTATTCTTTGTCTGAAATTACTATTGTTTTTCCACGAATTGGTTTAATTCCATTTAAGATGTAAACGTTTATGAGAAGTCAGTCAGGATTTTGAACAGGGTACAACTTTAGGCTTGTGACATTGAGACATTTTGCCGGTTCTTGCTGGTGGATTTAGGCTATTCATATATAGAAGACACTTTTAGTTTGACAAAATTTGGTTGTCAGAAGAAATCGATATTTTTCGTTTTCTTTCTGTAACGACAGTGTCTTAGTCAAACAAATCGTTTTTGTTTTTATATCATGGTAGCCTACAATTTCAGTTTATATGTGGGCTACAAAATAAGAGAAAGATGTTAGCGATGTTAAGTTGATGAATCAGTATAGGCTAATTAAGTGAAATTGATGTAAAATATCTTATACGCTTGTACTGTAGCACGTTTGTATTTACAGCTTATCAATTTTAATTATTTTTAAAAATCATATGTGTAGTGAAGTGTCAGGTTCATTGCTGAATTATTAAACTCGTTTTACTTTGTTTTATCAAAGATGACTTATGCTATATACTAAACCCATTAACGTGTTTTATTTATTGTGTGTTGAATAAGGAAATTTAAATGGCCTGACACATTTTAAATTCCCATGATATTTGTGATTGTAAAAACACGGATATTTCATATGGATTTGTCACATATTGTGTTTGTCAACTTTAAAAGCGCAATAGCAGCAAAACGACGCGACAAACTACTGTAGAACGCACACTATTAACGCGTTGTAGTTTTGATGCGAAGCTCGCATGCAGTGTTGATGTCTACTGGAAGTTTTCGTGCCGTAGTTGTAACAGGAGCTGTGAGAGGAATCCAGAGGCTGCATTTAGTAGGTTAACATTTGATTGACAGGGAGGAGTGCAGCAGTGTCTTAGCCTCTATGTACAATTGTGTCATGGGGGCTTCTGCAGAGGTTGTAAATAACTTTAAATGCAATGTCTTACTGTATATAGACCATTAAATGCAAATTCTTCAAAGAAAACTAATTCTATTCCAAATAACTATATAAACAAATGGAAGACTGGAAACAGCCTACACAAGTAATTCCTTTAATAGTAATAGTAGGCTACTAGGCTACTACTAGAGCAGCTGATTTTTCTATGCCAACTCATTGGGAGGTCCATGTGGCACAGGCTGTGTAATCAGTAATCTGGGCTGCGTCCGAAATCTCTAAAATACTGCCTTTTTCTTGAGGCAGCATTCCAAGGAAGGCATCAACACACCTCCGAATCCACTGTTTGCTTTACTTCCTGACTTCTATGATTCCTTCATCTTCTTTGCGTGTGATTGGCCGAGCCAGGTAGAGTTCGAAACAATTAAATGGCTGCCAAGAAAGCTGCTGGATCCCAAATTTAGTGTAAATAAGGTTATATTTTTATTTTTTGCACCTTTTGATTGCATTTCTAGCAAGAAATTAATATTGCAGTTTTTTAAATATGGAATTAGTTATCACAAAGGTGCTCTTCGCTAATATTTCAAATAAGGATGTGGATTAATGTCATTTTTTCATTTCGATTAATCCATGGGTCTGAAAAACGAGTACCCGATTAACTGGGGCAGGGCAATCAAAGGAGCTGGATTTATTTATTATAGTATACGTTTTGGTGAAAATTAATTTTTTTATTAAAAACACTCAAATAAAACTTAATTTTGAAGAAACTATGACAGAACAAAGAACACATACTAGATTATTAATAAATCAAAGGTTTTCAACAGAAACCTCTTACAGGAAAAGGTGCGTGATGAAGTGAAACTAAAGGGTTAATAAACACAAACTGATGCACTTTCTATATGACGCTCTCTACATTATATTAAGCTTTATATACAACATAAATGTATTATACAACGTGCATATATCTGCACAAAATGCAAGACTTAAACTAAGTTATGTTGGACAGAAAGTTTAACTCCCATTGTGGATGTGCACCATAACAGCGTGCTTTAAAACACGTTCAATCAAAGCATGAGCTTGATAACATTAAGCAGCTTTTGCTATCATTTTAGTGATTAGCATCGTGTCGTCCTCTCACTTGTTTTCAGTCAGGATGTATGCCCGTATGGCTCTCTGAAATCTCTTGAAGTTTGATGTTTAAACATGACATGATATAAGAGAACTTGTCACGGCGCTGAAACAAGTTACATTTTGCATCTGACTGACTGTATTTTCGTCCTACCAAAACGAATCCTAAAATCACAACATCCTTTTAAACCATAGTGCCTCAGTAATGCAGCTCCACAACATTGATCGGTCGGTGGTTTGCCGCAGCGCGGGTTCGCAGACTTTATCTGTTAGTTTTTGAATCATGCATGTTAATGTCACACTGTAAAAATACTTTGCTGCCTTAAAATTTTTTGTTAAATCAACTCAGATTTACAAGTCATGTCAAAAGAGATGAGTTGTCACAACTTATAAAATATAGTTGAGAAAAGTCAACTTAATTTTGCAACTCATCTCAACTCACCTATAGTTAACTCATCTCTAGTAGAGATAAATAATAGTAAGTTGAAATGACTTGTAAATCCGAGTTGATTCAACAAAAAATGTTAAGGCAGCAAAGTATTTTTTACAGTGCACTGATGTCATATGCCGGTCTGCGTAGCTCAACACAATGTCAAACACACACCCAGTCTTTACTACCACAGGCACTTGTAATGCTAACCAGACATCCAAATAAATAAATTAATAAATAAACCCACATGATCATCGTTTTCGTGATCGATCATCAATGCCATGTTCGAGTACTCGAGCGATTGAGTACTCGTGCCCATCCCTAAACAGAATTCCATTAAGGTACATTCACATTATGAGCGACGCAAACTCATTGAATTCAATGGAAGCTCGGCGACATCCGGCTACAGTGACCATTTACGGCTGGATGGGCGTGTCCAGTTGTGTGACAAAGTTGAGAAATGTATAACTTTATGCAAATTATGAGCGACATTCGAGAGCAACTACCAATGAGAACGAAGCAAGGGAAGTTCACGTCATCCGTCTCTCTTCAGTTACTGGAGTAGACGTTACTAATTTGTTTATGAAACGCCTTTTTTGAAAGAGACAAGCGACACACAGCGACAAAGTCGTATATAATGTGAATTTACCTTTACACTGTCTTTGGGGCTGTTTACACTTGGTTTTAAGATAAATAACACCTTATAAGGTGTTTTCATCGATCAGATAACAAGTGGACGAGAGAGACACATTACGTTTACACCTGGTATTTAAATCCGTCTCTTTTGTCCACTTTCGACCGCATTTGTCCTGAATACTGTGAGGGGGTGGTCTATGAGACGGTGGGCGAGTCTCTCTGCTGTCATTCAAACACGAGCGGGAGTAATTATGAGTTTATATGGACGCAAATTTATATTATGTCGGAGCCCGCTGCTTGTTTAGCAAGTATACATGCTGCACAGTGTTTTGTACGTTTATTTGTTGGAGCTTTCTCTGAATTTTCAGCGCAATTGATGAAATAGGATCGCGCAACTTTCACGCTTTCAAAACGAAACTACAGAGAACACCCACAGTAGTTTTATCAATGAAAGGCTTAAAATAGCGCTGTTCACCGTATGTTCACGGCAGAAGTCAAAAAAGACGTAAAATTAGTGTTTAATACCTCAGATTAGATAAATGGGCGGAGAGAAGGCGGTCGCGTGTGGCTGTTCGAACACATTCAACCACATTGCGTTCCGCAACTCCAAAACGATCCGATCGAAATGTGGTTGAAAGTGGTCGAAAGTGGACGCGTTCAAAACGTTTTGAACACCGTTTACACCTGGCATTAACGTCGTCCACTTGTGATCCGATCGACGAAAACGCATGTTAATGCCAAGTGTAAACAGCCTCTATGAAGGCTGTCCGAATGCGTTTCCCTGAGCTGCCTTCATGCCTCCAAAGTCATTGTCTCAATACCTCATGAGGCAGCAAGGCAACAAGTCAACTGCCTTTGGTTTCGGACCTAGCCCTGGTCTCTATGGTGTCTCCAGGTTTAGGAAAGGAGATCCATTTCCCTAAAACAAACAAGCAGTAATGAAACACATAGCGATCCAGCACCCAGATAGTGAGAAGTGAAGATAGTTACAGCACTAAATATAGATCTATCCATCCATCCATCCATCCATCCATCCATCCAGCTGTACCTTTTCACTGATATACTGCAGTGTACGAAGGTCACTACATTAGATTATCAAAACATCAAATCAATGTGTCCAGTCTTGCTCTTTGTTGGTTACTATTCTGCAGAGGTTGTCTTCAAGTCTAGTCAAGTACCTGGACCAGCTAATCAATGTTAATAAATTACTTACTGTTACCCAGTTACCCTCTGTTAAAAAAGATACCACAAGCACATTCCTTACACACACATTTGATAGGTTTGTATTAAGACATGTCTATAGTTAGTTTGATTGACTACACCTGTCTGTTTTCTAGGACACATGTGTGAACTTTAACTATGAATGTACAGTCACAAATTAAGTTGGTTAAGTGTGGTTGCATTTCTCTTTTGACTTTTTGGGCCAGCACATATATTCTCCTCACACCTGACAAAATACCTTCACTGCACTTTTTTTACTCTTTAGATTTCAAACAGCAAATATTTGACTAGATTTTTGATTGCAGTTTCCATATAATTCTTAATCAATTGCTTTCTTGAAACTGCTTTTAAAAGTGCCCATAAAGCGGCTTTCAGACAACAAGTCTTTGAAATTGCCTTTGTAAAAAGCTTTTATTGTCACAGTTAACTCTTTCTGATGCAGCAGAGATAAAGATTGAAAAGTCATTTGAGTTTCTTTTAAAGTACATAGCTGGAATGAGGTGTTTGAAAGGGATGAACTAGGCAGAAATTGCCCTTTATAATAGCCTATAAGTTTTTTTCTGATTTCCACCTTTAGCTAGACAGAGGATTTATATTGTATTAGGGGCAAGTCAGTTGCGAATTATTCGTATCTGACATGCTATAATTTCTTGGATATGGGTGACAGTGAATAACGTTGAAAGACTTAAAATACCCATTTACATCAATGCTGATGTCCCTAAGCGCATTGTGAGAAGCCATTTGGGATTCAGACATAGCTTTATTCATAAAGGTTCCCCATCAGTTATTTTATGTAGAAGTTGCCCTTTGTATTGATGTATATTTGTTTCCCCATACTTGATAAAAGAGGAAACTCTTCAACCTCATTATAGCGATCAAGCAGATACAGTTTTTCTTGTTGACCTCCTGCCTTGTCATCTGCTACTAGACATTTTTTCTACCTCCTTAAAGTCTACCATTAGATGTTAGTGTGTGTGTGGTATAAACCGTTATTAACACCTATGGGCACTATTGTATCTAGATATTGTGGCATGTAATTATAGAAAATGTCAGGTATGAGGGTAATAGGATCTGTAAATGATGCATTGGCTTATTACAAGTCAAGGTTTATTTCACATGTTAGTAGATGATTTGAGATTTTAAAAAGTTTAATTTAAAAAGGTTAAAGACAATGGACACCCCTGTTGTAAATACTTAACAAGTATTACTGTTTTACTGTGGCAGTAACAAACTTCAGTACTGGGTTATGCAATTACCTACAAATGTGCCATTATACCTAATGTGTGTTACAGTTATAGCGATCTTTATGTGTACCGAAAAGGAGAAAGACTTCAAAGAAGGTTATATTTGGTAAGATTCTTTCAGGTTATTGCATTTCGACACAAAGCAACTGTGCATAAAATCGAGTTTGCATAACTTGCAGCAATTGTGTTTGCGTATGTCTGTAGTATTTTAGGCAGCAGACAGGTAATATCTGTACTGGTAACTTAGAATCTTTAATTTTGATAGAGATTAAGGCTTTATATTCCTCATGCAGACTGTAAATAACTGTAACCAACTAACCAACTTTGGAAACACCAAAGCATCATTATTTCTGAGAGATAACAATGGATACACAGCTTGACACTTCAGCTTTTCTTCATTCATTTATTCTTATGTAATGCATATGGGCCAGATTTACAGGGCAAATTAACGCAAGATTGCAATTTCAAAAAGCGCCGATGAGAGTGAACATTTCTGCGGATGATTTACTGAAAAGGCACAAAAATCTAAAAAATGTGCGTAGGGTTAAAGACATGCATTTTAGGCATTAAATAATGGTGCATATACCAGTGAAAACCTTAGTAAATCGTTTTGGGTGAATAATTGAAATACTATCCTGACATAAATCCCAATAGGAAAAGAGGCGTTTGCATTGGCACAAGCTGTTAGTAAATCTGCCCTTATATTGTTTAAAGAGCACCTATTGTCCGATTCACTATTTTACATTTCCTTTTGTCCGTAAAGCCAGATAATCGGGCTGAATTTGTTGAATATTTACGATCAGAAATCTTGTTGTGTGGGGGAATCCCTGAGGACAAACGCACACACACGCTGTAGATTGTCAGGTGAGACAAGATGGAACCATAACAACTACATGGCGCAGTACGCACAGTCCGTAGTGAAATGGACATCAGAGATGTAAAAAGCAGTTTGTTGTATTAATGCCATTTCTTTATGTCCATTTGTTTACTGTGAAGTCATGTTTGGCCGTGAGAAACATTGTGAGATCCCCGCGAGATTTCCTGTGAATGAATGGGGCTAGGCTAAATACTAACACATTCACGACGCGCTGTACAAAGATTAAGTGCATGCATTGAAAAAAGATAGGTATGTATTAATTAATCTAATTTGATGAAAGAACATAGTAAAATATTGAAAAACGGTGGTGTTTTCCTTGATGTCCTGTCAATAATGCTTGGAATCCCTATGAATTTAATAAAATATAATTTCATAAATAATAAAATAAAAATTAAAACACAGACATGGGTTGTATAACTACTCTATCCGACTTAAAGTTTTAGATTTAGATTTATTTGTACCCCCAGCCAACGCAGCTGTTAGAACAATCTAAAACAATGCGTACAGCCCTGTACATGATGCTATGGAATGAACTAAAGAGCAAAACTGGAGCAGCAGTGAAAAGCAATATTTTTGAGATGACATATAAGTTATTGTTGTGGATTTAGTGTTAATGAAAAAAGCATCTTTAGTTGTTTCTTAAAAGTTGTGGTAGTTTCAGCAGATATTGCTGGAGGTTGGCAGCTCATCCCACAGTAAAGAAACAGAAAGGGTGAACGTTTTGAAAAGTAAGTTTGTGAAGGAATAACTTTTCTGACCGTAGATGGCAGGAGAGAACAAAAACTTGTAAGAGTGTTTTAAGGTAGGAGGATGCTGTTAATTTTGACTGGTTGGTTAAACCAGACGTGCTGCTGTATTGTGTAGCAACATCTCACACACACTAGGATGCAGATGCATCATATGCTTTCCTTTTCAGTCATACATTTTATTGTAGGTCACTCCTCTGCAATGTTTCACACTCCCATTTCCTTTTTTCCTTCTACATGAACAAACTCATTAAACAGATGTGATATAATCCAGTGTATCCAGTTGCTAAATGTGCATTTACAGCTTTGTGGATTTTTAAGCCATTGGGAAACTTTAGCACAGTTACATACTTTAACTATATTACATAGCACTCTACTCTTATGCTGCTTGTTTTGCAGTTAATTTTAAGCTATAATATGGCGTAGGAAGTCATGAACGAAATTGTAAAAGAAGTGAACCCTCAGCATTACCATGATTTCTGCATAAACTGACCAACACCTTTAATCTAGCCTCACTACCTTCAGTTACCTTTAGAGAAGTCATTAGAATGGATGAGAGGTATTTAAATCCTCAACCATCCCACGAAGATCATAATCGAATTCAACTAAATAAATTAATCAAAGGCTTCTGGAGTGCATGAACATTTCAGGCAGATGTTTACGAGTTTCCTTTCTGGTACAGATCTGAATGGGCATTGCCTAAAGATTGATCAACACATAACATTTACACATTTGGCACTTTTTGTAACTCATTCGTTTAAATGATATTAACCCTTAAAGTTTTGCATAATTAAGGGCGTTGCCACTTAAGTGACGGGTGAACTGCCATTGCTCTCACAAGAGTCGAGATAGACGGGCGTGGTTTCAGCAACCAGCCAGCTTTACCCACGCCCCACCTCTTTACCCATTATCGGTTATTTGCGAGTGATGCACGCTGACCCATCCACATCATATGAATTCATACAAAATTGAAACCTCATAAAATAGTACAGTTTTCACAGAAGATTAGATTGGAATGTTATGTATAGTAAAGCCACGTAATGCAAAATTGCTTGCAATTATGTTTTGAGTAAACTCACATTTTTTCTTTATTTATTGTTGTGACCTTAATATCAGCATCAGATCCAAGACCCATTCATTATAAAAATCAAACAATCTAACAACAAAGCTTCACAAACTTCTTCAGGCAATGGTGTAAAGAGCATTGACCCAACCACAGTACTAAATAACTAGTTAAAGGACAAGTTCGGTATTTTAGACTCAAAGCCCTGTTTTCAGATTGTTTATGGTGAAATAGAACGGTTTTGACTGAAATTTCGACATTTGGGGCTGCCCTGAGAATTTTCGCGTGATTGTGTTTCATCTCACACCTCTACAATGGGTTTAATGGTGCACTGTAGTGCTGGGCGATTTGGCCTAAAAATAAAATCTCCGATTTTTTTTTTTTAATTCGACTTCCGATTTTTTCCGATTTCCCCCCCCCACTTATTAAGAAAAGCAATAAGTACAAACGGCAGACAACTTAAAGCAAATTTTGCTTTTATTTAATCAAAAGCAAGACAAATGTAACCCCCATTTTTGAGATGAATAATAAATAAATAAACACCCTCTTGGAATCAAAGTCCCAGCTGTGTTTTAAGTCACACTTTGTAGTCTAGAGACGCTGGGGTTTTGTTCGTCACGGAGAGACTGGCATTTTTCATATTCGGCTGGATGTCTCTGTTTCAGGTGTTGGAATAGGTTTGTGGTGCTGCTGCCTTTGACTGCGATGGGCTTTAGGCAAATGTTGCAGCGCGGGGTCTCTTGCTCCACGTCTGTCGCAGCAAACCCATACCAGTTCCAAACAACAGATGATTTTATTCCTTTCTTTGGAACAAACTTCCCACTCTCGCCGGTAGCCATGTTGTCGCTTGCTGTTGCCGTTTCGTGTGTTTGTGCTATGATGATGATGTTGTCGCTTGCTGATGCTGTTTCACGTGTGCTATGATGTTGTTGATGTTGCTATAATAACGCTACGGAAGCCCCGGGCAGCCAAAAATGTGCCATTACAAAAAAATCGAATTACTTATTTTTTAAATCGCCCACAACAAAAAATTCGAATTAATTCATTAAATCGATTTTTCGCCCAGGCCTAGTGCACTGGAACAATCCTTCCTAAAATGCATTAAACTTTCGTTTACAAAGACGTGAAACTCACCGAGTGGTCAGGGGTGTTCACTGATATGCTCACAAAAATCGCTGCAAAAGATGCTTTCCAACAGCTGTTTTAGCTTTCGTTGTTAACTTGTGGACCTATTTTTCCAAACGCCTCACACCCGTACATTCTTCCGCTTAGAGCTTGAATAATAGACACTCCAGCCCAGGTGGTGGCGCTAATCCGCCTTTGCCAATTGTAATATCGTACCTCACAGGACATCTCATACAAGTCAATAGAGTTGGTAAAAACTATGATAAAACCTGTTGGAATGCGTCTTTTGGAGCGATTTTTGTGTGAGCATACCAGTGAACACCCCTGACCACTCGGTGAGTTTCACGTGTTTGTAAACAAAAGTTTAATGCATTTTAGGAAGGATTGTTCCAGTGCACCATTAAACCCATTGTAGAGGTCTGAGATGAAACACAAACACGCGAAAATTCTCAAGGCAGCCGCAAATGTCGAAATTTCAGTCAAAACCGTTCTATTTCACCATAAACAATCTGAAAACAGGGCTTTAAGTCTAAAATACCAAACTTGTCCTTTAAAATGTGTAGTTGTGCAAGTTCTTTCTCAAACTCCCATTGTTACGCTCCTTTTCTACTCTTCATTTTCTCCCTATGCTTTAAGTACTCACGAGGGTAACTTTATATCACGAAAACTTCCCCAGTGAAAAACAGTGGATTTTACCGAGCTGTCCCATATTTTCTTCCTCCGGACATTGCTCACTTTTTTGCTGCCCCCATCATGTGATTTTCCACACGGTTTAATTAAGTTTCTTAATTAACTTTGATCAACTAAGCCAAAATCTATGCTGGGTCAATAGATGTTTCAGCGTTTGAAGCTTACAGATCAAGCGAGGCGACCGGCCTTCATACAGCAGAGCTTTTTTTTCATCAAGCTGAGCCCAATTACAGTATCTGCTTTTGAGGTGTCAGCAATGACAAAGTCATTGGGCAGATGGTTACCAACACGCTGTCTCACTTTGTTTTTTTGTTTTTTTGTGAGAGATCAATAAGTTTTTAAGTCACCCTGACCGGTAATTTGAGATCCACAAATCTATAAAACCACACGCTTTAAACTTTGCTCAGTTATTATTATTATTATTAGGATTTCAATCTGATGGCCACATCGTAGTTTTGGCCGTAAACCAGATTGATTTTCGTCTGATTCCAAATCTAATTTTTAGAGATGTACTTTCTATGCTCAATATGCCGAACGCATTCGGCACTGTGAATGAAAACAGCAATCTTATTTCATGTCTGAACATTAATCTTCAAAATAGACAGTTTTTTTCTGTTTTGCTTCTTCATGCATTACTTCTCTAATCAAAACCAAGGACAGATGTTCTTTGCCTGTGCGTTGAGGAGATTTGTTAGATTGCATAAGGTCACATCACAATTTTTTCCAAAATTCTCATACCTCCATTTTACAACAAAATAAATACATTTTGTCTAATTTTTTTACGTCAAACTCTCGCATGTTTCATTGTCACTGTTGGACAGTCACATTATAACTGCTGTAGGCCAGTTTGATAGCCTTCAGCATGTTAAGGTGAAGCCCTTAAGAGTTTTCCTCAACAGTGCTCAAATTAGTTGTCAGCATTCATTTACCTTTTTCAGAAATAGTTCGCTCAAATATTATTAACTTCACCTTCAAAGGCAGTTGCCGTGGAGAGTAATCTGACTCTTTGCTGCTGTTGTCATTTTGTTTCGCAGTGAAACGCTATAAGAAGCTGGAAATTCTGGTGGCACGTCATTTGTCACTAGAGAGCAATAAAGCGAGAAATTCCCTCCACCGTTTAACTCGAACCTGTTTGTTATCTCTGTGGCCCCTGTAGACACCAAGAAACAAGCAATGTGTGGTACGTGAGCTAATACCTCTGAAATGGAAAGTGCTTTTTCTGCTTATTACGGCAACATGGGAAATTTTCTCGAGATTATTTAGGCTACATATAACGTATATTTCTTCGATCCCGTATGTTAGTTTTAATTCTTTAATTCAACATTTAAATCATTGAAGGTCACTGGGTGTTTGGTGAAGTCTCCTGTTTCTCATAAAAAAGCCCTCCTAAAATGTGTCTCCCTCAGAGTTTCATTAGAGATTTTAAAAGTGACTCAACCTGTGATTTGCAAAGAAACCAAAGTCAGCAAGCAAAGCTCAGGTTTTCCGTTATGAGCGTAATGCTCACATACAGTATCACACGCTGTTTTTGCTGTTTTTTTCATGTTAATCTTGAGTACCTATAGAGTTGTATTACATCGTTCTTATATCAAAAGAGTCTTTAGTTTTAGCAGACTTGTAAAAGACGTAACAGCTGTACCGATTCTTTCTGAATAAACCCGAGCTCCTGGAGGCGTACCGCGGGCGGAGTGAGTCACGAGCAACACATACAAAACATTATCCCACTATCTCTTGATAATTTACGATTCACTACATGTTTGTGTCATTTACATTATATGCACTTATACACACACAACTCTGCTGCTATTCTCGATAAACAAACTATATCCATTGTTCCCTTAATGCCGAACAAGCTTAAATTTCCCGCACAATCAAAAACACGCTTCTTTGGTGACGTGGATTTTATTTCAACTCTTGATTGTTGTGTGCATGTGCTATTCAAGTGACCATACTGTATAAGGACTTTCACTATAATTCCAGCACTGAAATTTGCCAATAAAAAGTAGAAATGTTACGTATGAATTTTTAATGTTTGGAAAAACTTACCAAAACTTGTGCACTTCGAACCCTGGTGACGTGCATTCGGCACACTCGTACGTCCAACTGCTTTTTTGACACTATGGCTTATTGAGTCATATAAGTGTTGATAAGTCAGAATGCATTAAATAGCTTTAGACTCCCCCCCAATTAAAATTTCTCATTGCTTAATGTATGCCAACAATGCCATCATTTGTGTCTGTTTTAATTTCTCCCAAGGGTTTTAGGAAAACATACAGTACATTATGAGGCAAAGTTGATTCAATCATATATAATTGAGACCATCATTAAGTCTCCTGAGTTGGAAAAATCACTCACAGCCACTGGTTTACCAGTGCTGGGAAAAATAGGTCTGTGTTTTTAGTAAACTGTCTCGAATCATTGAACATAGGCTTTTTTCTAAAGAATTTAATTTGGAGATGCGACACGTTTCATTGCTCAGCGATATTGCAAAAACAGAAGCTGCAAACAGAGCTGTTCCTTTTGACCCTGTTTTACATGACTTCATGTGTTTTATCTAGGTATTAACCTCAATTTGAGTTTAGATTTAATCCAGGTAAACAACGAGGGAAAGAGAGTGGCAATTTGAGGGAATTTTCGCAAATATTTTTGAAAGACAGAGAGAGACTAATGTGTGGCGTTGGGGTGAGAACATGGCACGGTGGTTCTGACCATACCACTACTGTTAAAAATAGCAGGTCTGGTCTTTAGCTGGTGGTCATTAGCATACCAGCACCAAAACACAACATATGCTGGTATGACCAGCATGGGATGCTGGTGCTAATGCTGGTTTGGTGCTGGTGCCAATGCTGGTTTGATGCTGGTTTAGCTGGTGTTCACTAGCAAACCAGCACCAAAACACAACATGGTAAAATGGACTGCATTTATATAGCGCTTTTAACAGACCTATGGCCATCCAAAGCGCTTTACAATTAGCCTCACATTCACCCATTCACTCACACATTCATACACCGACAGCGGTGTCAGCCATGCAAGGCGCCAGCCAGCTCGTCGGGAGCAGCTGGGGTTAGGTGTCTTGCTTAAGGACACCTCGACACTTGGTCCAGTGGAGCCGGGGATTGAACCACCAACTTTCCGGTTTGTAGACAACCTACATGAACCACTAGGCCACTGCCTATGCTGGTCTTGCTGGTATGCTGTTTTTTCAGCAGGGATATGTACCTTTGAGATACTAATATGTATTTTTTTGGTACTAAGAAGCTCTCTTTGGTCCCAGCATGTACTTCTGAGGTACTAAAATGAAATCCTTAGGTGCAAAGCTGTACTTTTTGAAATGGTACAGCCCCAGTGACAGAAAAGGTACAGTTTTGTACCTTTATTTCTGAGAGTGTATATCTGTAAGTCATTAAACATTCTTTAAATAATTAATAATGCACTTTTTTTTTTAAATAAAAAATGCGTAGTACATGTATGGCTGAAAACAATAATAGACAGACTTTAAAGACCCCATGAAATCAAAAATAATGCTTTTTGGCTTTAAGTGCAAATATGTTAGACTTGAGGATATCTGTAAGGGTACTTTCACACCTGCCTCATTTAGTTTGGTTGTATCGTTCCAGAGTTCGCTCACTTGGTGTGGTTCATATGGGCAGGTGAGAATGCAGCAATCGAACTCTAGTGTGCACCAAAAGCGGACCAAACAAACAGACCAAGACCTCCTTGAAGAGGTGGTCACTGTCTTCGCCCTTTGTAGTGCATTAAAATGTTGTTTTCAAGCCGCATCCGCGATTCATTCTGGAAATGAACAGTTTGTCTAGAGTGCTGTATACAAACTATTTATAACAACCACGGACATAATTATCCATGCAGATAAAACATTAACTTCCCCTCAAAGCAACATCACGAGTACACCAAAGTGTTTAAACATGGCTGAAAACCCCAGGCAGATGCCAACTGTGGGCACTTACCAGTTTTTTTTTCAGCTAAGTGCTTTGGATGCTATAATACTTCAGTTTTGTTTATTAATTGATGTGCCAGGTGGTTGTTGTGATATTTGTTCCTTCCCTCCTGCTCTGTGATTGGACGGGCGAGTGAAAAGTGACATTGACAGGGTGAGCGTTTCACCCAAAGTTAAAAAAAACAGCGAGCCCCGGTGCTTAGCACGGACAAAACCTGCCAGCTGTTGATGTTTTTGAAAAGCGCAGCGCTTCTATTGAAAACAATTTAAAACATACGCTGGCCGCAGGCTTAAACGCCTTGGTGTACACGCCCCCTAAGGGCGGGACTGTCCAGTGGACACCATTGTAACCTATGTATAATGCTGACTTTAAATGGAGTCTATACGGGACATACTTTAAACAGGGGTGAATTCATGCAGATAATTGTTTAGAGGAATAAATAGAATCCAACATGCCTTCATGGTCTTTCTGGTGATATTGGTGAACAGCAGGGCTATGGATTGCCAGCTTGCAAGTAATGATGTGCATCATTCAAAACAGGAACTGGTTCTGGGTCAGTATACTGATTGTCTTGCGGCACAAGAAAAACAGATCTGTCGAATGGTCACTATTTGCCTCAGCATCTCAGATGAAGTTACAGACAATGCTCTGTTAATACAAGCTTTGGTTACTGTTGCCATTGTGAGGATCCGTGTGTCTGCTCTGCCTGAAACAGAGGTCAGAGTTCATTATGTCTAAATGAGGATCACTGAATCATATGGATGGTGTATCCACAATCCCCTTTGTAAGAAAATATCTGTGTTAGTCTATTCAGTGGGTTTGTTAGTCAAGCTGGCAGCCGCATGGTTTTCCAGCTACCTTTGGTCTTTATCATATTTATAAAATGTGAAAAACTAGATTTTAGTATCATGTTAAGTATTTTATAAAATGATTAAACCAATAGCTAACCATTGCTTGTATTTTATTGTAATATCATGACTTGATTTTAGTGGGACTTGTTTATTAGCATGAATCCTACATTTGGCTAGTTGGACAGCAATGGTCCTTTTGACAGCGTCCAATCAATTTTTAGGATCTACACAACACCTGTGAATCAACCAGATTCTATACCATAAATAACGTACATTTCCACAGAATGAAATGACAAAAGGCTAAATGATGAGTCCAAAATAACATTTAAAGATGCAGTGTCAGTTTGCGAGAGTCTTTTCCTGGATATGAAATGACATTTCAAACAATGACTTCATGGTGATACAGTTTGCAAATGTTGCTGTTCCAGTTGGAATTTCACAAGGGTCTGCTGGAAGGTGGGCTGATATGGAATGTGCATTTGTTTTGGTGGCAGCCGAGTTTGTTTTGTCCCTGGTCTCTCTCTCCAAAGAAATAAAAACTGCTTAGAGAATTCCCAAAATAAATGTGTGTGAGAAATGTAGAAAGATGAATTGGCAAGTTATCAGTGTAATTTATTCACTCTGAAAGCATTTTAGTAACCCAAAGAAAATGTCTTTCATATTTCATGTAGTTTAATTGGTAGAGCATTTTGTTAGCGCAGCAAAGATTGTGGGTTCGATTTCCAGGGAACACATTCTAATAAAATGTATGCCTTAAATGCACTGTAATGCACTGTAATGCAAATACCAGCGACCAAGTCACAGTGTGTTTCTTTTAGTTAGGTTGTAAGGGTACATTCCTAATTTTTGTTGTCCCAGGAGTAATTATAAACAAATGAGTAACTGCCCACTACAGTAACATACGAAAGATGGATGACAGGAACTTCACGCTTCACTCCCATGTACTCTAAAAAATTTATTTTTACCATGCTCTGTAAACATTGGACAGAATAAACCTTTGGGTTAAAATTGACCCAATGCTGGGTTGTTTTAACCCAACTGCCGGGTTACTATAACCCATGGTTGCATAACAACAACCCAGCATTGGGTCATTTTTAACCCAGCGTTGGGTCATTTTTAACCCAGCATTGGGTCATTTTTTACCCATCATTAGGTCATTTTTAACCCAGCGTTGGATAATTTTTAACCCAGCATTGGGGCAATTTTAACCCAGCATTGGGTCATTTTTAACCCATCATTAGGTCATTTTTAACCCAGCGTTGAATAATTTTTAACCCAGAGTTTGGTCATTTTTAACCCATCATTAGGTCATTTTTAACCCAGCATTGGGTCATTTTTAACCCAGCGTTGGGTCATTTTTAACCCATCATTAGGTAATTTTTAACCCAGCGTTGGATCATTTTTAACCCAGCGTTGGATCATTTTTAACCCAGCGTTGGATCATTTTTAAACCATCGTTGGATCATTTTTAACCCAGCGTTGGATCATTTTGAACCAAACGTTGGGCCATTTTTAACCCTTCATTGAAAATTTTTTATCCCAGTGTTGGGTCATTTTTAACCCAGCGTTGGATAATTTTTAACCCATCATTAGGTCATTTTTAACCCAGCGTTGGATCATTTTTAACCCAGCATTGGGTCATTTTTAACCCAGTGTTGGGTCATTTTTAACCCATCATTAGGTAATTTTTAACCCAACATTGTATCATTTTTAACTCATCATTGGGTAAATTTTAACCCATTGTTGGATCATTTTTAACCCAGCGTTGGATAATTTTTAACCCAGCGTTGGATAATTTTTAACCCAGCGTTGGATCATTTTGAACCCAACGTTGGGCCATTTTTAACCCTGCATTGGATAATTTTTATCCCAGTGTTGGGTCATTTTTAACCCAGCGTTGGATAATTTTTAACCCATCATTAGGTCATTTTTAACCCAGCGTTGGATCATTTTTAACCCAGCATTGGGTCATTTTTAACCCAGCATTGGGTTAGCATTGCATACCATTTGCATAAAGTTAAAGATTTTTTAGCATTGTAGTATTGCTGGACACACCCCATCCACTCACTGTCGCTTGTGTTGCCGGAAATTGCCGGCTCTCCATTAAATGGGATTGTGTCGCATTGTCACTTGTTATGTGAACGGGGCATTAGTCACTTTGGATAAAAACGTCTGCATTAATGTAAATATGTCTCATGAAAAATAAAAATATGTTTACAAACTGTAAGAATATAGATGCATAAACTTAGTGTGGCTGGCGTAGTTCATTTTTTCTAAGGTGTTAAAAACAAGTAAACATAAAGGGTATTTCTTCAATTTCACATCATTATTGTCAGGGGTGAAACACCTTAGATGAGGAGAGTTCAATTTTGTGATTTTCTTTCCTATGAGATCTAAAATGTCCCAGGGTTCCCACTAGCATGAATATTCAAAATATTTGATTTCGAGGTTGCATATCATGAAAATATATACATTGTTATTTCATGTGTTCCTGTAGCTTAGCGGTAGAACATTGCTCAAAATGTTGTGGGTTCAATCTCAGTGAACAAACATTATGATGAAATGTATGCCTTGTAATGCACTATAAGTAGCTTTGGATAAAAATGTCTGCTAAAGGAGTAAATGAATACCCCCCCTTTTTGGTATTTTTTATAAAAAAAATTAATAACAGAAATGGATGCTTTAAGTGTAAGTAAATTTAGGTGTGTTAGTCAATCTCTATATAATTTATAAATAGTTTTAAAAGTAATTTTAAATGACTAGAGGAGAGGAAATTGGTTAAAATGTGGGAACCCTGTGGCGCACACACATTGTTCAAAAATACAGTGCATGTATTTCGCATGGCTTTGTTGAATGCATATCAGTTGTTTTTACTAGGTAAGGACTATTCTAAAAGAGCTGCCTAAGCAAAAACAACTAATGACTATATAAATCAACCGTATAGATCAGCCAAATCTACCAGACATTTATACTCATTTGCCCCAAATTGTGCAAAACAGTAACAGTAGACGAAAACACAGGCAAGGTTGAAAGCTCTAGTGTTGGTAGATGGGTGACACCGTGATTACAGAGGCTTTTGTCCTTCTGGGCATCTCACCATCAACCACTGACATGTTCCAGAAACTTCCGCTGTAATGTTTTTCTGCTGCAGTTTATCTGCTCTTTGTGTTGTTTTTATAACAGGCTGTTTCCATCTCTGTCTGTCTCTTTTATGCTTCCCTATTATCACCCCTCCCCCGATTTCCATTATTCCCGTAGTATCCGGTATTCTCTCTCTCCATTGATTTTTCCCTCTGCTGTCTTTCCGTGCCATTTTTCTCTCTTCCACACTCTCTCAGACCTCTCTTGCTGTCCCCCGTGACCGACAGCTTGTTTGTGGGGGGAGGTAAACCAAAAACGCAGATAGACAGGTTGGAGAGGTGAAAGGAAAAATGTACTGTAAAATGGCACAGTGGGTTTAAGTTGCTCCCTGTCAAATACCGCTGCGCCCTCTTGTCCTTCTCCTTGGTAGGCTATGTAACAACGTCCTTTCCGCTGCCAGCCAAATTTCACACCAATGCACACACTATGTGACCTAAAACCAGCTTTACAGCTGCTGTAGTCACACAGACTTTTTTGGCCTAAAGTTTGCATACTGAGTAAAAAATATTTAGTTTAACACATTTGTTAAAAAACACATGCACCAGGTGATTATTAACCACTTACCTGTCACTCCACCCTTTTGAGTGGGGGGTGAAAAGTTGATGTGTAGCTTCAAATTAATATAACTTTGGCATTTTTTGGTCTAAAAGACTAATCTTGGTCTTGTTTTAAAGAAGACAATGTAAGGTTTTTCACTGATGTTTCTGGATGTGAATATATTTAACAGAAAAATTGTTATAGCAGTTTAAATTTATTATAATAATTAAAAATAATGCAATAACATATTAATTTGATAAATAAAATTATAAAAATGAAAATGTTTCACAAAAGTAATAATGTAAACATGAGGCCATATGTCTCAAGCAGTTGTGATCCAAATTTTAAGATAAAATCACAAAAAATGAGGTTTGTGTAACACTTTTAGTGGTTTTACCAACAACGGCCACTAGATGTCAACGGTTTGCTGCATTCTCTTGTCACAAATTGATGAAATACTGTCACTGCATTATTATAACTGCTAAAACGTTTTGAAATATGAAAACTACATTCTTGGAGCTTTCCAATGATATATAGTTTGTCAACATTTTTGAAGATTTATAATATGATATTAGAATTATGAATATATAAAATTAATATGCATTCCTATGGGGGGTGGGGTCATGTATCTAAAAACTGTCACTACATTATTTCTATCATCAGATGACCTTGAAATATAAAAACTACATTCTGAGAGCTTTCCAGTGATATATAGTTTATCAAGATTTTTTAGGTTTACAGTAGGGGTTTAGTGCTAGACATATGTAAAAACAAATTGGGCCTACATGTTGGCCTGTGACCTTTTAGAAATTGACACTCACTACGTCATTTCTTTCCCAAAATTTTGATGAAATATGAAAACTACACTCTAAGAGCTTTCCAAAGATATATAGTTTGACAAGATTGTTTAGGTTTAGAACAGGGTATTAGTGCTATACATATGTAAAAACAAATTGGGTCCACCTGTGGCCCGTGACATTTTAGAAACTGACTCTGACTACGTCATAATTTTCCAAAAATTGTGATGAAATATGAAAACTACACTCTTAGAGCTTTCCAAAGATACATAGTTTGTCAAGATTTTTAGGTTTAGGATAGGGTATTAGTGTTATAAATATGTAAAAACAATGTGGGCCCGCTTGAGGGCCCGTGACCTTTTAGAAAATGACTCACACTATGTCAATATTTTCCCAAAATGATGATGACAAATGAAAACTACACTCTTAGAGCTTTCCATTGATATACAGTTTGTCATGATTGGATAAAAATTAGTATGCAAAACACTGAAGTAATTGTAGGCATCCTACCGGTGGGAGAATGCCATTTAGCAGTACATAAATGTTTTGAGGCGCACTCTCTTTAAAATTGAATCAATTACTCTCCCTACATAATTTATTTTATAAAACACTGCTGAAATATGTATTCTAGAGGCTTAGACTTTTCCAAAAATATATAGTTTGTCATGATTTAATAAACATTTACATCCAAAATATTGAAGTAAAACTAGGTGTTCCTCTACAGGAACAGTTAAGTGGTTAAAGTTACTTATAAGATGAGAACAGATGGCTTTCACTAAACACTGTATAAAATATCCTGGTTGCACTTTGTACATTTTAATGAACTTAAAGGGACATTCCACTTTTGTGTAATGATATTTGCGTAGTGATATTACGCAGTGCCCGATAATAGTCCCCTGCTATTGAAAGTAACCAATGGTACTATTTTCGGGCAGTGCGTAATATCACTACGCCTGCTGCAGCCATGTTACAGCAACAAAGTCCTTGATTATTACGCCAGAATGAGAGTATAGTTCATAGTCATATCTGCCTAGAAAATCACAACTTAAAATTTTCTGTCGATCTACACAATGTAACTACAGAAGAGTCAAGTTTTAAATAGGAAGGTTAGGGTTAGGTTCTTCGGTTATTTTTTTGCGCGATGCTAATGGTCTAATCAGATTCAATGGATTATGCTAAGCTATGCTAACAGTGCTAGCGCCAGACCCGGAAATCAGCTGAATGGATTCCAAAACGGTAAGAATCAAATGTTTAACTCTGGGGGAGCTGGAAAATGAGCATATTTAAAAACAAAAGTGGAATGTCCCTTAAAACTAGCAATCATTTAAACTTTCTTGACTAGTTAGGAGTTGGTATAAATCAAAACAATAAAGTTATTACAAGTTGTTTAATAAACTTACAGTGTAGCTGCAACCATCTCACAATACAATATGCAATTTACTGTAATTGTTAAAGGGGACATTTCACAAGACTTTTTTTAAATGTCAAATAAATCTTTGGGATCCCCAGAGTACGTCTGTGAAGTCCTAGCTCAAAATACCAGATAATTTATTATAGCATGTTAAAATTCCCACTTTGTAGGTCAGCTGATATCTGCACTAAATGGCAGTGCCGTGGTTGGATAATGCAGATTACTGGGCGGTATTATCTGCTTCTGACATCACAAGGGGATGCTTGCAGAGAATGGTTACTCGATTGTTCTTTTTCACATTTTCCAGGTTGATAGAAGCACTGGGGACCCAATTATAGCACTTAACTCTTTCACCGCCAGCATTTAAAAAAAAAGTTGCCAGCCAGCGTTTTTCATGATTTTCACAAAAGTTTAATGTCTTCCAGAAAATGTTCTTCTTCAAATATATAAACATACAATATACCAAATGAAAGAACAGACCCTCTGCCTTCAAAAAAAAAAAAAAAAAAAAACGTTTCATCCTACCTTCAGTAGTTATTTTGTAATCTGCTTTTGAATATGGGTAGGTTTCTGCAAAAACACCACATTTTTAGCAAAAAGCAGAGATAATTCAATTTTTGTGACGGACTTTTCATAGAGATCCCATTCAAAGCGAACTTTAAAACAGACACGGACATGCAGAAGCTTGCCATAGGGCAATACTTCCGGGTTTAAAAAGTTATCAACTTAGTGGATAATAGCGGTATTGCGGAAAGACGGAAAAACTCGTCATTGGCAGATTTTCCAAAAAGTCAGATTTTCCATGATATTTCCCCTTTAACTTTTCTGGGACATAACTAACCTGAGTAAGCTATGGGAACATAGGGGACATAGAAAGTCGATGCAGAGAAAGTAACGCAGCCTGTGAGGTCGGCTCACATTTCATGTGTGCTTGCTGCGTCTTGGTGCAAATTTTCTTCAAAACAGCAAACGGATGGCGGCCAACGTAGCACGTTTGTTTGCGCCTGCATGAAATGAGATAACTTTCCGTGCCAACAGGTGGCAGTAGTCGGTATTCATTACTCAGAATGAATAATTGCAGCTAGTGGCTGCAGTGATACAAAACACAAACAAAGCAGCACTTACTTACCAGTTTCACCCAAATCTCGCTCACCACAGATGGATTCGTGAGCCATATCTTTTTAAAATATTCACGTATTGTAACAAGAGATGCTAAAAATTGGATTAGCATTCTGTGGGTTTCCTCTTGACTTCCTTATTTTCTTTCTTAGTCACTTCTGTTTTTCTTTGGTGCACTGGTTGGCTGTGCCAGAATGATCCAACTCCCAGACGAGCACCTAGCTTAAAAAATCCTCAGAGAAAGAGCTGGTTTAAGATCTGTTAAAATGACATTTTTTTGCAGGAAACAGAAAAGTTTAGTAACTTTTTGTATAGATTGTGTGTTCTTGGCTTCACGTGATGATAATTGAGTTGTTCACAGTGACATTTTGAGTATTGAGTGTGAGCAGCAAATGAGAAAATTGCTGACACACGATGAGAATGTTGAGCTTTAAAAGTAGTTTTATTACAACTAAATCTCATTTCTGTGTAGGAGAAATAATTGAGACATTAAAGAGATGTCATTTTGATTTCCATCTCGGTTGGGTTTTAATGGTTTTCCTTAAGGCAGTGAAAAATCAAGTGAGAAGTTTGCAGTTAATCTCCAGTTTGCTCGTCTGATATTTAGTGTGGGTTAATATAAGATTTAATCTTAACTGCTCAAGGGAAGGATTGGTGGAAACACGCTGCAGAGGAATACAGGGCCAGTGGCTTTACTTTAGGATGGGAGACAGAAATACGCAGAACAGAATCAGTCAAGCTTTAAAGTGTTGAAGGATCTAGTGCATTTCCTCAGACAGACCACAGCCTGCAAAGTAACACGCTGGCACAGTGATGCCATCTGATTAAATGCCGAATAATGATCTCAAAGCACATGTTTGAGTGTATGTGTGTGCGTGTGTAGGTAATGAGGTCACCATTAGTCTGGTTTGATTGAGCCGTCTTAAATCCTCTCTGTTTGAAGCGTCAGCGTCACGGCCCAGACATTTAACTATTATACGGGTCCCTGGAATGCTTGATTCTGATGGATCAATCATAATCACAATGTCCATTTCGAGCCAAACAAACATATAAATAAATGCTATTAACTGGTTTATCTGCCTCACATGCGCAACAGTCGCATGTAAGTCTGTGCGATTTTTTGTGTTGTTTGTTGTAACTATATCCAAGAAAGACACAAAGGGCACTTTTCTCACCATCATCTTCAGCTTGAAACTGCAGCACACTTTGAGCAGAGATACTTTAGTTATTCGTTTACATTTTACAGTTTCTTTCCAGAATTTGAGATTACATTTTAATCTGTTCATTATAAAACGGCTTCTGGTCATTAGCAGCGTTTTCATGCTAAGCTTGCAGGCTTCCCTAGAGAGAGTCTTTGCTTTCAGTTGGCTAACTGTATTTGCATTTTCTGTTTCCGAACGGATCAGATCCACTGCGAATGTCATTTCATTGCAAGTGTGCTTGGCATCGAGCATTGTTGTGATCATGGCTAATTTAACTCCTGCGCCCTCGCTTCATTTTTTTCCCTGCTGTATGTGTTTTACGCAGGCGCCCACACACGTGCATGACCTTTCTTGACCATCGTCTAGTTTTATCAATTTAATTAATATCAACAATTAATCGAAGATCGATTACTCCCTAATCGAGTCTGAACCTAATCCTACAATCTGTTTTGCCACTTCAGATTTGTTTTGCCACTTCAGATAAACGTATTCTAGTATTTGAAATAAACAGCTAAGAGTATAATTCTGTCAAGAATGCGGTTAAAATGCATTAAACCCCCTATAGAATCTTTCTGTCAAAACCTGACAGAATATTCTGGCTTATCACCCTCCACCTGCCACCCACTATTAAAAAATGTCACCCGAACGCGATAATGTCACTTTAGCAGGTTAGACGTTTCCCGTGTTCATGCAGTGTTTCCTGCTGCAGCATCAATTTCCATTATAGTTTTGCTTTTGGTCCCACAGCCATGTTGTTCACTGGCAGACCGTGCTGACTGAAGCCAGTTGAATGCAGGTGTAAAGGAGAAGCAGAGCTCCTCATTATGACTGGTATTATTATCATCCTGACAGCTAGGCACGAATAGCGTAATTATTCCTCTTCTCATTTCCACAGGATAATTGAAGCATTATTGGGCGATAAGGGAATGAAATAGATCCTGCATCGCTTCCTTCTGCATGGCTCAATTCATTGAGGTGCTGGTGTATGGGCCAAAAATACACTTTTTCTTACAAATAACCTTAAAGTGTATTTCGGTCTTTACTGTGTGCTTGTGTGTGAAACCATTGATAGTGTTTGGATGGAGTGACTTTTAATCTTTTGTCACAGGAGAAACTTGTTATTTGTCAGCAAAAACTTTATATTTTGTAGTTATCTACTCTACACAGACTTATTAGAATAGTATACTTCCGCCTAGATTTTTGCATATGCTGAAATATGTGGCATAAACTGGTACATATCACTGCATCTTTCGGTTGGAGCGTCCACAAAAGGCTTTGGAGGCGCTTGTTTTTTCTCAGTTTTGATGCTGCTTCATTCTGGGTTACAAAGCAGACAATACTAAATATTACTTGAGTATTTTCTTCATTTCATGCTTGTGTTGCGGATGCACATCTAATGTGGTTACTGTCAGGATTGATCATATTCGCCCGAGGTATGTCAAGAACTTGTTGTTTACAGGAAGCATGGCGACTTACAAATGGGACAGTAATGAATGATCAAAATACATCTGTATATTTCAGTCATCTGTGTCTTATTAAAATTAAACCCTAAGGGCAGCGTAAGCCACTTGCGCACGCCGCAAGTTTGCATGCATATGCCTATAAAGAAGTACAAAGCGGCACAAAACTACAAAGTTGTAATTTCTGTGTGTCTGCTTTGTAACTTAAATATCGGAGAAAAATTGTCTCTACTGGACATTGCATTGAAAGATTCAGTGATATGTACCTGGAGCAACGTATTTTAGATTTTGCAGAAAGCTAGGAATATTAACTTAAGTCTTGCTCCGCCAATGACGAGTTTTTCCAGAAAGCCGTATTTCTGCTATTATCCACCAGGTGGCACTCTTACCTAACTTATAAAACCTGGAAGTATCCCCTCCATGTAACTAAACTCTGTGTATGTTTTGATGATCTATTGGTTTGTTTATATATTAAAAGAAGAATATTTTCTGGAAGGCTTTAAACTTTTGTGAAAATCATAAAAATGCTGGCGCTGCCTGGCAACTGTTTTTTAAACGCTGGCGGGAAAGAGTTTTTGAGCTTTGGTTGCGTACTACAATTAGGGCTGTTCCGAATACCATTTTTTGAGCTTCGAAGCTCTAGTAGAAATCAAATCGAATATTCGAAGCTTCGGAAGGAGGGGCTGAACATATTTTTCTCTTTGATAAAGGCAGGAATCTCTGTGTGTGTGTGTGTGTGTGTCTGTCTACAGATTTATTATGTGACGGATGTGTTGCTGCGGACCCAAGGGAGTGTAGTGCCTTTTTTTTGTGCAATATGGACATGTGGCACGTTTAGAATTAATAAACTTTAAAAATACTACAGAACAGCACAAGCCGGAAGCGGCGAGAACAGCATTAGTGAAACAAAACACAAGAGCAATACTTTTAATAAGGTAGCCTAACATTTTTCTAACAAACAAACATTCCCGTATCAGAAATTAGCAGCACAGTAATTACTGACTACGTCAAGGGTAGGCTATTTAAATAAAACAACGAAAATAAATGAACGAAGTTCAACAAACTGTAATAAAATGGTAGCATACTTTCAAAATCAAGTTTATTTATAAAATTTACACCATCCAATATGTTTTTTCATCAGTAGAACAATAAAGAAGATATTTTGCCGAAACCCCAGTGCTCCGTCATGCAAGTCAACCGATCCGCACACTTTAAGAGCTAAAGCATATATATCCAATACAACAGTAATCTCCCATAACTCCGTGTGACATGTTGACGTCTTGTGAAGCAAATCAATCAGTTTTTGCAAGAAACTGAACGTTATTTACAACACTATTAGCGTGAATGCCAAAGAAGGAAGCACGCTTTACGTTCGAGGCGATCTTCTACTGGTGGCGTTTGGTGGCGTTTGATGTTGGTCTCTCTGCACCACCTATAGAGTGGGAGCGTGAAGCGCACTTCCTGCATGGCAAAAGCTTTGCATTAACGCTGTAAAATATTTATATATATATTCGAATCTCAAAACTTAAAATCGAATGTCAACCCACGGAACGAATATTCTGATCCAGCCCTAACTACAATCTCCAAATAAAAGTTCAAGAAGGTACAAAAATTGTCCCTGGGGCTGTACCTGTTCAAAAAGTATACTTTTGTACGCATAACATGCATATTGGTACCTCGCAGGTGCACATTGGTACCTCAAAGGTACAAATCTGTAACAAAATGGTACATATTATGACCATTTTAAAAGGTATCACCACAGTGACAACTTTTGTACCTTTACTCGGAGTAAAAGTAACTTTTTTACAGAAGGGTAATGATTTTTACAGGTGAGATATGCACATACATTATTTTATTTATTAATTAAACATTAACTATTTATATATATATGAAACACTTGCTTTGCGTCTGTGGAAAGTGGTCGCTTAAATATGGCCAGGGTTTCTTTCATAAGAATTGCATTGAGGGTCTGCATCAGCTGGCGCCTGTCTTGTCCGTTTCCATGGTACTTTTTGTGAGTTTGGTGCGTTCCCCTTGCCCATCAATTAATGGGTATCTGTGGTATGCCTTTATTACCTTGCATGATTTTTTTTTTTTTTTTTTTATCCGTAACGGATATGATTTCAGTTGAAACGAAGTACAATACTTAAAAAAAAAAACATACTTAAGTAAAAGTAAAATGACAGATTTTAAAAACTACTTGAAAAGTAGAAGTACACAAAAAATGACTCCATTACAGTTACACGAGTAAATGCAATTTGTTACTTTCCACCTCTGATGTATTGCTAAGAACCATTGAGGAACTTATTTTTTAAAGTGATACTGTAAAAATTGGTGTTATATTGAACAGAAAAGGTGATTTATAGCTGTTAAGTCTATTTGGCGATGTTGTTTGTGTTTGAGTTGTAGTGCTATAGGGAATATTTGACACAGTGCCTGAGACTGTCAGGCATTTCTCCTGAGGTTTCACTGACAGCTGCATCAGAAAAGAGGAAACACAAGACACAGCTTGAGCACAAAGGAGTGGAGATGCACAAAAGTTGCATTTATTTTTTGTGTGTGTAGCTTCTTGACAAGTGAGCAACCGTGACTGGAGCAAACAGAGGCTGGCGGTTTGATCTCAGGTTGATTCTTTTCATGACAGATTGTGTCTGTGTGCATCGAGGAAGAACACATATATGCATTTATTTTCTATTTTATTTTCTTATTGGCAATATTGAAAAAAATATAAATCTGTTCAAGTTTGTGTTACAGCACATTATCAATCACAGTGATGTGGGAGAAAGGCTTTAAATTCAACTTAAAGGAAAAAGATACTTTTTGCATACTCCTATCTCTGAATGTAAAAGAAGAGATGAAAGTTATAGAACAGGGACAGTTTGAAAGGTTCTTATCTTGTTTCTGACCGGTCTCAGACTTTTTCCCCTGCATTTTCTCGCAGCTTGAAGGTGTTTCCTATTTTCCGTCAGTCACATAAACTTTTCCCCATGCTGCTGTGCAGACCTGATGCCGTACCTTAGATGTCGACCTTAATCAGGAGCCACCTGCTTACATTACCTGTGTTCAAAGGACTGAGAGCTGGGCTGTGTATGTGCATTTGGCTTTAGTAATCAGTATGGATGCAGGATCGAAAGATGCAGGGAATCTAGGCCAGTGCTCCTGTGAATGACAGTGTGATGAAACAAGTACATTACCATGTTTTCTACCACCAAATGAGTGCTAATGGTTGCTCTTATACAGGATGATGTCATGGCAGGATTATATGAGTTGAGTTGGTGGAGAGTGACTTACTAAAATAATATATATTTTTAAATAGTAGATAGGCTTGGTTGGTCTGCTTTAGTACTGCACTGTTGCTATGCTGAAAAGATACAGATTTTTTCCACCCAAATGTTCCACCCACTTTGTTCAACCTTATTTAAACAGATGAATGTTGATCTAGTTTTTGTCAAGCATTAACACGTTTTAGTACCCCTAACCCTCTGGGGTCGAAAAATGTGGGGGCACAGTTTGACGGATTTATTTCTCATCAAAGCGGAATCAACTTTAAATATTTACATTTTTAATAATCACACTTACGTGTAAGACAACATTGGAAACTTAAAATCAAAATAAACAAAATCTAGACTTTGTAAAAAGGCACAATATACTGAAAAAGTAAAAGTTGGATCAACTTAATAAATTACTTTAAAGGCGGAGTGCACGATTTCTGAAAAACATTTCGGAAAAGGGAGTTGGGACGATTACCAAAACACACTTGTAGCCAATCAGCAGTAAGGTGCGTGTCTACTAAACGAGACATCGTTGCCTGGGTTGCGTATTTGATTTGTCTATCAAAAGAAGGTCCAGATTCTATTGGGGTAGGGGCCAGTAATGCGCGGGTTGATCCAAAATGAGCGGGTGCCTGCGGTCACCCGTGGTTACCCGCGGTCACCCGTGGTTACCCGCGGTTACGAGTCATGCAAAAATTTTTTAATGATATTCGGGTCGCGGTCGGTCGGGTCATTTGAAATAAAGATGCCAATTAACTATTTTAAACAATTACTACTTTTAAAAATGTGGGCCATGGAGTGAGTCGGGTACTGTCACGGTTAATCCGTGTCATGTCTTGTCTCTGTTCCGATTGTTATCACCTGGACATTCATTGATTAATTACCTGCCTCATCACACCTGTTTGTCATTTAGTCTGTGTGTATATATACCTCTGTCTTCTGTTTGCTCACTGCTGGATCATTGTCTTCGATACCCTGTCTGTTTCCTGTTTTCATGTTCCTGAGTTTCTGTATTCACCTTGTCAGCCCTCGTGTTTTTATTATTAAATGTTATTTATTTGGAACCTTGCGTTTGCGTCCTGTCTCTCCTACCCGAGTCGTGACAGAATGATCCAGCCAAACTGGACGCAGCAGGTTCACGGAGGGCGGCTCCCCCAGGAGTTTCGTCGAGGGGGAGTAGTGACATCGGGGTTCATTCCCCATCAGCCCCGATGTCTCTTGGGGACCACCGTGAGCGATCGCTCGCTCCTGCGGGCCTGCGGGAGGAGGATCGGCCCAGGCGGTCCCCCAACGGTTGAGTCGTCGTCGACGGTCCCTCGGAGGACCACCATCCTGCTCGCAGGGGGATCCGGAACGGACCACGCCCGATCATTTCCCCGGGGTGGCTACCGAGGGTCTCCATTTCCGCGAGGCGATGGGAGATGATTTCCGGGGGCATCTGATCGTCGACGATTCCCAGGAGGGGGGTAATTCGTCTGCCTCGGTTCTCGGAGCGATCGCTCCGGTTCTCCTGGCGCAGTCCGGCCAACCGTCCTGTTGGTCTCATCCCGGCGGCTGCCGGCTTCGCCAGGGTCCCCAAGCCCTCCACCCCTCCCTTGGACTCTCGCTACCAGACTTTGTTTTTGTTGTGTTTTATGTGAGTGTCTGGTAGCCACTCGTAGAGGGGAGGGTAATGTCACGGTTAATCCGTGTCATGTCTTGTCTCTGTTCCGATTGTTATCACCTGGACATTCATTGATTAATTACCTGCCTCATCACACCTGTTTGTCATTTAGTCTGTGTGTATATATACCTCTGTCTTCTGTTTGCTCACTGCTGGATCATTGTCTTCGATACCCTGTCTGTTTCCTGTTTTCATGTTCCTGAGTTTCTGTATTCACCTTGTCAGCCCTCGTGTTTTTATTATTAAATGTTATTTATTTGGAACCTTGCGTTTGCGTCCTGTCTCTCCTACCCGAGTCGTGACAGAATGATCCAGCCAAACTGGACGCAGCAGGTTCACGGAGGGCGGCTCCCCCAGGAGTTTCGTCGAGGGGGAGTAGTGACATCGGGGTTCATTCCCCATCAGCCCCGATGTCTCTTGGGGACCACCGTGAGCGATCGCTCGCTCCTGCGGGCCTGCGGGAGGAGGATCGGCCCAGGCGGTCCCCCAACGGTTGAGTCGTCGTCGACGGTCCCTCGGAGGACCACCATCCTGCTCGCAGGGGGATCCGGAACGGACCACGCCCGATCATTTCCCCGGGGTGGCTACCGAGGGTCTCCATTTCCGCGAGGCGATGGGAGATGATTTCCGGGGGCATCTGATCGTCGACGATTCCCAGGAGGGGGGTAATTCGTCTGCCTCGGTTCTCGGAGCGATCGCTCCGGTTCTCCTGGCGCAGTCCGGCCAACCGTCCTGTTGGTCTCATCCCGGCGGCTGCCGGCTTCGCCAGGGTCCCCAAGCCCTCCACCCCTCCCTTGGACTCTCGCTACCAGACTTTGTTTTTGTTGTGTTTTATGTGAGTGTCTGGTAGCCACTCGTAGAGGGGAGGGTAATGTCACGGTTAATCCGTGTCATGTCTTGTCTCTGTTCCGATTGTTATCACCTGGACATTCATTGATTAATTACCTGCCTCATCACACCTGTTTGTCATTTAGTCTGTGTGTATATATACCTCTGTCTTCTGTTTGCTCACTGCTGGATCATTGTCTTCGATACCCTGTCTGTTTCCTGTTTTCATGTTCCTGAGTTTCTGTATTCACCTTGTCAGCCCTCGTGTTTTTATTATTAAATGTTATTTATTTGGAACCTTGCGTTTGCGTCCTGTCTCTCCTACCCGAGTCGTGACAGAATGATCCAGCCAAACTGGACGCAGCAGGTTCACGGAGGGCGGCTCCCCCAGGAGTTTCGTCGAGGGGGAGTAGTGACATCGGGGTTCATTCCCCATCAGCCCCGATGTCTCTTGGGGACCACCGTGAGCGATCGCTCGCTCCTGCGGGCCTGCGGGAGGAGGATCGGCCCAGGCGGTCCCCCAACGGTTGAGTCGTCGTCGACGGTCCCTCGGAGGACCACCATCCTGCTCGCAGGGGGATCCGGAACGGACCACGCCCGATCATTTCCCCGGGGTGGCTACCGAGGGTCTCCATTTCCGCGAGGCGATGGGAGATGATTTCCGGGGGCATCTGATCGTCGACGATTCCCAGGAGGGGGGTAATTCGTCTGCCTCGGTTCTCGGAGCGATCGCTCCGGTTCTCCTGGCGCAGTCCGGCCAACCGTCCTGTTGGTCTCATCCCGGCGGCTGCCGGCTTCGCCAGGGTCCCCAAGCCCTCCACCCCTCCCTTGGACTCTCGCTACCAGACTTTGTTTTTGTTGTGTTTTATGTGAGTGTCTGGTAGCCACTCGTAGAGGGGAGGGTAATGTCACGGTTAATCCGTGTCATGTCTTGTCTCTGTTCCGATTGTTATCACCTGGACATTCATTGATTAATTACCTGCCTCATCACACCTGTTTGTCATTTAGTCTGTGTGTATATATACCTCTGTCTTCTGTTTGCTCACTGCTGGATCATTGTCTTCGATACCCTGTCTGTTTCCTGTTTTCATGTTCCTGAGTTTCTGTATTCACCTTGTCAGCCCTCGTGTTTTTATTATTAAATGTTATTTATTTGGAACCTTGCGTTTGCGTCCTGTCTCTCCTACCCGAGTCGTGACAGGTACAATATTTATTTTTAATTTTTTTTGCGGTCCGAGTTGCGGGCGGGTTAGTTGAAAACATCGGTCGGGTGCAGGTTGTTAATACATTGCCCCGCGCATCACTGGTAGGGGTGTGTTTGTTTAGGTGATTTCAAATGTCAACATTGGCTTTCAGAGATCATGCACCCTGCCTTTAAGAATCAACACTTAAAATTTGAACTTTTTTCCAACTTAAATTTGTTCACTTTTTAAGTAAAATTTTTTATTTGTCTGTATTTATAGAGTAAAGTTAGATCAAAATGTTTAAATTAGTGCTGGGAAAAGATTAATCGTGATTATTCGCATTCAAAATAAAAGTGCATCTTTGCCTAATATACGACGTGTCTGTGCTGTGTGTTATTATTATGTATATTTAAACACACACACATACATACATACATTTCAGAACATTTTTATTTATAAATCCATTTTCATAGTTAACATATAATATAGAATATATAAAAATATAAATAAATATATACACATGTAAATGTTTCTTAAATACATACATGAATGTATGTGTATTATATACACATAATAATTACACACAACGCACACTCATATATTATGCAAAAAAAATCACTTTTATTTTGTATGAGATTAATCACAATTAGTCTTTTCCCAGCATAGTTGAAATATTTTAGGAGTTACCAACTGAAGTTATTATTTTTTTTTTACATTTTTCAAGTTTATTAAATGTAATTTTTTTGGTGTTACCAATTAAAGTAGTTTTTTTAGTAGAGCAGCTTTCACTTTTTACAGTGTAGGACCCCTTTAAGATTTACTGTTGTTTTTTTATTATATTACAGTATGAGCTTGTTGGTGATGAATTTCTTTGTATTGTGAGATAATAAATTCTTACTTGCAGCAACAATGACTTAGACCCCTGTATGAATCCCACATCAAAACTCATTTTGAAGTCATAAGCCTTTAATGCAAAGCATGCCTCATATACTCATCTCAATATTTTATAGTCTCAATTTAAACATTTTAACATGGTTCATGTGCAACATTCAGAGACTTTCAAAATAGAAAATCTTTCCTGCTTTTAATAATAAATGGGCCTGCCAGCCCGATTTTGTTAAAAAGGTTAAGGCCATTAAACTTTGATTCTGCAAGGTGTTTACCTTTTTCTTTTGTCATTTATTTGAACTGTCACTCTCTGTTTCGTAATGACTGTTTTATTCTTCGAAATGTTTAACCCTTGTTATTCCTCCTTTCTTTTCACAGCAAACATGACTAGCGCTACGTCCCCAATCTTGCTGAAATGGGACCCCAAGAGCCTTGAGATTCGCACACTGACTGTGGAGAGGCTGCTGGAGCCCTTGGTCACACAGGTAATATCTTGGAAATATTACTCCGCTGTTGAATAGAAAGCAATAAGACTTTTATTAAGACGCTTGTATTGTGAGCACTGTGATGAAATCGTGTTCTTTAGATGCTGTCAATTTTTTTCTTTTTTTCGCCTTCGGTGAATTATGTATTGCTGGTTTGTGTTAACTCGAGTGGTCGGTATAAAATCTTATTTCTAGAGAACAGGTTAGAGGTTTGTACATGATGCATTTTGATGATTGCAAATGCAAGGTTGAGTACTTATTTTAGATAGTATTTGCTCAAAATTCACATAAATGAATATGTATTATTATTATTATTTGGTATAGATTTGAAACCAGTGTAAGGAACTGTTTTTTAATCGTCTATTGGACACATTTTATTTTTTTTGCAAATAATCTTAAAATATTTATTAATAATAAGTCTGGCCTATTTATTGGTCTATCACTAATAAACTCAATATTTGTATCTCAATCTCTCGATGAATAATTGCATATCGACCATTCATAATCTAAATGTCATTGATGTCACAAAGACCTTTGCAAACTTGGCAATGTTTGCCACCCAACAAGTGCCAGTTTTCCATCAGGAAAAAAAATTACGATTGATGAAATCAAGTTGTTTTATATTGGCTGAATGCTGGACAGAGATGTGGGAAACTGATCCAAGACCTTGTCCGGGGAGAACAAGAAGAATCTGCTGATCGTTACATTATTTAACTCTTCAAGGCTCACATCTCTTACACTCAGTACGATCTTGGTTTTCCTCGTTCGCTTTTGTCTTGGGAATATGTGTATTATTTTTAAAGCTGAAAGCAATTTTAATATCTAAAAAAGCTGAAAAACATTTCATAACTTTGTTATGTTGTGCAAAGGAGCCACTTGGACTTGCAGCTAAAGGCTAAACATTTTCAACACTCCTACTCATATTTTATTATTATTTTTTTAATAATATTATATTCGAAACATTTAAGTCATTAATTTTATAAAAAAAACAAACAGATTTGGATGGAAACTATGTAGTGGCAAAAGAAAAAAACATAAAATAATTGTAACCTGTTTTAGGGTCAGAATTACAGCTCTTCCTATTTTGGCTATTTGTCGAACAACTTCATGAGGTTCATCTTCGGATGCGTTTTTAACAGTTCTAAAAAGAAATTAACATTTGTGCGTTTGTCGGGTGCTTTCCCGCCACCCTCTGCTAGCTTAACTGTTTAGTTTTGTAAATAAATATACACAATGTGTTTGTCCACACATTGTAATTAGTTTTAAGGTCATGAGGAAGTAAAAGTCATTCAATTTGTCTAAACTTTTGACTTATGTGTAGTATGTACTGTAAACAGCATACTGCATAGTTATTGACTGAAGGGCAACTGCATTTCCCATTATGCAGTATTTCATGTTTAATGTCACTGAGTAATTGTGTCTTCTTAAGGCACGGTTCATAAAACTGTCTTCATGGCTTTCACAAGGAATGAAATGTTAATGGAGATCCTCTGAAACAAAACATGGTTACTATTAAAATAAGACCTGAAGCGTCTTTCGCGTCATGTTTTATAACACAATAATAAAATTCAGTCATCAAGTCTTTTCCAGGGATGTTATTTGATGGTTGCGTGCCTGACCTCTCTCTACGGTTGGTTAATCTCTACCATGGACAGCTCCCTGCAGCTTTATTGTGAGATAAACATGAGAAAAAATGACTTGAAGGCCATATTCACCCAGCCGAGTTTTATCATTGAGAACTGCATTCAAATGCAACTTACCGTTTGGTTGGACTTTTTTAGTTTTACACAGGGATATATATATATCATATATATACTGTATATGTGTTTATCTTTAGTGAGCTTGAGGTTTGTTTGCTTTTATCTTTTATTTTTATTTTTGTATACGTTTTTTTGTGAGAATTATGAACATTTTATGGCATTAAATATTTGAATAACATAAAAACCTTATAAAAAAAAAAAAAAACTTTACCGTGATACATATTGTTATCATGATATAAAATAAATCATATTGTGATAGAAGATTTTGGTCATATCGCCCATCCCTAATCATGCATTAACTCATCAGCTCTGCTTATTTGCTACCCTAAACTAATTTGCACTAATCTTAGTAGTTGGTTATTGTGGAAATCAGCTGTTGCGCCTGTGTTATTTAATTTGACCCTTTTTAGTAAACAACGCAAGAGCTTTTTTGGAATTGGGCTCTCCCGCTAATTTGCCTTGTTTAGTAAATCTGGCCCTATAACATAAGATGTTAAAATTTACTGCACATGAAAGTAACTTTTTTTTAGGATTTTTCATGTTGTAGACTAAAAATCATTATCATAGGATATAAAAGTGCATGAAAGCACTGACTCCAAATGATTCTTTATGACTCAAACTGGCAATTGGCACGGCATTGGAGGAGGGCGCTCTAACAAGGAGGCAAAAGGCCTTGAGCTCTAGCATCTATCTGGTATCTGAGATTGAGGTTTACTGTACTTACTGCAGCTCTCACTCACTAGCTGGCTTCTGTTACACTTAGACCTCAATGCCATTGTCCTAAATGAAGGTGATGTGTCATCCCATGCTCTTTATGCCCATGACAGCCACTTCAAACAGTGAGTTGAGGCAGAAACGTAGTGTGCAGTTCACAAGTGCGATGTTGAACAGCTTTCACCCGAGTGCTGGCAGCGACAGGCTTTCAATCAGTGACCGGCAGCACCTTTGAAATTGTGTAGAACAAGCATATCTGTGTGAAAATGTTTCTTGATTTATGGAAACACCGGTGAACTCAGTCACAAAAATGTTATGCATTCATCTTTTTTGTCATCTCAAAACGTGTAGGCACATTAAGATGTACTGTTAATTGCAAAAGCCAGCTGCCATCCACTAATTCAGATCTCAGTGTTAGTGGAATGTGTTAAGAGCTTAGTTATACAGTACACTCACCTAAAGGATTATTAGGAACACCATACTAATACTGTCTTTGACCCCCTTTCGCCTTCAAAACTGTCTTAATTCTACGTTGCATTTATTCAACAAGGTGCTGAAAGCATTCTTTAGAAATGTTGCTCCATATTGAAAGTATAGCATAGGAGATTGGTGGGATGCACATCCAGGGCATGAAGCTCCCGTTCCACCACATCCCAAAGATGCTCTATTGGGTTGAGATCTGGGGACTGTGTGGGCCATTTTAGTACAGTGAACTCATTGTTATGTTCAAGAAACCAATTTGAAATGATTCGAGCTTTGTGACATGGTGCATTATCCTGCTGGAAGTAGCCATCAGAGGATGGGTACATGGTGGTCATAAAGGGATGGACATAGTCAGAAACAATGCTCAGGTAGGCTGTGGCATTTAAATGATGCCCTAAGGCACTAAGGGGCCTAAAGTGTGCCAAGAAAAGATCCCCCACACCATTAAACCATTGCATTAATGAGAAATTGAACAGGTGTTCCTAATAATCCTTTAGGTGAGTGTAGTTATAGTTATATCTTATATAGTGCTTTTTGCATGCAATTTGGCTTAATAAAAATAAAAATTGTCATTACCTTCTCATACTCATGTTGTTCCAAAATCGTACAGGTTTGGAAGGACATGACGGTTAATAAACGATGACAGAATTGTCACTTTTGAGTGAACTAGCAGTTTAACAATACATTTTCTTTTACTCTTGGGCATGCACACACATGCTTTGATCTGATGAAGACTTTACCTCTAGTAAAGGTGCCATTATTATGCACAGTTCTGATGCCAGCTGTTGTGATCAAAATGCTCTAAAGTGGAATTTTTATAGCCGGATTGCGAAGATAAATTAAACGTACATGGCCAACTATCTGTTTCATCATTTTTTAACCGGTCTCTTTGATCTCAAAGCAGTCCGTCCTTCAATGGGTGTTGACCTGAGGGTTTCAGCAGGTTGGAAGCTAATTCACAGTCAGCAGAGGGAATTCACTAAATGAATTGTGCCCGCTGATATCCTTTATGCATGCACTGTTGTTGTTGTTGTAGGGCCTGATTCACTAAAGTAATTATGCAAACTTAATGACCGAAACGTGCTTTCAGAATTAGTGCTGAATGCAATCTGCACAGCGGGGTTCCTGATCTTACAGGTCAGTTTTGAGTGCTAGATTGAGGAGGATGCGGCAGACTGCTGTCTTACTTTAATGGGACAGTATTGCTCCACCACTGCAATCCAGGCACTATAATCGACTCTGCTTATCTCCATTTACATTTATGCATTTAGCTGATGCTTTTATCTGAAGTGACTTACAATATTCAAAGCAAATAGTTTTTCTTCACCTTTGCAATGCTAATGCAATGCTCTACCAGTCGAAATACGCCTTTTTACACATCCATCATTTTATGAATACCTGCTATCATGATAGATTGATATCATGAGTTATATTTCTGGTATAAGCAAAAGTTAACGTGTGAGTTTTGTGAATAAGGCACAATCTGGAATCCTATTTCAATCTATCGTCTGCTGTATAATGATGCTAATTTACATAGAAATAAGACGTGTTTGCGCTAGTAAAATGGCAAGGTGTGCATTCAAATACAACCCAGTGCTATTTCAATACAATTAGGAATTAGTTAAACCGGAGGTGGTTTTGTGCTAAAAGGCTGCACGCAAAAGTTGCATGAGTGTTAATGGGCGAGAAACGCTGCTGTAATTGGATATCACTCCACTCGCTATGATGATGACAAATGAAAATGTTGTTATAGTCATTCTTATTGCAGTGTGTCGTACAGGAAGCGTGTAATAGCTCAAAACTGGAGGTGCAGATTGTGGAAGAGAGAGAATTTGATTCCAGATAAACAAGCAGAGAAAAACATTTGCTCTCCGGGCGAGAGACTGATTGATATGGCCAATTTACAGCTTTTGTGGAGTTTAGGACTCAACTTTCATCCCCCATCCCTCGTTGTTTTCTCTTTCTCCCTTTCTGTCACTCTTGCATGCTCCGAATAACATTGTGAACCGTCCGTGAAGTTGTTCGCTACAGCTTCTCCATTTTTTGTCACGTACCATGCAAGGAATCATGGGAATCCTAATGGATTTTTAACATGGCATTGATGTTTCATTTGGAACCAGCGCAAAAAGTGGCTCAGCTAAAAATTTTACTTTAGTTCTGTCATAACTTGCTCTCTTGTGATCTCAGGAAGGGCCATTGAAATGAACCAGCCATGCCTTTAAGTTAAGGATTGTCATTCATTTACAATACGATCAGTGGCGGATGGTGACTTCTCTTCCAAGGGACCAAAATTCAAAATATGTTCCTGCTTGCACACGCGGCAAACCGGTTTATGATAAAAGAGACAGTGACATTCACAAAATACAAACAAGACACTCACTTAACACTAAACTTTGATAACGCATAAGATTCAGTCCGGTCGTCTTGTTGGTTGTACCGATTATCTTATCTGATTCTGTGATACGAGTGAATCTTCTTGGAAACACTACGAACGAAAATCCTGTTGTGTGGGGGGACCCGAGAACAAACGTGGCACGCAATGCAGCCCAGTCTCACGAAATTTCGTTATATAGTCACATTTTTTTTTTTATTCTTTTTTCGTGATATTATCTCGAATTTCCGAGTTTTTTCGTGATCGTATAACGAATTCCTGTTTTCGTGTGATTATCACGTATTGGTTACTCAACTGTTTTGTCATATTTTCTTACCATTGTCGCTTTGGTTTAGGGTTTGATTTACATAAAATGACATCCCTATCCAAACCCAACTCTAACCCTAAGGCGACATATAAAAAAATAAATCAGAAAAAATTGTATAAACCAATATATAAAGTAACATTCAAATGCAAGCACCAAATCTAACCCTAAACCGAAGCAACAATGGTTTAAAAATAGGAAAAAGCAGTTGAGTAGCCAATACATGATAATCACACGAAAACAGAAATTCATTATATGATCACGAAAAAAGAATAAAAAAAATGCGTGACTATATCACGAAACTCTGTGAGACTGGGTAGCGAAATGACACCCAACTAGAAAGCAAGTTAAAGGGATAGTTCGGCCAAAAATTATATTAAACCCATGATTTGCTCATCCCCAAGCTGTCCGAGATGCATATGTTTATCGTTTTTCAGACAAACACATTTTCTGATATTTTAGAAAATGTTTTAGATCTTTCAGTTGATTAAATGTAATGTTATGGGGTCCACCCATAGTCCACGACCTTCAAGTCCAAAAAAAAAAATGCGTCCATCCTTCACAAATTAAATCCAAACGGCTCCAGGATGATAAACAAAGGTCTTCTGAGGGTAATCCGTGTGGTGTTGTTGTAGAAATATCCATATTTAAAACTTTATTAACGAAAATAAATACCTTCCGGTAGCACCGCCATCTTAGTCGCGTCCATATTCAGGATGAGAGCTTACGCAGCCTACGGAGGCTACTCTGCTGCTGCTCTGTGCCCCCGCCCTCCAAATTTGTCATACGTCACTAAGAAAAGTGCGTACACTGCGCTAATAGTCTCTCCTGAATACAGAGGAGTCTAAGATGGCGGCGGGTGGGGGTGAGTAAATCATGGGTTTAATATCATTTTTGGCCGAACTATCCCTTTAATAACATATCTGTGAGACGTTCAATAAAAATCAGTCCATATAGCCTTACTCCCATTTCTTCATGTTCGTTGTACGCAATGTTTGTTTACTGTAAAGTCATGTTTCACCATGAAATATTTCGCGAGATTTTGCATTGATACAATTGGGACTTGGGTTATTTGTGAATGGAATCTGTTGATCTGTGGTGTGCTGTCATGATCACATAGCGGCTCTCCACACACTATAGCACTATAGCCCCCTTCTCCAAATCCTACCCTGGAGGTCTGAAGCACGGCATAGTTTAGCTTCAACCTTGATCAAACACACCTGGGCAAGCTGATCAAGGTCTTCATAATCACATAGTGGCATTTCACATACTATAGGAACAAAACTAATTTGTTTAATGGCCATTTTTTATGGTAATGTTGGTGATCTCTTACATTTTTGATAAGATTTTAAAAATCTGTTAGTGTGGCCCTACCAAAATAAAGCCTCGCTTTTATTGTAAAATGCACACATAGAATATTCTTTCATTTGAAAGATCTCAAAGACCTCCACATTAACTTTGTGAGGCATGAAAACTTTGGTGCTTGCCAAACTGAGTGTCAATTTGGTTTGTTTCATATCAAGGACAAACATGGCAGCTATTGAAATTTTAAGTGAATGCACACTCATGCACACACACTCATGCACACACACGCATGGACGTTCTGGTTTACATGTTTTTTGGGGACATTCCATAGACGTAATGCATTTTATTCTGTACAAACTGTATATTCTATTCCCCTTACCTGCCCCATTCCCTAACCCCAACCATCACAGGAAACTGTCTGATACCTTAGATTTTCAAGAAACATCATTCTGTTTGATTTATTAGCTTGTTTCCTCATGGGGACATCAAAATGTCCCCACAAGGTCACAAAAATACTGGCATTCCTATCTTTGTGGGGACAATTGGTCCCCCCAACGTGATAATTACCCGGCCGCACACACACACACACACACACACACACACACACACACACACACACACACACACACACACACACACACACACACACACACACACACACACACACACACACACACACACACACACACACACACACACACACACACACACACACACACACACACACACACACACACACACACACACACACACACTGCTTTAATTGAAGATGCTCCTCATCAACAGTATTCTGTGAAATGAGCCTTTCTCCTACAGAGAGGTGAAAGTCAATAAGGGTTTTAAGATAGATGAAAACTGATTAAAAGTCAGTGCAGAGACATTAATTTTGAAATCTGAGCTGCGGTAGATCATGTTTTGTATACAATAAAGTTTGTAAGTGGACAGGTACTGGAAATGCATCCTTAAAGAGGACGTGTCATGTAAGACAGGATTTTAATCTAATAAGTCTTTGGTTTGATATGGTTGTCTATTTCAGCTTAATGTTAAATAGCAAAGTAGACCCACAGTGCGACCATGGGCATGGGCTTTCTGTAAGACGAATAAAAGTTCAGTAAAAAGTAAGGGCAGTATTCAGGAAATCAGTTTTGAAACAGCCAGTCTGGTGATGCAAGTTGTAAAAAGCTTAACTATTAACATGACAACACTCTTTTTCAAAGTGTCCATGGCCTTACTGATGTGTTTCTCTTCTAAAAATGTTCTTGAGCTCAGCATACATTGCCTTGACAAGTTTTTGATGAATTTTGCACCTGGTCCTCAAATGTACGATGTCATAGAGATGCGCTTTTTCTTGGAAGAGCCCAGAGAAATAATAGTTAGGTGTGTGAGAAAGTGACAATAGATGAGTTGCTAAAGCTTATAAAATGAAGTTTGGGTATTTCAACTATATTTTATAAGTTACTCATCTCTAGTCAAGATAAATAATAGTAAGTTGAAATGAGTTGACAAAATAGAACAGTTATTACAGTGTAATAATAAATCCTTATTTCCAAGAGTAATAATGAGAGTATTTAGTAGTCTTTATAGCTTCATGGCAATTAAATGTTATTGCCACAAGCTAAAACTTAAGATGATTTTTCCAGACCGAAACCACCAGTGTTGTTTTTTAATTGGTTAATTGTGCATGTGTAGGTGGTATCTGCTTTACGTATGTTGTTAGAGTCGTTTTTTTTGAAAAATAATCTTGTTTTTATAATGAAGATCCATGCAGTATGTCAGGGGTCACTGACCCTCTTCTGGAGAGAAGAATATTTCACATAGAAACGTCAAGTTATGTTTTGTTAGCAATGTCATTCTTTCCCTCCAGTTCAAGGTTTTTTAATATAACTGCACAAAAGAAAATACTCTTTAAAAGTCTCTCTATCCCCAGGCACAGAAGATGTGTGCATATGTGGGAAAGGGGTGATAGAAAGGTTTTTCATCTTCCCAAATCCCCTCATGGGACTGCATTTATGTGTTTTTTGAGGTGAGAAGCGGCTTCAGTTATGAAGAGGGCTGTGAGGCTGTTTTTCTTGTCCATTTGAAGAATACATGGCTAAGGGAGTTGGTAATGTCTGTGGAAAACGCCTTGCATCGGTCTGTACACGCAACAGCATTTCTTTTCAATACAAACACCGTGCGATGCCAGCGTGAGAGGAGACCCGCTGTGAAAGAGCACACGCCCCCTGTAATACTCTGTCAATATCTTACACATGCAGGCATGACCTTTTATGTTCTCATGGGGATTTTCAATTTACACCCGTTGCTTAATACTAGCTACTGGTGCTATTGTAGACCACCTCATCCGCTTAATATTTTTAAATCATAAATTAAGGCATTGTGTAAAGCATTTCATTTGCATTTCAGTGGACAACACTGTCAGAATTTGTGCCTCATGCAGGGATAGTAAAACTCGCCCACATGAATCCTGTCATACAAGATTGGCTCTGTATCATGTTTTGCACATTGGACACGGTTTCAATGTGAATGAATGATGTAATGACATTTTAAGTTTAGTCTTATTACAGTAGTGTATTAACATGCTCAACAAGTAAAAAAATGACACCTTTTATTTTAATGTTATTTTAATAAAATAAAATAAAATAAAATAAAATAAAATAAAATAAAATAAAATAAAATAAAATAAAATAAAATAAAATAAAATAAAATAAAATAAAATAAAATAAAATAAAATATAGCATAGACATTAACACTATTGTATGTGTTATTAAAACGCGAGCTGTAACTTCATAACGTGGTAAATGCTTTAGCACGTGAAAACACCACTTACTCATTTTCTTAAAAAAACAAAGCAAAAGTCTATGAGGCTGTTTACACTTGGCATTAACATGCGTTTTCGTCGATCGGATCACAAGTGGACGACGTTAATGCCAGGTGTAAACGATGTTCAAAATGTTTTGAGCTCGTCCACTTTCGACCACTTTCAACCACATTCAGAGGTAGTCGAAACCACTTTCGATCGGATCGCTTTAGAGTTGCGGAACCCATATGTGGTTGAATGTGTTCGAACAGCCACACGCAACCGCCTTCTCTCCGCCCATTTATCTAATCTGAGGTATTAAACACAAGTTTTACGTCTTTTTTTACTTCTGGCGTGAACATACGGTGAACAGCGCTATTTTTAGCCTTTCATTGATAAACCTAAAGTGGCTGATCTCCGTAGTTTCGTTTTGAAAGCGTGTGAAAGTTGCGTGACCTATTTTATCAATTGCGCTGAAAATTCAGAGAAAGCTCTTACATACACACGTACAAAACTCTGTGCAGCATGTTTAATTGCTAAACAAGCAGTGGACTCCGACATAATATTAGTTTGCGTCCATATAAACTCATAATTACTCCCGCTCGGGTTTGAATAGAGACTTGCCCACCGTCTCACAGACCACCCCCTCACAGTATTCAGGACAGAAGGGGTCGAAAGTGGACAAAAGAGACGGATTTAAATACCAGGTGTAAACGTAATGTGTCTCTCTTGTCCACTTGTGATCCGATCGATGAAAACACATCTTAATACCAAGTGTAAACAGCCCCTATGTGAAGAAGAGAAATGTACACAATTATACAAACTGGAACCCAGTTCTATCCAGAACGTCTCTTAATTGTATAATTTCTCTATGACAGATTTCCAGAAGTGCTTCATTACAGATACAGATTCATTATTTTCTGCATTATTTCATTATTCAGGCATTAAGTCGTCATGGCATGTGGTCACCCCTCTCTCCAGTTAATATGATACTGAGAAATTAACCGTTATTTTCATCTCATTTCGATCAAGTGACAGCTGTAGTATTGTCAACACAACATATGGCATCCAGGCATCCATATGATCCAGCTTTTAAATTAAAACACAGCAAATGTGCGTCCAGCAAATAAGTTCATGCAAAGTTGTTTGTTATTTAAATTGCTGCAAGGATCGCTTTTATGAAAAAAATTATGACATATCTGTCTGCCCCTCATGCAGAGCTGTATGTTTGTACTTCAATGGCTTATATATGCAGATGCAACGTGGATCACTTTGTGGACCTTTGGAAAACTTTAGTGTTTCTTTAAGGATTTTTACATTGCAATATGTCTTTTAATTGTGTGGTTTTAAAGTAGAAAAGTAAAAGAAAGAAGCCTTGCAATTCAACAAAGTTTGACAGAGAATCAGATGATAAGGTAAGCTTAGTATTTTTGTTCATGCCCTGAAATGCTTTTGATGTTTGCTTGCTTGAAGGTTCATGTGAACAGTTTCCCAAGGCTTTGGTCTAAACTACTGTGCAAAGGTAAAAACTGTACCGTATTTTGAAAGTGGGTGCTATTCTGAAGTTAGATCTAAATGATCCAAGGACAAAATCAAAGGAAGAATAATGAATAAATACATTTTATTTTATCGTAGAGAGGTCATTTCAGGTAACATTTAAGTGTATCAGTGGAATTTGGAAAGAAATTAAAATGGATTCCAAAAAGATTCCATTCCAAAGGATCCTCAATTCAAGATTTTTGTTGAAATTTGTTTGGTATTTTTGGTCAGCTCCCCAAGTGCAATTAGTAAAAGAAAACCAGGTTTTGTGGATAATTTTTTTTTAAAGTTTTTATGGCCCACATTTAAAAAATTCTTATCTTGTACTATTAAAATTCCACAAATTAAAGATAACAAGAGACTCATTTTAGACGCATTAGCTATGTTCCCATCCAACTATTTTTATTTGTAGTATCGCATAAAAAACTCAGGATGAAAATGCCAAGATGCGCATAAATTCAAAAAATGCACTTTGAAAGATAAATATCTTAGTCGATGCGCATGATGGGAACACTTTCCGAATCAATCCCTATATGCACATCAAAAAGCATAATAGGACTAAGCATCCTACAGAACTCACTGCACAGCATCTAAAATGTTTTTTTGGAAGTTCTGAAATAAACAGAAAAACTGTTTAAACTTTTAGGAGAGAGTATTAGCGTAGTGTACGCACTTTTCTCAGTGACGTATGACAAATTCGGAGGGCGGGGGCACAGAGCAGCAGCAGAGTAGCTTCCGTAGGTTGCGTAAGCTCTCATCCTGAATGCTGACGCGACTAAGATGGCGACGATACCGGAAGGTATTTATTTTCGTTAATAAAGTTTTAAATATGGATATTTCTACAACAACACCGTGCGGATTACCCTCGGAAGACCTTTGTTTATCATCCTGGAGCCGTTTGGATTTAATTTGTGAAGGATGGACGCACTTTTTTTGGACTTGAAGGTCGTGGACTATGGGTGGACCCCGTAACATTATATTTAATCAACTGAAAGATCTAAAACATTTTCTAAAATGTCCGAAAATGTGTTTGTCTGAAAAACGATGGACATATGCAACTCAGACAGCTTGGGGGTGAGTAAATCATGGGTTTAATATCATTTTTGGCCGAACTATCCCTTTAAAGTTAAATAAAGTAATCAGGTTGAAATCATTCCTGTTCCACCATCTACTTTGAAAGTCTGCATTTTTCTTCCAGACAAAATTTCTTGCGCTGGCCAAAATCTCAGCAGCTTTTGAGTCCCCGTCTGTGATTCAGTAAAGGTTGTTTCAGGTCCTACTTATCGCCGCTCATTTTTGCTGTCTAGCCGAGTGCTTCAGCTGAGAGTGGAACATCTTGAGCTTTCTGTGGGGGAGTGGACACCTGAGATATCGTATGTTTGTGTAGCATCATACAGTTTTGAGCGTTTGTATTTCGTTGACCCCGAGTTCACTGATCTCTATCCCTGAAACTCCTATTGCTCTCTCTTCAAATAAGGTTTTCGTATGCGCACATTTTCTGTATCTAGGGAACAGTGGGTGGATGTTTATCTATTTCGTTCTGCTGCTTTTGAATATCTTTGATGAAATGTAAATTCATTCAGTGCAGGTGTGCTGAACCGAATCTGTCGTAGATTAGATTCCATCAGCGCAACAATCTTTATCGCTATAATACCATAGCATTTAAATGAACTCATCCAGTTAAAAGTTTGTTTCTGGCTTATCTAATCTAGAAACGCATACATGTGTACAGTTTTTTGAGAACTAACAATTTGTTCGTATAGCTCAGTTGGTAGAACTTTGTGTTATCAGCACAAAGGTCATGGGTTCGATTCCAAGGAAACACACACAAACTGATCAAACGAATAGCTTGATGCACTGAAAGAAATATAAATGCAATTGTGGTCTACTGTTTCTTTGCTGGATTCAATATCTATTTATTCACATGGTCAACATTTGTCTTAATATATGTGTTTGTATACCAAATGTCAAAAAAGTTACTCAAATCAATCAACAGTAAAGGCCCATTCTTACAGATCATTAACTTAAAAAAGTTAGTTTAGGGTTTAGTTACTCTTTAAAGAGAGAAAAAAGCAGAGACTTCATGACATTTTTACTTTCTTTATGGAAGCATTTTTTTGGTCGTATTCCAAACAGGATAGCTTTAATCTATGCAGGATGTTAACATTTAACGCCCGCATTACAGAGGCTGAGATGAAGGGGTCAGAGAGTGGGTCATGTGTCAGATGAAACATCAAGACCTCACTTTGCTTTGTTGGCATCTCGGATCAAAAGACAAGTGGCCTTTAAAGGCCACCACAATGCAGCACATCATTTCTGGACAGCATTGCAATAAAGTCTTTATCATTTTGAGACCACCGCTTACCAGTTTTCCTACGGTCCTCTTCTTAGATCAAGTCAGACGTCTTTCTGACTACTGTTAATATCTTTTCTTCCTAAATAAAGTTGATCTTCAAAAAGGGACTGATTTGGAAGGCTCTGTCATATTTGACTCACAATTGGTTGCAATTGGATGTTAAAATGTTTCTGAGATAATAATTTGATACACCAATATGCTAACAATGCAATACAACAGTATGCAAAACATACAGCACAATGAAATAATTGTAAAGTTTAAATGAGATCTTTATTGATATTTTTGGTATTGCATAAATTCACTCTTAAAAAGGCTGGGTTATTTTGAAACCAGCATTGGGTCATAAAGGGACGAACCCAGCCGCTGGGTTAAATTAACCCAGAAAATGTTAAAGGTGCCAAAGAATGCATTGAAAAAATATGTTAAATTTTTCTCTGATATCTACATAGAAGGAATGTGACTTTATTAAGGCAAAAATTATCTATAGACGGTTTTACATATCCATTTACCACCCTAGGAGTTGCCTTTAGAATGAAATCGTCTATAATTACCATATTTGAAAGGGTAATAATGAATAATAATGTTGAGCTCTAATCTGATTGGCTGTTTTACGGAGCAGCTCCTTCAGTAGCTCGGTGTGTGTGCAAACAGATCTTATGTATCAGCCTGTATCAGACAAAGTTACGAAATTTGAGCAATAATCAATTGTTTGGAGATTGTTAATAGATGTTTCTAAGTGAAAGTTTGTGTTTTTTTTCAGTATAGAACTGCAAAACTGTAACGTCAATAGTAGAGCTTCAGCCTAAATGTTAGCACATAGCATTAACTAGCATATAGCGTTAACTCAGCAGTCACAACTTTGTGTTTAAAATTGTAACAATTACCATTACCATGTAAAGGACTGTTTTTATTAATCTCTGTCTAGGTAAATACAGTTTAAAAAAACTATTTAGACTATAAAGACTAAAAACTTTTATAGCACCTTTACTTTTAAGAATGTAACCAAGCCACCTCTTGGTTACCCTGTCAGGCTGCCCATATCTTCCTATACACTCGGGACTCATTAGCCACTGGCACGTTTCAGTGAACAGATCTCAATCAGTTTCTTTACTCTCTCGCCTAATTGAACTGCAACTGATCCTATTTCGATTTCTGCCGACTGTGTTTATCACCATCTGCATGGTCAGATTGGAATCCCAACATGGAAGGACCAGATTGTCCACGCATTAACATGGAGTTATCAGGCATTTTCACACCCTTTCTATCTCTAATCCTGCACTTTAGATGCATTTGAGTAACCGTAATGGGGACGTTTAGTACCGTGACCTCCTCGCCCCACAGTTCTTCAAGAGTTCCTGTGCTTTTTGAAGCTTTGCGCTAAGATGTAAGATTAGGGGTTTGTGCTTTCTCCTTCAAATATCTGATGTTTTTGGTGGCTGATCAGCCGACTAAATAGAGCTGTGGAGTCAATTGAGATTTCAAATGTATTAATCGCCATATTTAGATATTTAGCATCCACTGGGTCCCAAAATTTTTTTTAAATCATGTATGACTTTTTCCATCTCTTCTGTCTGAAATGCAAAATAGCTGACAGGCTACTATGTTTACATTTTGCCTCATAGAAATAAATGGATGGTACTAAAGTTTGTGTTGTTATATGGTGAGATATTAGCCAGTTTACGGATTTTAGAAGGTGTTCCTTTTATGGATGAACACATTCAGATATGACCTTGTTGCATAAAATGTATTATTAATTTTGCTTGAGCATTTATTTCATGAAACAATACTTAGAAATGACATCTAAACCCCAGAAACCTTTGTTATTTGATATATGACGTGACAATTTTAATACCCTTCTTCAGCAATATAACACATTGTAAACTTAATAGTTTGTAAACAAAAACGTGTGGGGACCGCTCACGGACATGGTTCGCTTTAAGAGATTAAAAACTGGTCTGCACTGCTAAAAGGTTTAAAACTAGGGTTGTCAAAAAATTAATCACAATTAATTGCATACAAAATAAAAGTTTCAGTGTTTTGTATATGTGTGTGCACTATGTGTAATTATTTTGTGTATATATAAAAACACACATGCATGTATTTTTACATTTTTAAATGTTTTTATATATACATACACTCACCTAAAGGATTATAAGGAACACCATACTAATACTGTGTTGGACCCCCTTTCGCCTTCAGAACTGCCTTAATTCTGCTGAAAAAGGTGCTGAAAGCATTCTTTAGAAATGTTGGCCCATATTGATAGGATAGCATCTTGCAGTTGATGGAGATTTGTCAGCTTCACATCCAGGGCATGAAGCTCCCGTTCCACCACATCCCAAAGATGCTCTATTGGGTTGAGATCTGGTGACTGTGGGGGCCATTTTAGTACAGTGAACTCCTTGTCATGTTCAAGAAACCAATTTGAAATGATTTGAGCTTTGTGACATGGTGCATTATCCTGCTGGAAGTAGCCATCAGAGGATGGGTACATAGTGGTCATAAAGTGATGGACATGGTCAGAAACAATACTCAGGTAGGCCGTGTTATTTAAATGATGCCCAATTGGCAATAAGGGGCCTAAAGTGTGCCAAGAAAACATCCCCCACACCATTACACCACCACTACCAGCCTGCACAGTGGTAACAAGGCATGATGGATCCATGTTCTCATTCTGTTTACACCAAATTCTGACTCTACCATCTGAATGTCTCAACAGAAATCGAGAATCATCAAACCAGACAACATTTTCCCAGTCTTCAACTGTCCAACTTTGGTGAGGTTGTGTCTTCTGCTGTTGTAGACCTTCCGCCAAAATGTTGTGCTTGTTGTGGCTTCACAAATGCTTTGCTGCATACCTCGGTTGTAACGAGTGGTTATTTCTAGGGATGCACCGATAAGATTTTTTTGGGCCGATACCGATGCCGATTTAAACAGACAACTTATGGCCGATACCGATGCCGATACCGATATTAAACACTTGTATACAATACTATACAGTTGGTCTATTAGCTAGTTTATTTCTGCATCAAATTATTTTTACTGAACATGGATTGGATCTAATTAACATTTAACTGACCAACATAATAAAAGAGGCACAAATTAAGCTAAAACAAATATAATAAGAGAGCATGACAACCTTCAAAGGTGGCTTTTGCAATTCAGCATTTATTTTATTAACAACATTAACAAATTGTTTTACATATAATGGATTTCTTCATGCAGTTAATTAATAAACAATCGGTATCGGCCTTTCTCGTGCTTTTGCCGATATGCCGATGGTTTCAAATTCATCAAAAATCGGCCGATAAATATCGGCGGCCGATACATCGGTGCATCACTAGTTATTTCAGTCAAATATCAGCTTGAATCAGTCGGCCCATTCTCCTCTGACCTCTAGCATCAACAAGGCATTTTCGCCCACAGGACTGGCACATACTGAATGTTTTCCCTTTTCACACAATTCTTTGTAAACCCTAGAAATGGTTGTGCGTGAAAATCCCAGTAACTGAGCAGATTGTGAAATACTCAGACCGGCCCGTCTGGCACCAACAACCATGCCACGTTTAAAATTGCTTAAATCACCTTTCTTTCCCATTCTGACATTCAGTTTGGAGTTCAGGAGATTGTCTTGACCAGGACCACACCCCTAAATCCATTAAAGCAACTGCCATGTGATTGGTTGATTAGATAATTGCATTAATGAGAAATTGAACAAATGTTCCTATTAATCCTTTAGGTGAGTGTATACATAATAATTACAAACAATACAAACGCTTAGGTTACTCACGTAACCCCGGTTCCCTGAAATAACGGGAACGAAGCATTGCGTCAGTTTGCTGACGCTATGGGGGAAACTCCTGTTTACTCCGTGATTGAAGCCTATTGGTTAACGTCTGTAGAAAATACAGACCAATGACGTTTGAGCCCGCGCGGGGGCGTGGCACACGTCCCTATATAAGCCGGTGAAATACGTCAAGAGCTCATTATTATTCGACTGAAGCGCGCAGCCGAATAACACTCGCTGCGTAGACGTTTGTAGCACGGCCAGCGACGCAATGCTTCGTTCCCGTTATTTCAGGGAACCGGGGTTACGTGAGTAACCTAAGCGTTCCCTTTCAATACGGTTCACTTCGCATTGCGTCAGTTTGCTGACGCTATGGGGGAACGTAATCCCATCCCGCCGTGCATACACAACGGACTGAGGTGCCCTTACCGGAGAGACACTGCATGTGGCCCTAACCCAGCATATACATAGCTCTAGCGAGCGCAAGTGTAAGCACCATATATGAGACAGTAATACGCATACAGTGAAGTTTCTAAACGCACCATGATGTATATACAATAGAGCACGAGACGGCGGGTTCCCTGAGCGCGCCGCGAGCTGTGCGTGAATTATTAATAGGTAGCCATGACGGTGAGCTAGCAACGCACCGTGAAAGCATACAGAAACGCAGTCGTGTGAATCATTAAGCCGATAAGACCTGTGCTTGTAAGGCAGGGACATCCAGGCTATAAAATCTGACAAACGTAGACGGCGAGGACCAGCCGGCCGCGTTACAAATGTCAACGATAGAAATCCCTGTAGACCAAGCCCAAGATGAAGCCATACCCCTTGTGGAGTGAGCTTTTAAACCAACTGGACAATGTTCATTCAGGGAGGCGTAAGCCAAAGCAATGGCTTCGACGATCCATTTAGATAGCCTCTGTTTAGTGAGCGGCATACCTAAGGAATGTTGCGCGAAGCTTACGAACAGCTGATCTGACTTGCGGTATGAGGCAGAACGGTCCGTGTATATTCTTAACGCTCTGACGGGGCAGAGCGTGTTCGGGGTTTGTTCGCCGTCCGCCGTCGGAAGGGCGAGAAGTGAAACCACCTGAACTCTAAATGGCGTGGTCAAAACTTTAGGAATGTATCCCGCTCTCGGTCTAAGGATCACTTTGCTATCGTTAGGACCGAATTCCAGACACGACGGGTCAATTGAAAACGCGTGTAAATCGCCCACTCGTTTAACCGATGCCAACGCCAGGAGGAGAGCGGTTTTAAACGAGAGAGCGCGCAGGTCAGCCTGTTCGAGGGGCTCGAAAGGGGGACCGCGCAGCGCTTTCAGGACCGTGGACAGATCCCAAGACGGGACCGTGTTAGGTCGCGGTGGGTTTAGTCTGCGAGCGCCTCTGAGGAATTTAATGATGAGATCATGTTTTCCCACGGTGCGACCGGCGATAAGGGCGTGATTCGCCGTTATCGCCGCCACATACACTTTAAGCGTCGAGGGCGCGCGACCGCTGTCCAGCATTTCCTGCAGAAAGGAGAGAATATGCTCCACTTCACAGGTGTTTGGGTTTAAGTCTTTCGTCGTGCACCAATCAGAAAAAATAGACCACTTTTGAGCGTAAAGGCGCCTGGTAGATGGGGCCCTAGCTTCAGTTAGAGTATTTAACACTCGTCCTGAAAGGCGTGATGGTTGCCGTTCAGAGACCAAACGTGTAGATTCCATAGCTCCGGCTGTGGATGCCATATCGTCCCTCTCGCCTGAGATAGGAGGTCTTTCCTCAGCGGTACTGGCCATGGTGCTGATGTTTTCAGCTGCCATAGGTCGGGGAGCCATGGTTGATTGTGCCAAAACGGGGCGACCAGAATTATCGCGCATTTCGTCTCTCTTATCCTCTGAAGGACCTGTGGTAACAGGGCCACCGGAGGAAAAGCATACAGAAGACACGCCGGCCATGCTTGCGACAGGGCATCGTGATGTCTCGAGAAGAAGATCGGGCAATGCGCGTTCTCGTCTGATGCAAACAGATCGATCTCCGCCCGGCCGAAGACGGTCCATATTCTCTCGACCGTCTGAGGATGCAGTCTCCATTCTCCCGGCGGCGGACCGTTGCGCGAGAGAATGTCTGCACCCGTATTGGCTACACCCGGTACGTGAGTCGCTTTTAACGAACGTACGTTCGCGTGAGCCCATAATAAAAGCCGTTTCGCCAGCCTGGATAGGGAGCGAGATCTCAGCCCTCCTTGGTGGTTTATGAACGAAACCACCGTCATACTGTCCGACCGCACTAGAACGTGTTGATGTTGGAGTTTCGGTCGAAAGTGTCGTAGCGCCAAGATAACCGCCCACATCTCGAGGTGGTTGATATGTAGCTGAGACAACTGGTTGTTCCACGCACCGAAGGCGAGCTCGCCGTCGCAGTGAGCGCCCCAACCCGTCGCAGACGCATCCGTAGTCACCACTTTCCTCCTGCTCACGGAGCCGAGCTCCGTGCCCGAGAGGAAAAGGTGAGGGGATGTCCATATCGAAAGCGCTTTCACGCAGCTGTACGTGATTTTGATTAATAAGCGGCCCGACAACCAAGCACGGGGCGGAACTTTCGCTTTCAACCAAAACTGAAGCGGCCTCATGAACAGCATTCCCAACGGTATTAGTGGGGATGCTGCTGCCATCAGACCCAACATTTTTTGGAATCGTTTGAGAGGGAGATGTGAACCCGCTTTGAACGATGCCGCCTCGCGTCTGACCGTGAGCGCGCGTTCCTGTGTAAGCCATGCCCGCATCTTTAATGAGTCGAGCGTCGTGCCTAAGAACGCGATTCGCTGCGTGGGGGTGAGCAAACTCTTCTGGAGGTTGATTTTGAACCCCAAATTCTCCAAATGCTGGAGTACAACGGTCTTGTGCGCAGTAATTTCCCTCTCTGACTGTGCTAGAATAAGCCAATCGTCGAGGTAATTCAATATGCGGATGCCGCTCTGTCTGAGAGGGGCGAGAGCCGCATCCGCACATTTGGTAAATGTGCGTGGTGCCAGAGATAATCCGAAGGGCAGAACTTTGTACTGGTATGCTGTCCCGTCGAGCGCGAATCTTAGGAACGGCCTGTGACGTGGCGCTATCGGAATGTGAAAGTAAGCGTCTTTCAGATCCACTGATATGAACCAATCGCCCGGTCGAATTAACGCCATGATTCGTCTGGCTGTAAGCATTTTGAACGGCCGTTTGGCAAGAGCGCGATTCAAAACGCGTAGATCCAATATCGGTCTGAGGCCGCCGTCTTTCTTTGGAACGAGAAAATAACGACTGTAAAAGCCTGATTCGCTTTGATCCGCCGGGACCGTCTCTATCGCGTCTTTTAGTAATAAAGAACGCACCTCTTCCCTGAGGATCTGCATACGATCGTCTGGGACAGTGGTGTAGAGAACGCCGCGAAACCGGGGTGGTCTCCGGGCGAATTGGAGTGAATAACCGTGTTGGATTACGTTTAGAATCCAGCCCGGCATACCGGGGGTGGATTGCCAAACGTGAAATTTGACGGCGAGCGTCGATATGCTTATGGACGTTAAGCCGTGTGTGTGTGTTTGTGTGTACAGAGGAGGAAATTTGCTCTTTTTGTGAAAAGGTAAAAATTTGTGTTTCGCTGTTACAGCGAGGGTGTGTCCAGCGCCCGAGGGGACTGAAACACGCAGAACTTTCGAGGGCGGGCCGGCCGAAGCGGGACCAGAGCCTCTTTTCCTCCTCAGACTCTCTTCAGGGAGGCGGCGCCGGCGTCAGGTCCAGCGTAATCCGAGGACGGGGACCGCGGCGTCGAGGCGGGCCAGCCGGTCGTGCAGGACGCTGGCGCTTGACCTCCGGTTCAGCTCTCTGCTGGGGCTGAGCTGGTGCTGGCTTAGGGCGTTGAGCTGGCGGCGGTTTTGGGCGGCCGGTCTCAGACGCTGAGGCAGATCGTTTAGGTAGAAAATGCCGCATAGCCTGCGACGATTTCTGTGCCTCAGTGAAGCGCTGGGTGAACCCCTCCACAGCGGAGCCGAAGAGCCCCGACGGTGACACGGGCGAGTCAAGAAGGGCAACCCGATCCGTGTCCTTTATCTCCGTCAAGTTCAGCCACAGATGTCTCTCCAGAACAACCAGGCTGGCCATGGCTCTTCCTACAGCCTGAGTGGCGACTTTAGTGGCGCGAAGGGCCAGATCAGTCGCGCTGCGCAGGTTCTGAAAGGTCGACGGGTCCGGACCTGTCTCGTCCATGTCACGGAGGAGCTTTGCCTGGTATACCTGCAGCACCGCCATCGTATGGAGAGCGGATGCAGCGTGGCCGTCAGCGGCGTAAGATTTTGACGCCAGGGTCGATGTCAGGCGACAGGGCTTTGATGGATGGTTCAACTTCGCCCTCCATCCGCCGGCTGAAGACGGGCAGAGATGGGCGGCGACAGTTTCCTCGAGCGGCGGCATCTTGGAGTAGCCGTGTTCGTCGGCGCCGTCCACTACGGAGAGGACGTGGGAGACGGCGCTCTGAGCTCGGGTGGAGTGGGGAGCACGCCAAGATTTGGTGAGCTCCTGGTGAACCTCAGGGAAAAAACGGCGCCGGCCGTTGGCGGGACGATTGACGGCGCCCGGGCTGCAGAAACCACTCGTCCAACCGGCTGAGTTGAGGCTCTGACGGCGGCGACCACTTGATGTTGAGCTCCGCCGTAGCTTGCGTCAAGATGCGGATGAGCTCAGAGTCGTGAGGACGCGACTCGGTAGGTTCATCAGCGGCGGCTGCGTGGGCGTCGTCATCCGAAGCCGCCCAATCCTCTAACTCCTCAGAGGATGACATCACTTCCAAGTTGTCACCGGACCCAAAGGAAACCATGCCGCTAGCACTCGGCAGGGGGCGCAGGTCTTCATGGGCGAAGGTGACAGGGTGACGGCGGGGAGACAGAGCACGCGGGGGATGAGCCGGCGTGGACTCGGTCTCAGGGCGTCTTCCAGCTTCACGGCTCCGCTGCTGTTTAGGCGGGAGAGCACGGGAAGCCTTCCGTTTAAAGATCTCGAGGCGGGAGCGCAGCACCGCGATAGGAAGGAGCTCGCAGTGGGCGCAGCCCGCCTCGGCGAGTACGGCCTCGGCGTGGGCAGGACCCAGACAGATGACGCACTCCTTGTGGAAATCCTCCACAGGCAAAGGGGCTCGGCAGGAGCCGCAATGCCGAAGCGACATTATCTCAACGCGCTTCTGCTCTTTTAGATACTCTCTTTTAGGCTCACCGGAAAGCGGCAGGGGAACACGCTGGTGTGTTGTAGTCCGCTGCAGTGCTTGGATCGACGGCGAGTAAGGGCTTCTTCTTCGGAGCAGCGAGAAGGTTCGCGCTGAAGGAGAAAAGTAATGAGCTCTTGACGTATTTCACCGGCTTATATAGGGACGTGTGCCACGCCCCCGCGCGGGCTCAAACGTCATTGGTCTGTATTTTCTACAGACGTTAACCAATAGGCTTCAATCACGGAGTAAACAGGAGTTTCCCCCATAGCGTCAGCAAACTGACGCAATGCGAAGTGAACCGTATTGAAAGGGAACACAAATATATTATGCAAACATAAACTTTAGTTTTGTTTTATTTTGTATGCAATTAATTGTGATGAATCTTTTTGGTACCCAAAAAAGGTTCATTTTTGATAATGTTAAATTTTAAAAGGTCACATTAAGATGTTTTTGAGGTACAATACTATACCCTACAGAAATATTGTTTACCTTTAAAGACCAATTTTGTAAATATTAGGGGTAAAAAAACGTTTAATTGTCCCTGAAAAGGCAACGTACCCAAAAATGTACAACCAGAAAAAGGACAGTTTTAAACCTTTTATTCTGACAGTATGGGACAATATCTGGTCTGAGTAATCAGCCTATAAATGGTTTACTTAGCTGTCAATAGGTGAGAAGAAAATTACACACTATTTTTCTTTAGAAAAATTTAAAAAGGCAGGCTTGTACTAAAGGCTCTTCATGTGGGTTTTTGATGTTGCTGTAGATAAGTCTGTCAGGTTTGAACACTGCACAACCGATAAATACAGAATCATACCGCAGAACAGAAGTTGTTAATAATTATATAGTCATTTTTATGCTAGCACATAAAGAAATACGAGTTGTTTGTAGGAGCCACATCCAGACATTGACTTTTCACAATGTCATAAAACTTTTTTCTAGGAGAGCATCAGTCTCACTTTCCCTGTTCTGAATTAAGCACCTAATCCTTTGCATGCAGAAACCCATTTAAATGAATCCACAATGAACACTGCAAATGATTAAGAATACAATCTCTTCGAAATGCCTTGAGTGCCGTTTATACCATGGCACAGAAAGTGTGTTTTGCTTGTGAACAAAGTGCAACGTTGAAAATTTCATCAGGGAGAAAACTGCATTTATTAAGATCTCCAGCATTTATTTACTGTAGTTTGCTGCCGTCCGAGCCTAAATGTGAATGTTCCATGCGGCCCCCCGTGCCCCCCGTAGCGTTGGTCTTGTCCTAAATTGTATTTTTTTTATATTTTGGTGTTATCATGTCCAGCAGAGAGAGACACAGCTACGCATATGTGCTTTGGAATGCAGAATTCATCCGTTAAAATAGTAATCATGCATTGTGTAAACTTATGATCACCGTCATTGGCTTGAAAGCAAATGTAGGTTATTTTGCTTCCTGAACTGGTGTCCGAGGTGCTTTCACATTCACGCAAACTGCTCCAAAGTTAAATTGCAACAAGCTCAGACCACCTTCTTCTGGTAGTCTCGGTTTCAGTATCCCGCTGCGCTCCCGGCCCCGCATGACAGCTTTCACATTACAAGTTTTCCTTGCGAACTGTTTCGAACTAAACTACCAGTGTAAAATTTCATTTATATGAACGTATTGAGGTTATATCTTCTGGCTTTCTAAACTAAGCCATTTTTTATGAATGCTCACGTAACATGTCCACCCCCTCATCCGTAAAATGCATTTCTCTGTGATTTCTCTTTTTCGGTTGTACTGAAGTTAAAGCGTTTTGCTGTTGAACACAAAGACAGAAATGCAAGTGGGAAGGAAACCCTGCACTGAATTTCATCCAGATTGCACAACATCTCGACCATAAACATGGTGGATGGGTCTAAACAGTTCAAATCCCGTCTGATGATACCGTTGTGGGGAGTGAAGACACTTCGGCAGTATTGTTGATGGCACATCCTAGTGATATACAGATACAGATATACAATAAGAATTGAAGATGGTGAATGAAGATTTGTGAGGTTTATGAAGACCATGGAGTTGCAAACCGAGGCATTAAGGTTTGCCTGGTTTGCATAGTTATAGTTGCAGCTGGTACTATGCATTTAGGATCATAAGGCATCTTGTAAGTGGAATATGTGAAAGTTTTTAGGCTTACATTATGTTGTAAAAACCAACCTCTGCCCTAGATGTTCCTTGGTTTAAAACAGGATTCTGTGAAAATGTAGGTCTTACCCAAAGGCGCATGGCATTGTTTGGTGTGCTTGTGGTGTGGAGATCCGCTTCAGTGATTGTATTTTGACACAAGATGACGAATAAACTCCCTTGTTGAAACGATTCATACAAGACGGATGACCACAGTCGGTTTGAGTTCACCTTGGAAAACAGACCTGTGAATCATACTTTACCAGTAGTTCATACGTCAGTGTTTGTGCCCATCTCTGTAATATTCTCAAAAGGTCAGAATGTTTCTCTGAAACACTGTTAGATGAGTTGAAGAGGAAATGTTTTCATTTCTTTAGGGATTTTAAGTTTTCATTCATGTCTGATGTGAGTATCAACAGATGTAGCAATTGTGTATACAGTACAGTGTGCAGGTTTAAAATTTGATACGTTCATTTTATTCCAGGTTTTGCACTGTGATTTTATGTACAATTCTTGCTCAGACACACATAGAAAAAATTGTCAAAATATGTACCCCAGCTGTCACTAGGGAGGTACCATTAAAAAAAGGTCCTAATACTTGCATGTAGGTTCAGATATGTATACATTCGGTATCAATATGTACCTTTGATGTATCAATGCTGTATTTAAACTTAATTTACACGGCGTTACAAATAATTATGCATATGCCTTTTTTTAAATACAGTCAGTAAGTGTACAAATTTTATTTTACACTTAACAGTTAAAATAAGTGTATGTTATTATATTTAAATGAAATAAAACTGTCAAAATATTCTTTGAAAAATATGCAAATATGCTGTTACAAATTATTATGCAGAATGCGCTTTAACCAAATTTTTAATGATATAATCGATTAAATTATCCAAAAACAGACATCTGTCAAATGTGCATGCATGGACAGATCACCCCTCCAAAAAAACAAAAACAAATAAAATGAAAAATAATTTTATTTCATTTAAATATGATTACATCCACACTGTATATCTGTTGCGAGTAAAATAATATTTGTAAACTTACTGACTGTATTTGAAAAATAAACAACAATGGCATGTGCATAATAATTTGGAACGTGGTGTAGATACTGAACTCTTTAGGTCCAAAGCTGTATTTTTTTTAAATGTTACCACCTCAGTAACAGCTGGAGTCCATTTTATTTCTGCACCAACAGATTGCTCGCTATGAGCAGATCACTTGTTCTTATTGCTGTTTTCTAAGACACGCCTGCTGCCTTCAAAGCTGAAGCTGGCTGAAGCTCTTGTGGAGATCTGAGGGATTTTGGAAAACTTTAAATTAGCTTCTTTGGGAATTAAACCTGATGCTTGTAAGTGATTTAAGGCTGGCTACATGCAGACAAATGTCAAGACCAAAGCCTTTGTCCAGGGTGGGTATGGATATCTCTGTAAAACAGTTAGGTATTGATTTGGAATCGAAAAGATCATCACAGGGTTCCCGTGTTAGGAAATAAGCCATCTGTTTTTGTATATCTGATGGACATCTTGAAGATCAGTACACAGCAGCTGTCGTTGACTTGTGTTATCTCTCATGAGCAATGCAATTTCACCAAAAACCTACTTTTTTTCGCTGTGCTATGTTGCGTTTTTCATTTAGATGGATTGTTTTGTGTTGCTAATGCTCTTGAGACATGAACATCCTTATTCATCTGCAGACGGTAACAACAGGCGAGGTTTGAATTGATTTAGGGCCCAGCTGTGTTCGACAGAGATCGCCGTCCCTGTATGTGAAGTCTGTTTGGTTTAATCCAACAGCCTGACCTTTCTGAAATTCAAAGGAGTCCCAGCGGTCACGCACAGTGGAGAAGGCAGGACACGGTTCAAGGGCACTGACACAGTTTACCTTTTTGGTCGGCCCTGTCTTAAACTCTTACTTTATCTTTTTGCTGTTTCATTTGTGGATCGGCAGCATGGTTGCTCTGATGTGGCAGTTTTTTTTTTTAACTAGTTCTCCAGTTTGTGGATTGCTGTCTTCAGCATAAAGACCCGAGACCACCAGCAACTTTCCCAACAGTCTCTTTCAATGAGGTGGTAAGAGACGTAGCCAATTCTTGTTGTCATAAAAAAAAAAAACGATTACCGTCCACCTCAGTAACTGACAAGAGGTGGATGATGTGGGTTCCACTACTTCACTCTAATTGGTAGGCGCTTCCGAAAGTCACTCATGATTTGCATAAAGTTAAACTTTTCTAAACTTTGTCGCATCGGTGGATGCACCCACTTCCTATCACTTTCACTCATGTCACTGAAAGTCGTCAAGCTTCAGCTGAAATGAATGAGATAATATCGATCTGCCACTGCTTATCACTGGCGATCTGAACAAGGCTTAATTGGTAGACGCTGTGTTGTGTCACTGCTCAACTTTGTTGCATTATGTAACTGTCAGTCATCTGCACCTTCTCTTTGGAAATAAATGGGTTTAGTTTGCTTTATCACTGCAGTGTGAACATCCAGGACAGACAATTTGTAAATTGTAACTGGAGTGATGCTGGAATTGACTAATCACCATTGTTCCCTTGAGCAGAGCACTTTATCCTGAGCTGTCCCGGATCGACTGACTCTGCAGTTACTGTATAAACTGTACTGTAAATTGTTTCAGATAAAACCATCCACTTTACAGAAAGCATTCGAGTTAAAAGTTTTCTAATCGGCAAAGCTCAGAGCCCAGATTGCGAACTTCTGCTTTACAGTTTTTCTGTCTTTTCTCTCTATTCCTCCCAGTATTAGTTTAAATCATAGGGCTTGGGGCGACCCATACTGTTTTTCTCTGGAGTTGTGCTGTGGCACAATCTATTCAACTTAAAACTGACCAGAGATCCTGCCAGATACCAGAGAGTGTTACTTGGTTGTTGCTTTGGTTAAATCCCCTGTATCAGGATAGTAGGAGTTTTGCGGTGTTATAAGATAGACCACCATTGCAGACATTTGCCCCTGGGGATGTGTTAATGGGCCGGATTTAATTAAATTCTTGCTTGGTCGTTGTTTTTTTACTTAAATTTTCATTTCAGTTGGATGATGGAGTAAATGTGTTTTTTTGTGCTATTGTAAATGATTCTGGGTGTAGTGAACGAAAAGCTACATGTTGCACTTTAATTTCTGGCTCACAGTTCTGGGTTAAGCTCAGACTTTATGCCAGATTAGTTTCTTACTTGCTAACTCATAACGAACCTTAATTGCGTCAGGTAGAGCCGATACAGAGGTAGAGGGCATGTTATCGATCTGGTGTTTATTTTGAATTAACACTGTGTAGAAGTTCATTTGAATGAACAAGGAGCACAAAAATCTTTGGGGTTGGACCTTGCTTGCATTTCTTGGGTCCGATTTCAAAGCCCCCAAACCCTTTCAGCGGTTAGGGTGGACGCAGCGATGTCCTCTGCTGGCGTCAGGTCATGTGTAGAGGCAGATCCACCTCCCGTTACACGGCGTGCCCGATTTATGCTGGCAAGCTCGGGATTCCCCCGTCTCCTGACATCATTGTAGCCCTTGGCGCAACGATGGGGATGCCAGCTGATGAGACAATTGTGGCTATTTGGGCGGGTTTCTCCTATCCCCATACAAGACAACTTATCTGTCTTTGACTGCTCTTACAAGAAAGTGGATCTCCTCGGCTGTGAACCGCTCCTGGTGTGCAATCCGTCATAATAATAGCAACCCGCCATGGAACTTGCACCCTTGCGTTTAAAGGGAATGTTGGATAGCGTTCTGATTGGTTTATTTGACGTTACGCCCAAACCACACCTATGAATAATGAACCTACTTCAGACCAACCCCTTATTGATTTGCGCCTGGCACAATAGTTATTTCTCCCGCCAGGAAAATAGCAACAGCGCCCAAGACCCGCCCACAAAGTCACTTGCGCTTTGCGCTTCGCACTTGCGTTTTAGATCGTTAAAATAGGGCCCAAGGTCTGTTTGCATACACACAGAGCTAATAAAATGAGGTGCTCTGAGGAACAGCCAATCAGAGAAGAGCTCAACATTATTATTCATTATTCATTTAATTCTAGGGACAAATTCTAGGGTTGTAAATGGACATGTTAGCAGTTTGTAGATCATTTTTGCACTTAAGAAAGCCACATACCTTCTATGCAGTTACAGAGAACAATGTAACATTGTGTGAATGCATTCTTTGGCACATTTAAATAAATTGCCAGTGGACATTTCATGCATTCCTACTGCTGTTGAACTTTTTAAGATAAATTATGTTGAAAATGTTATTCAAAGAGTTTTACTCGTATAGTATTGGCTAATTTCAGGATCAGAATAGGTTCAAAACCTGTGTTGCTTATACTGTATGCACAATTTTGATGGCTCATGCTTTGAGGGGTACCAGCCCATACTCACTGTTTAATAGAAGGTTGTTTTGTATTGTAAATTAATTATACTTTTAAACTAGGGCTGTCACAATGATTAAATAATCGTCTCGCGATGATTTCAGCTCACTGCAATGATTGCACATCTCTCTAAAAAACACATGGGGGAGCTGCAGGGCTTGGATAAACGAGACTATATCAGATTACTTTTAAATATGTGTTATGTTTATTCATATTTACTGCCATGTAAACCTTGCAAAAAATATAATTTAAATACTCACAAAAATGTGTGAAAATTATTTCATAGACAAAGCAAAAATGTTTGAGGATTAAATGTCAAACCAATAAAACAGTCAATTAATCGTCACAATCGCAAAAGCACTAAAACAGGCACTTAACCGTCACAATTTATTAGGCAATTACCATCAGCCAAATTTCATAATCGTGACAGCCCTAATTTAAACATTTGCAAAGGCTTTATGTGCCTTATTACTTCAGATGAACTTTATCATTTTTTGGGTTGCAAACTTTAGCTTGATGTCACCCAGTTTAGAATTGCCCTCAGGTTAGCAATTTTATGATTTCAGCAGCTTCATGAAACTTTTCTTTTGAACTGTCTGATATGAACAAACAAAAGTTGAAACTTTGTAGACAACACTCATTGTGAGGCACCGAACGCCGTCAGCACACAGATGAAAATAGCACCTGACCCAGGATCTTAGACTTGACGGCAATGTGATAACAACATAATCACAACTTTTGGCAAAGTCAAGTTTAGCTGAATTAGGTTTTGTGATGTTTGCCTCAGTATCCCACAAGGATAGTATCCCACAAGGATACCCATTTAGGGGGGAGTGCAGAAAATATCAAAGGGCACTCACATTTCCTTGTGATGGTAAACACTGGGAATAGAAGAAATACTGATTCAAACACCATAAATTAGTTTAAAAGACTGATAGAAGTTCAGTCTAATTTACCAGGGATGAGTTAGCTGAGAGATTGTAGAGGTCATGACTTGTGAAGAATGCTGTATTCATGTATTGACAGTAAACTGAAAATAGGGATGTGCCAGACATCTCAGAATGGACTAATCAATGAGTCAGCTAAGTCTGTGCAGGACACCATGTATAATTGGAATGGTTTCGGTTCATTTGACTTCTGTCGATGCATTTTTTTTATGGGAGTGCTTATAAGATTTAAAAACTGCAAACATATAATTCAAGATGCTTTTTGTAAAGTTGCACTGTTTTTTCCCTGATTATTAATTCTTGTTTTCTAAAAATGCTTTTGGGTTCACTTGGAATAAAAAACTGTTATTCTGTGCCATGCTACAGATCAGTTAAGCTACATGAGCAGCAATTTAAAAAAATGAAACTGAGCTATCTGCTTGCTATTTAAAGGACAACCAATACAAATAGCAAAATTTCAAAATAAGATTATACTAAATTATGGTAGTCAGTGTTACTGATCAGCAAGGCAGTTGTTGCTATTTTTGATGTTTTGATTTTTTGATGTTAGTGCATTTTTGTATGCAACTGAGTTCTTTCCATATTCATGTTGCGGCAGATGATCTTTGATTGATGTTTAGTTCAGAGAACCATCATGGGGAGTAATAAGAAGACACCCTAGTGATGGTTTCCAAACAAGAGAAATCTAATAATTAAGCAGTCTTTTAATGACCTGCATGCGGATGTGCCAGGTACCCCTGAGAACAGCGTGCTTGAGCGCTGGTAGAGAAAAACTGAGAAAATAAAAAATAGCAAGGATTTTCGCTTTGCCATTCTTGTGTCTTAATTATGTTGTTTCTTGGCACGCTTACTCTTAATCTTTCCTTCCAGGGCTCTAAAGAAAGAATATGCAAGCAAATTCCAGCGTATGACATTGGCACCTGATCAAATCAAACTTGCAAATCCATAAGAATAAAAATACATTATGTCTGCATTAATAACTGTGTCATGTAAGTTCCTTAAAGGAATAATTCACTTAAAGGACAAGTTCGGTATTTTACACTTAAAGCCCTGTTTTCAGATTGTTTATGATGAAATAGAATGGTTTTTACTGAAATTTCAACATTTGCGGCTGCCCCGAGAATTTTGGGGTGTTTGTGTTTCACCTCTACAATGGGTTTATAGGTGCACTGGAACAATCCTTCCTAAAATGCATTAAACTTTCGTTTACAAAGACGTGAAACTCACCGAGTGGTCAGGGGTGTTCACTGATATGCTCACACAAGAATCGCTACAAAAGATGCTTTCCAACAGCTGTTTTGGCATTCATTGTAAACTTGTGGACCTATTTTTCCAAACGCCTCACACCCGTATATTCTTCCGCTGAGAGCTTGAATAATAAACACTCCAGCCCAGGTGGTGGCGCTAATCCGCCATTGCCAATTGCAAGAATAAAAACAAAGTTCCCGGCGCGGAGTAATACCGTACCTCACAGCACATCTAATACAAGTCAATGGAGTTGGCAAAAACTACGATAAAAGTAAGTTTTCAAAATGCACACAAGTAATGTTTTTAGTAAGACATGTTTGTTAAAACTAGTTATATTTCCTAATTAAACTAAGGTCTAGTCCTGGCTTAAGCTAATCCCTGTCCGGGTAACCACCCCGAAATGTGTAGATTGTTAAATAACTCAAAATATTACTCATGTCCTCAGAAGACAAATTTTAACCCATTGGAGTCATGTTGATTACTTTTATGATGGATGTACAGTAGTGCTTTTTGAAACTTTGCCAGGGCATAATTATTCTATGATCAAATTTTAATGATTAAATGTCAGCACACAGACGTACCTAAATAAACACAGGGTAACTTAAAAAAAGAAAAATAATTTTCCTGTTTTTATCCATGTCACTGGTGATACAATGAGTTTCTTGCAGAACTGATTTACTGAAATAATATTTCAGTCTCGCCTGCATTATGCAAAGTCCATATTCTGCAGAGATAGCTGCTTGACTTTATGTAACTGTTTCACCAGCCTGTACTTTCTCTTTCTCTCTTTGGCAGTGTTGGAACGCAGCATCCTTATGGTGCCTGCATGCCCGGATCATTAATAAATTGGCTAATTAGGAGGGATTACATTCCAGGCTACTACAAAGCAAAGGGGCTTTATTAAAAAACAAGAATATTACAGAATGTGGATGTTACCTTCAATGCACACATTAAGAGTTTAACCTGATCCGAATCCGCTGTACCGCCGGCGGCACACTGCATGTGTTTTGGTTGATAACATTGGGAAATACAACAACTTAAAAAAGACAAACCTAAACATATCATATATCATTAAAAAGCTGAGATTCTTGTGATTCGAACGATGTAAACCATATTAAGATCCAGTCAACACAGTCAGTGCAATCAGAGTGTTTGTCAAACAACCAACAACCAAAAAACCAGCTACAAAATGTGTATGAAAATGAAAAAACTGACCTATGACGCCTTCTTGTAGTCCAAAGATCCATAAAATTCCAACAAAAACGGTGTAGTTACACTCTGAAGGGTCCAGTAAATCCAATTCAGTGAAATATTTAGTCCACAGCACATGTATAAGTCAATAAACATCCAAGGAACATAGTAGTATCATTTATAAATAGCCAACAAAGCCACCAAATCTCCGACGCATTCCGTCGTGTAGCGTCTCTTCACTTGTAAACATTGCAGATGTGTTGATGTCAAAATGGCCGCTGAACTCTGCCCTTTTGATTGACACCTCACTTGAGCGAATAGGTGCTTCTCATAGGTGACAACAGGGAGAAATACACAAGGAACGCCCTTGAGCGAGGATGGGACCGTCCTCTATTTGATTGACAATAGATCGATCCTGTCGCGTCAGAGTTTGCAAATGACAGGCGTATCTGATAGCCAATAAGATTCTGAAAAGAATGACATGCCGCTTGACTAGAAAGATTCAACCTGTAACCCGATTGGCCGTGCACAAACAATCATTCGTTGGGTTGCGCGCTGTGCGCAAATCCCAGTGGTGACTCGGGGCCGTGCGCTAATGCTGCTAATGCTGTGCTAGGAAAGCATTGAGCGTCTAAAAAGTTTTACAATGTCGAAAAGAGCAAGTAAAAGAAACTTTTCACTTGAAGAAGTTGTCGAGCAGTGTACCAGGCGTGAAAGTGATTTGTTGGAGGAAGACGTTTCAGACGAAGAGAGCGTTTCCGCCGTCGACTCGGTAGCAGGAAGAGATATTTTGGATGGGGGAGACTTCACTCTCGACAAGTAAGTGTTTTATTGTATTATAAAACATATTTTACTGTTGGTACTGAGGTTTGTGTTTGGGTGCGTGTTTGGGGATCTCATGCACGAGTGTGTTTGCTTGCGCTCATGCACAGGTATTTGTGCCCGTATTTGCGTGTGTGTCTGTGTGTGCTTTTGCGTTACTTTATGCAAGTAAAATAGAGCTTTGTTTGGGTGCGTGTTGTGATAGATATATTGTGCGTGTTTTGTGATCTCATGCACGAGTGTGTTTGTATGCGCCCATGCACAGGTATTTGTGCCCGTATTTGCGTGTGTGTCTGTGTGTGCTTTTGCGTTACTTTATGCAAGTAAAATAGAGCTTTGTTTGGGTGCGTGTTGTGAAATATTGTGCGTGGTTTGTGATCTCATGCACGAGTGTGTTTGTATGCGCCCATGCACAGGTGTGTGTGTCTGTGTGTGATTCTGCGTTACTTTATGTAAGTAAAATAGTAGCATATGCAAGTAAAATAGTAGAATATAGATTATAAATGAAAAAAATATGTGCCTCAATGTTGTCTTATCTGTCCATACAGGTGCATGGGTGGAGTGGACCTTTCCAATGCCCTAATCAGCTATTATAAAGTGATCCACAAAACCCAGAAGTGGTAAAGGCCTTTTTTATCATTTCTTAGACATTGCCATTGTGAATGCCTTCCTGATTTACAAGCATATACCTAAAGGTAAAGGGGAGGTGCCAATGCACCAGAAGGCATTTAGTGAGACACTAGTGAGTTGCTGGTAGCGGCTGCTGACATGCCCGCTCCATCGCCCACTTCACACAGAGCACATCACAAGCCTTGGCATATTAGTGGAGACAGCACCACAGGTCGTCTAAGGTGCAGGCACTGCCATGCAAAGACAACTGTAAAATGTTCTTCATGTGATGTGCCTTTGTGCTTTTTGAAAAGCCGTGAGTGTAATAACGAGTGGCATGTTGCCAATAACCTGTAATATTATTGTAAAATTTCTAAATAGTTTTTTATATACATTGATATATTTAGATTGTGTTTTTTCTAATATTAAAAGTATTTTATTACTATAGAACTTGTTTTGTATCTTTATTTTTACAAGTATAGTTTCAAGAATTTAGTTTTTTCAACACTATAAAGTGTTTATGCTTCATTTACTATGTGTCAGCAATTATTGACAGTAAATTTGGACATGGAATAGAGTAGCTCTAAGTGTAACCTTTCATTAGAGCCCAAAAATATGATTGTACATTAAAGCATTCAAGAAAAACAGCATTTTATGTCAATGGTTACAAAGAGCCATTTGGTGTCTCCAAGTGCCCTTTATAAAAGGCCGCCTAGACATAAACTTGGATAAACATGTGAAAAAGACACATTTTCTAAGATATTGTAATCAAATTTGCTTGGTAAAGCTTTGTAAGGCTTCATGCTATGATCTGAATGTGTTTTCCAGCTAAAAGCTCCCCATTATTAGTCATCTGCAGGCAACTGTTAGCCTGCAGATGCTTAGCGCCACATTGTTTAAATAGCAAATGCATTTGCGCCCAATGTTGCGCCCATGGGCGTTTTGGTCTGAAACCGAGGTGTGTTCAGACGCATTGTTGGCGCGTTGATATTTTGAGGCAACTAAAATAGACTACACCACTGACCAACAAAAACCTGCTCTAAAGTCTAAAGTCAATGGCGCAATATGTTTTTTGTTATTTAAAGAGCGCATTAGTAATATGCACCTATAAACGGGACGACAACGCAGGTTTGCTTTTCACATACATGAATGCGCAGCAGCACAAAAACGCTTTTAAATATGAAAGATTAAAGGATTGAAATGTAAAAGATTATTATTGAGTCTCTTGGACATAAATGATGATCGATTATGAGACGTTAGAAGGCGTAAAGAGCTGCTTCAACTCTAGCCTAAGTAAATAAATGCTTTGCTTTAAACAAATGTATCTATTTTTAAATGTTTTTTTAAATGCTACCCTACTGATTTATTGTATATGATGACTCTGTACCTGTGGATATGGTCAGATGAGAAACATTTCAAGTAATGCTTTGAAAAAAAGAACATATGGCGCTGTCCGAGTGCTGAAATGCTTCGGCTCTCCGCACGTTTGTAAATTCTTTATCTCTTGTTTGTATTTTTAGAGTACAAACTTTTTCTTGCATATTTGCTAATTATTTTATGAGATTACAATTATTATGTAGGATATCAATACATTTACAGCAATTAAAAGCCTGATTTTTGTACTTCTATGACTGAAAGAAAACAGCTTTTTAAAGGTTATAATCCCAAAAAATTAAATTTCAATTAAAATGAAAACAATTTTTTTTAACATTATTCTTAAACTAGGGATCATCTTCTTCCACTTAGTTTTCCAGTTTCAAAGTCCGTCATCTAAATAGGGATTAGACATAGTGCCAGCGCAACTGGCTTTAAAAGGGGATGAGAAATGAGACTCTCATTGGTTTATTGCACGTTACACCCAAAACAGTGGCGTGTTTACCCACCACGCAAACCACGCAATTGCGTAGGGCCTCGCGGGCTTGGGGGGCCCCCTACTGACCACAAGGTGTGCGAAAGTATGTTACGTTTATTCAGACCCAAATCTAAGGCACGAATAAAGCACGCGCGAGCGAGAGATGTGCAAGTATACACGCAGAATAATATATGCGCATTATAATATATGCGCGCATCCTCGCGAGGGCACATATAGTATGGGAAGCCGAACTCATCAAAAGAAGGACGAAACTGCGCCACTCGAGTGATCTGCTCTGCGCGAACCAATTATATGCGCGGCTATGGCGTTTAATCGGAGCCAAAAATTGTCCGCACAAAAACCACGCGCGAGCGAGAGATACGAGCGTGCAGAACACTATTCGCGCATGGACAAGCGTCCTCGTGAGCGTGCAGATGAGCGAACTCCACGGGACAACGCACCTCTGCACAGCGCGCACAAAAGCAGCCACACAAGTGCTGGAATGAGCGCTCGCTTGACTCTCTTTGTGCTCTCGTAACTGCACAACATTCACTCGATGATCAAGTTTACTTTAAAGACTTTGGGCTTCACACTTGTGATTGGTGGTTTGGTTTGATCGGTGACACGTATCTTTTGTTCCACACTCGTACAGGTATAAACATGATAAAGACACCACGCAGGGGTTTAAATAATGTCTAAAATACATAAATCATATTCTGTATCTCATCATTGTCATTAAAATGTCATCTTTAGTGTATGTCTAGTCTATATGCTTGTTGTATCTCACAGTACGTTTGTTTTTACAATATGAACATGAGTTATGTGATTCCCATCCATAAATTCAAGCAATAACCAACTTACAATGTTGTTCGCTGGTGTTTGTTAGTTCAGTTTGTTAGATCAGTCTGAATAATAATCTAATGCTTCCTCTTTTTCCTCATTTAGTTTTTTTAGTAAGATGTAAGACACTGTAGTTGCAGTATTAATTACATTGTTTTAAATACATATAATACATTTGTAAGCAAAAGATATATCTGAGAGCGGCGCAACAATTTTTTTTTAAACCAATATTTTTTGTCATACCAAACTGTAACAATTAAGTGTTATTTTAAGCAGTGTAAAACAAAATAAACCCGGTTTATATATATATATATATCACTTAATTCTATATACTGAATATTATTGTTGTGCAATTCAATTGAAAAACCTTGGGCAATGCTGGGACATGGGGGGCCTTGGTGCTTGGACTTTGCATAGGGCCCCCAAAATGGTAAACCCACACCCATTACTCATTATTAGAATAGGAACAACCCTTTTCGACCGTGCGCTCGGCGCACAAACCATTTTTCCCGTCGTTAAATTAGCAAAAGTGGCATCGGACATGCCCATTAAGCGCCAGGCGCTTTAGACAATGTGCTTGGTCCGTTAAAATAGGGCCCTAAAAGTATATTAACAATACAGCTGCAATTCGGAAGTAAAAGTGAACACATTGTCAGAAAAAATGGTCCAAGATGTCACTGGGGCATTTATTACGAATATGTACCTCTGAGGTACTAATAAGAACTCTTTGGGGCAGTTTCCTGGATAGGGTTTATCCTAGTCCCAGACTAAAATGCATGTTTTAGCTGCCTTAATTTAAAACACCTCATACAGACATATTTAAACATGTCATTGTTTTTTCTCAAGATGCACATCAGTATTTCTACCGTATTTCTATCAGATTTTTACCGTTTTGGAATCCATTCATCCGATCTCCAGGTCTGGCGGTAAAATTTTTAGCATAGCTTAGCATAATTCATTGAATCTGATTAGACCATTAGCATCGCGCAAAAACAACCAAAGAGTTTCAATGTTTTTCCTATTTAAAACTTGACTCTTCTGTAGTTACATAGTGTACTAAGACCGGTGGAAAATGTAAAGTTTTAAAAGATTTTCTAGACAGATATGGATAGGAACTATACTCTCATTCTGGCGTAATAATCACGGACTTTGCTACTGTAACATGGCTGTAGGAGGCGCAATGATATTACACAGCAGCTTAAAATAGTCCCCTTATGGTGCTTTTCCATTGCATAGTACCCCACGGTTTCGTTTAGTTCGGGTCGGATCAGCTCACCTCACTTTGGGAAGAATAGCAGCTATGGTCACCCTAAGTACAATCAATAAAGCCACACAGGTGTAAGAGTTTATGACGAGTCTCTGCGACAGCTCTTTGGCGCATGGTATTTACGTTAGTGTCCGAAATTACTCACTCCTTTTCGTTCACTTCTTCCCCATATAGTGGACTCAATTATCATTTGCTATATAGGGAATAGTGAATGAGTGAACAAGGGAGCGGTTTCTGACGCTCCTTACCATGTTTAAAAGATTTGCTCACAATGCAACTTACAGGCTGTGAGTTCAAGCGGGAGGAATTATGATAATGTTGGTCTTGTCCATGTCTTCAACAAGCCTAGGAAGTAAACTGTTGCCTAAAATCCGTGTGTTTACTAATACACACTTACACACCAAAGTATATGTAAAATTGTGAATCGGACGTTAGGTGCTCTTTAATAATCTTCTCATCATTTAAAAAAATACTGTTTAAATAAAATTATTATAAAAGTGCAGTTCTTAACATCAGTGCTAAACAAATCAAATCTTATTCAAAAGATTTTGCAAAAACAGCTATTATGTGCAGAGAACGTGACCTCAAAATAACATTCAGACTGAATTTGGAAATATTAAGCACATCTGCACCCGACATGAAGTGTGTCTCACACTGTGTGTGTAATGCGCAGAGCACAACGTGTGCAAGAACACATACTGTTTAAGAACAGGAAATACAGTTTATTTTTTAGTCACCCAAGACATCTAAGCAGTGGTAATATGCTATAAGTATATTCATTATGTTACGCATTATGCATGCGGAAACGCAATTGTAAAGTAGTATGCTTCCTGTCGCACTCATAGTTGATCTGAAGTGTCTCATCGAGGCTGTTTGCCTGCAATCTTATTTAAATGTAATAAGAATGAATGTGATCTTTCAATGCCCTATCGGGGATTGACAAGCTTAGAGATAGACATTAGAAGTACCATGCAGATACTCCTCGATAATGAGAGTGGCCTGGGGTGACATGAATGTTTCTTGTGCCATTGATTTTTTTTGCTATTGACTTCTTCAACAAATAAAAATTGTAAGACATTCAAATCAACAGCGTATGGCGGGTATTTGATGTTTTGACTTCTTTTAGAAAAATCTTTTAGCACAGTTGTTCATACAGTGAGTGATTGATCTCGATGTTTTGTTAATGGATGCAGACTTTTTTGGTCTAAAGAAAGTAAAAAGCTTGATAACTGGTTAAAGTTTGTCCAAAGGAGTTGGGTTTTGTTCACATGCCTTTTGACCATTGGATTTTCATGACTTTTCCGGTTCACAATTACCATAAAGGTATAGTGTAAAGATAACAATTTTTTATTTAAGTCAACAAACAAGCACTGATACAATATTTCATTTAATATTTCTTCAATTTCCAGGTATTATGGGTTTACATAATCTTTTGTTTCTCATTAAAATAACACCTTTACAGTATCAATTATTATTTTCTAGAAAATGCGACACGAAGTGGTATCACGCACCATTGCCAGATGAATACATGTTTTAACTTCATCTGTCCAACTACACTGTATAGACGGTTTCAGCAGTAACAACATAAACAAGCGGCTGTCGCGGTCCGCACGTAACTTCCGGTAAACTCCGCTAATAATAAATAACCACAAAGTACTTTAAACGTAGTTTATTTATATAACAAGCAAAAAACAACAACAAATAGATTACCTAGGAAACCAAAACATTTGATATTTTTGATGAGGCATTTGTTCAAGAGATCAGTGTAGCAACTAGTCAGACCATTTAAAAAAATGAAACCGCAAGTAAAGTTCGGATCCAGACATGTATCACGTGCGTCCGATGAAACCGTCTATACTGTAAAACCTAACAGTTAACTTAACTCAAACCATTTAAGTAAACCGGTTGCATTAGACCGTTTAAGTTTTAAAACACATACATTTAACTCTTTCCCCGCCATTGAAGAGATATCTCGTCAATTAAGAGAAAACGCTTCCCCGCCAATGGCGAGATTTTCCGTCTTTCCGCAATACCGCTATTATCCAACTTTTTAAACCGGGAAGTATTGCCCTATGGCAAGTTGCTGCATGTCCGTGTCTGTTTTAAAGATCGCTCTGAATGGGATCTCTATGAAAGGTCCGTCACAAAAATGGAATTATTTCTGCTTTTTGCTCAAAATATGGTGTTTTTGCAAAAACCTACCCATATTCAAAAGCTGATTGCAAAAGAACCACTAAAGGTAGGATGAAACGTTTTTTTTTTTTTTTTTTTTGAAAGCAGAGGGTCTGTTCTTTCATTTGGTACATTGTATGTTTATATATTTAAAGAAGAACATTTTCTGGAAGGCATTAAACTTTGGTGAAAATCATGAAAAACGCTGGCGCTGGCTGGCAACTTTTTTTTAAAAACGCTGGCGGTGAAAGAGTTATGTAGTGTGAACTTGAGTCATGTGCAATTATGCACTTATATTTAAGTATTGTGAACTTAAATATAAGTGCATAACTGCATATGACTCAATTTGTTTAAGTTCACAGTACTCAAATGTATGTGTTTTAAAACGAATGCAACCGGTTTACTTAAAGGGTTTGAATTGAGTTAACTTTTAGGTTTTACAGTTGTTGCTTGATCTACTTCACTGAGTGCAAACACTTTAACACTGTTTTAGTTTTTCATTTTTACTAAACTGTTCATGACCAAGTCTGAATCTTCAATCTTAACACATCTCATTAGGTTTTTTTTTATCTTTTTTTTCTTTTAGCTTCAAAGCTGTGTAAAGTTAACCTTGCATATTCTTCCCCTTATCGTAGACATGACACCAGACAGCTCAGATCTTTCCTCTCAGTTAATGCAGTATGGCACTGGAACATGTTTCCCGAACCCTGTGAGAGAAACGGCTTTATTGACCCATTTACGCCAATTTATTTTGCAACCTTACGCCATTTTCTGTGTCTTCTCTGCTCTCTTAACTCCCCCCACTCATTGCAATGAGTTACTGAAGCTTACTTTGTAGAGCATTGTGGTAACAGCCTAAAGGTCATGGGTCTGATACCCAGGGAACTTGTTTTTGAAGTGTCTGACAAATGTATAAATGCAAATGTATTTTTTCAGATAATTCCTTACAGTGAACCGTTTTGCATAACTCTCTCTCTCTAATATATAGGTTTTATGTGCTGTATGTGTCTATTCATCTGTTTTAAGCCACTCTTAACATAACATTATTTGGAGCACACATTATTATTCTCCCTCCACGTGTTAAAGCCGTACATGACGCACATTTCATGAGTTCGACTGCCCATTCAGTCTTAAAAATTAATGGTAAACGAACTTGGCTTGCTATCATTTATTCACATAATACTGTACAGTATGTAGTAATGATAAAAGCATGTTGAGATCTCTACGAATGAAGCTGCCAGACTCTTTTCAATTGATGCCTCTACTTAAAGAGCTACTTTATGTGTTTGTCTGACTAAACACGCTGATGCGCTGTATTTTTGTATCCATTTTCTATGCACTTAGTGCATTAACCAGAGCGGCACATGACATGTTAATTTTGGGTTGACAGTGGTGCTACATTTACTGAATGCTTGCGTTCCATACGGCATTGTAGACATGCCAGTTTCAATAAGCAGATTAACTTGAGCTCGTTTATGGTTTTTGTGTGCCGGAGTTCAAAACACCAGCCATGTCAGCCATATTGACTTATAATGTGGAATTATATGGACGTTAATGCACTCTCTGATAGATGCCATTTGGTGTGTGGGGGGGGGGGATTCAATAGCTTGTAGGCCTGTTTGGGATGATTCTGTATGAGTGGAAATTTGATACATTTTTAAGTGATTTTTAATGAGGATATTATCATATTTTTTTAATTGTGGTACCATGATACATTTATTTTAGGCACATTTATATATATATATATATATATATATATATATATATATATATATATATATATATATATATATATATATATATATATATAAATTAATACCATGGTATCAAATTATTAAATAACAATCAAAAAGCAAAATAAATGACTTCACACAGATTTTGTGACTTTTTTGAGTTATATATATTGTACTAAGACATGCAAAATACTTTAAATCTTCTTTGTGTGCTCCCATATATACCATATGTACCTTTAAGGTACGTATATATGCGCTCTTTGGTACCGGTATGTACTTCTAATGAACTCTGCAAGGTGCAAAGGTGTACTTTTTAAAAAGGTTACTGCCACAATGACATGTAGAGTTCATTGAACATTTTTTCCCGATCTTGCAGTCACTATATTGTTTGGCTTTTTCTGACTTTCTTAACGCTGTTGGTTTTGTGATTACTGTTATTTTTCTGTTATGGTTATGTTACGCACTGATCTTTTTAGTTAATGATGTTTGTTGATTTTTATTATTGTCTGTGTGCATCTGTGTTCCACTGTGGCACAAACTGCCATCGCTTTACAAGATGTTTTCTTGTTTCGCTTTCTTAGCAAATTAAACAAACTGTAGTTGTCCTAACAAGAATTTATTGCAAATCAATTCATCACAGCATACGCAACAGTGATTATGTAGCCGTGCATTCAGCACAGTGAAGAAAGAATAAGTAATACATTTATTTATATAAAAACTATTCTCAAGCTCATGGTAGATTATTAGTAACAGATCATCCATCATTATACGAGCGCGTTGACGTGTGCTGCTGTCTGTGTCATGCATATTACTAATGTCTATGACACATTGAACGTGTTCCCAGAGGCGCGCCGACTGCAGGTGTCACCTGAATCTGCTTTTCACTGCTTGTGCTTACACATCATTTCTGTCTATTCAGCTTATGCATGAACATTTCAAAAAGTTCACTATTGTTTGTCTGAAAGTGACAAACTGGCTTACAAACTTGTAGTTTTCCATCAATTTTTATTGTTTTCTTTACTGATAAATTGTGGAATGTGCAATACTGGCATGACAATTGTATTTACAGCATTTGTACTCCTGAAGAGTCTACCAGTAAGGCATAATAGATAGGCAGCCAGTTGTTATCACATAAATAAAGCCAGACTGTGTGACAGGACCTTGAGTCTTGTATCACACTGAAGGGGCTTATTTTGCGATAACAGTCAACCGGCTGTCTGTATTATCCTGCTTATATAACAAAGCTATTTACCTCATAAGTAAGATAAGGAACAATAAATATTTATTTGATATATTTTATTTATTCATTTTTAATGAGTGTAGACCTTCCACAAAGACATCACAAACACACTATTTGGTTTGTATATATATATTTGTATATATAATGTCATATATGTTTTAAAACACATATTAATAGAAATTTTTGGGAATCAAATATCTGGGAATAACAAACCTGCAAATGAAAAAACGAGCCGTGTAATGACCTAAATAGTCACATAAGTTTAATTTGAATAAAAAAATGACAGAATTTTCATATTTTTGGGTGTATTGTTAATTTAACAGTGTTTTATGTATTGAGTTGTTAACTAAATTCAGTACTTACCTCCTTTCTAGTGGGGTGGTTGTTGAGGTTCCTCTCTCACCCAGTTTACCTCAAATCCCTCTATCTACCACCACAGAAAAAAAACACTTAATGTTGTGAACAAACTTTAACTTTATGACCCTGCCGCCTTTTATTTCCGAGTTTATTTGCACACTACTGTGAAAGCCTCTTAGCACAGGCAGTTCATCCAATTCTTATCAGGATATATAAACTTGTATAGATTATGTCCCGTTTCATTAAAGTCAGACGGAAATTAACTTCACTTAATTAAGTCATTATTTTTTTCATTCTCTTGCCCCTTGAGCCATTTACCAAGATAAGTCCTTTCAATATGTGTAATAAAACGGGGGATTTAAGGCCTACACAAAATCTATTCAGTTGAATTAAAATGTTATGTATTATGCCAAAAATGTTTTTATTATTTTTGTAGCTTTACTACCGAGCCCCTAAGGTGACATTGGAGTAAAAAAAATCTAAAGTTTAGTTTCATGTGCTCACGTGAAACTTTCATGTGCTCACGCAAAACCTTCATGTGCTGAATTTTTTTTAAGTTTAGTTTCGCGTGCTCGCGTGAAACTATCGCGTGCTCGCGTGAAACTATCGCGTGCTCGCCTGAAACTATCCCATGCTCGCCTGAAACTATCGCGTGCTCGCCTGAAACTATCACGCGCGATGGCTTCACGTGAGCACGCGAAACTAAATTTAAAAAAAAATCTGCACATGAAGGTTTCGCGTGAGCACATGAAAGTTTCACGTGAGCACATGAAAAAAAAACGTTATTTAATTTTTGCTCCATGTCCCCTTAGGGGCTCTGTACTTTACCATTTTAAGAAAGTATGTGTTATAAATGATAATAAATACAATCCTAATTTAATACATGCACTAGGGCTCTTCTTGTCTATTCAGTAAAGAGGTCCTTTGGAGGTTTAAGACCTCTGAATTAGTGTGGGAAAGGGGAATAGAATATGAACATATAGGTCAGACTCGAACCTGGGTCCCACAAGCAACCTAGCTATGTGGCACAAGCTGTCAACTGTGCCACTTTTTTACTTGATAGTGATTTTAAATGGATGTGCCGAATTTCAAAGAGCATTTTTACCATGATCGCAGTCAACGCAGTAAAACTCTTCAAGAGAAGATTATCCCCTTAGCATTCCTGAAAAAGCAAAAAAAAAAGTTTCGTTTTTTAGTTTTCGTCTGTCATGAAGTTTTCTTAAAAAAAAAAAAATGCAGTGTTTCTCCCACAGTACATTGTAACACTAAGGGGTTATGTTTTAAAACCTGCTAATTCAAAGCTCCTCCGCATTAAACCGTGAATAAATACTATTACTTCTGGAGGTCAGATTGCCTTTTGCAGTGTTATCTTTATCATGCTGAATTTGTAGTTTTTTTTCTGCACTTGTGTGCAGGGGTTTGAACCAGATTTTTTCCCCAATTGATTCGTTCCGAACAGGAACAGTATTTTAAAGTTTCCGGTTTTCGGTTCAACCCTAAAATTTACGTTCCTGAACCGGTTAGAACAAAAAATAAAGTTCCCGAACCGGTTAATAACGTTCCATGTAAGCTGTGGGTAGGGTGGCCATTCGTGCCAGTTCCGCCGGACACGTCCCGAACATGTTTTCGGGTTCGTCCTCCGGAAGTCGCGTTGCTCGACCGCAAACGTCATCGAGGTTCTCACATTTCAGTTAAAATACATTAGAAAATTAAGATTTATTTCTTTTAAGACATACAATCATTGTAGTTTCATTCTTACCTTGAAATGTAACGGTTGCTTTTCTGAAATTAAACCCAAAATATTAAACCTTGATAACGTATGCGGTCGACCAATGCGACTTTCGGAGAACGAACCCGAAAACTTGTTTGGGACGTGTCCGGTGGAACTGGCACAAATGGCCACCATAGCTGTGGGACATACAAATAAGTAGGCTGATCATTAAATTATTAGTCTACATAATTTTCCTTAAGTCTCTATCTTGTCATCAAACTACATTATGTAAGTGGCATAACTGTAATTCAGCATTATACATGAAATAAGACAAGCACAATTTCTGCTATGTTATTTATTGGTAAACAACTTAAAAAAAAAAAATTATTAGAAAAAGAGTTTGTATGTGTCCTGTCAAGAACAGAAAGATTGTTCGCTTGCTTTTTGAAACGTGTCTCTTCGTGTATGCCTGTATGCACTTTTGAGTGCACTTAAACATGCGTACACACTCAAACGGAGGACAAATTCCAAACGATGCACATAAAGTGAAAATTACGAGACACAGTAGCACAACTCTCTCTCAAGTTCATACATCAAGAGTTCTGATTTTTGAAGATCATCACGTTTGATTGGAGTTGGACCGGACACATTCAACCGCATTCTGTGCGTACAGAAAATTGCTCACTTTAGCGCATTTTTGCGGTTAAATTATTTAAAATCTTAAGTGTTAACATTTGCAAGCCTTTGAAACACGTGCAAATGATAAACGTTCCCTATTTAAATGTGCGTATTAATCCGCAAATCGCATGCGAGCCGAACCGTGGGTCGTGATCTGTATGGATCACGGATCAAATGCGATCCGTTACACCACTTATTAGTTTTCAAAAAACAAACATCTTGAGATACTTGGTAGCCTACAATTTACCTCTAATGATTGAGCATTTGAGACTTGGGCTTGAGTAGGGTACTTGCTGGTGACAAGGTTATCATTTCTCCGATGAGTCATCGACGACCGTTTTTATTTTCGTTCCGTGAACCGGTTCAAAGCCTTGGTTGTGTGGTAACAGTGACATGGTGGTATTTTAATAAAGTCTATTGATGTTTTATTGCTCTTGGATGCATGTCCATGAGTTAACATTTTTGATTAAACTGAAAGTTATTCTGCATATTTAATATCACAAAGTTCTGAATGCTAATATAGACCAAAGTTTACATATCTGGGTCTGATGGTTTTAAATTTTGCTTAGTTGGATCTTGCATGGTGGTTCTGAGGATTAATCTTTAATGTCTCCTGGAAGGAACTTCTCTTGGTTTCAGTTCAGTAAAACAAGACTCTTTTTGGTGGGAGTATTATCTCTGCAGTTTGTTTTGATGGGGATATTCCATTGCAAAAGTAAAACCGCTGTATTAGTAATGTACTGTAGACATTCAAAGGTTTGTTGTTTCTGTGCCACAACCAGAAGTGAAAGCAATGATCCTTGTGCCTTAGGTCTCTCTAGAGAAGACTTATGCAATGAGCTATATTATTGTCTGATGAGATAAGAAAGTAAAATGCTTAGGCAAAAACATTTCAGGCCATCTGCTTGTATAGTGTGCCCAGCAGCACCAACTGGAGACTGGATTGTTTAAATGTGAAGGGATGTAATTAGGACTGTACACTTGTGACTATATACTGTATTTATGATTTGCTGATTTTACTGGCAACATCACATATGTGTGACCCTGCCTATGAAAACCCAGCTAAAGTCATTTAATGTGTTGTACATAAAGTAAGCCTACATAATATAAAGAAAATTCAGTGATATTATAACCTTGATATTTGCAATATTGACTGAGTGAGGCCATGTCAGATTGAAATAGATGAGAAATCAATGATTTACCTTAAACTTTGATGCTCCTAATCTCATTATTACATTATGAGACTTTGGCCTGGATTTCAAAGAAAGGGTTACATACTGAAATTATATAATGCATGATTTTATTTGTCCATTACGTTTCTTAATAATCAGACTAGGGATGCATAACGATTAATCGCGATGATATTCATATGTGTGTGAACTGTGTATAATAACTTTGTATAGATAAAAGCATACACTTGCATGTATATATTTAAGAAATGTTTATATGTGTATATGCATTTGTATATTTATGTATAATTTATATTATATATAAATATAAATACTAAATATATAAATATATTTTTTTTCTTACATTATACATGCATGTGTGCATATTTATATATACATATTTATTATACACAGTTCACACACATACAATATATGATGTAAATAAAAACTTTATTCTGCTATAGATTAATCGTTATGCATCCCTAAATCAAACCAGTTTTTTGATCCCTTATTCGTCATGCAAAAAAGCGTTACTTTAATAATACCTTTGATTTGCATAATCATGTTTTTTTTCTATATTCAAAATCCCCCTGTGGTGAAAATCAAGTTTTTATTGTTGTTTATATGTCTATGTGGTGTTTAGTATGCTATAAACTTTGTATTTTGTATGCACAATGCCATTGGTAAAAAATTTCTTGATAATATTTGCATATAATATACTCTTGATTGAGTAGAGACACAGGCTAATTTGCATATTCATAGATTCACATATACTAAATGAGGCAAGGGTGTAGAGTTACATTCGTTCTATTTTAAGACATAGGGAAAAAAAGTTTATTTACTGTATGCTTTTTTGATACCGACTACAAGATTACGTTAAACGTTTTAACTGTGATGCAAATACATCAAATATTAGAAAGATAATTTTGAAATGTAAAGTTATGATAAATGTTAATAATAATAATTCTGCCTTTTTCATTTAGGGAAAAGTTTGTCAAATGTGTCGTGATTTATTTTATTAAAAATTTAGTGTAGCCTATATTCTTCTAACATTTAACTCTTTCCCCGTCTGCGTTTTTAAAAACAGTTGCTAGCCAGCGGCAGCATTTTTTTATGATTTTCACAAAGGTTTAATGCCTTTTTATTTTTATTTTAAATATATAAACATACATTATATAAAATAAAAGAACAGACCATCTTCTTAAAAAAAAAAAAAATCTTTTATCTTATCTTGATTAGTTCTCTTCATATCACCTCTCAAATATGGGTAGGGTTCTTCAAAAAAAAAAAAACAGAATTTTGAGCAAAAAGCTGAGATGATTCAATTTTTGTGAAGCATTTTTGATAGACATCAGATTCAGAGCGATCCTCAAAACATACACAGAGTTTTTACTCTTTCACGCGAGGCGTTGCTTCCAGGTTGTATAAGTTGCAGAAGAAACTGGTGGATAATAGCGGTATTGCAGATTTCTGGAAATACTCATCATTGGCAGGGAAGTTAATTAACTCGATAATGGTGGTGAAAGAGTGAATGTTGCTTATTATTTAATTTAAGTTCCAGAGATCTAGAGGTATTGCATCATGTTGGATAATCATTGTTTGTGAATAAATAGGCATTTTCAAAACATATATTTATGCCTTTAATCTTAGCTACCCCAGTTCGCTCTCCAATCACAGTTAGCGAATGCCGATTCTCATTTCACTAGACAAGATACAGCACAGATTGTGTGAAGAATATCGATGCAATCATGAAGAACTTCCTTCTCCAGCTCACTGCTGATTAAGCTGATCAGGAAAATTAAAGGGATCAATTTTTTCCACTCTCCGCCACGCTTCCACCCCTCCCCGATGGGCTGCTCTGTTTATTTAAATGCTTTTGCTCTTGGCTTGTTGAATATGAATGAATCAACGAAGGCAGAAATCTGTCTACTCCAAGACGCCAAACATGAAAGGCAAGGCAACAGGAGTAAGAGGCTTCCGACTGCCCTTGCTCTTTAAAGCCCTTGACTGTGACTAACACAAAATTGACGCGCGGCCACGAAATCAGCGCCTTTATAATTCTGCCGAGGCCCGCCGTAACACGCTGAGTCATCCGCCAGCCAAAGTGTCTTATGGTCTGTAAGCTCCCAGCGCACAGGCTAATGCTACAGCAGCCCATGAGAGTCTGCTCATCATTTCCTAAGCAAATTCTTAGGATTTTAAATTCTTAGAAATGCTTAGAAAACATGTCTATTCGATGAAGGCTTTAGTGAGGAATTTAAGTGTGAAGTCGCAGGATGAAAATGTCAAAATTTAGCGAGTGCCTGCAGATATTCGGGCTGTAGATAAAAGCATTGCCTAAACTGTTTTAGAGACAACATTGAATGTCCATGGGTTTATTAAATGGTGCAAATTCAGTGCATTTGTTCAGATGTAACATGACCAAATCTACCCTGACTCATTGCTTTGTTCTGCTGGCAAAACATTAGCTTAACATGTTTTGAAGAATGTAGCTACTTTTCAGTTTTTAAAACTCAACACTGTAAAAATGTGTAATGGGTAAATATATAAAACGCATGATATACTAACCCAGTAGATGGGTTAAAACAACCCAGCATTGGGTCAATTTGAACTCAGCGGTGTGTTCTGTCCAATATTTACCCATTGTGGGTCAAAAATAACACAGACATTTAAGAGTGGACATGTATATAATTGCACTTTTGGCCGGAGCCTTCTCTGTTGATGCGTTCTAGTTAGTTTGCTGAACAAATGTTTTTTTTTCTCCAGCGTCTTTTTCTTTGCATGGCCTCATTTTATCTGTGATTATATGAGGAGATCTTTGCCCTTCACCTTTGTTGGTAAGGGAGAATGTGCCGCTTATTGTTTCAGTGGGGAGCATTTCCTCATAGCGCTTTTCAATTATGAATGATCTTTACGGTCATTCCCATGCACAAGTTAGGCAATGCCATTTTCCATTTAAACAGAAAAATCTGAGAATGGATTCTCAGTGCACAGGAGATATGAGACGATATGGAGAGCAAACACAGCAATCCTGCTGATAAGATAATGTAACAATTTCTCCAGTCTCACGGGTGAACCGATGATCTTTACACACAATCGGTGGCTTTCTCATCCACTTTGTATAATTTAGTGGTATGGATGCTTTTTACAGCAGGTAACCTGGAGGCCAATACTCAGTTTGGAGATGATGTGCTCTCCTGTTGAGACACTATTGATGTACAGAGGGATCTGAGAACACTGTGAAAATGCTTCTGTTTTGCATTTTAATGATATAAAGGGATTGTATGCAGGATTTTAAGTGTTTTATCAAAATCAGTGTCTTTATTCATAAATATGTCCTTATTGGTGTCAAATGACCTCTGCCAGTGATCTGACTTTTATTTGGAAGCTTAGAGTTTCTTCTCTTTACTTACATTGAACGAGTAAGTCCAAGGAGGATTCCCACGTATTGATAAACTTTAATAGCAGAAAGGGACAAAAAAGCACTAGCCTACCCATTCATTTCCACAACACGTTTTAATTCAGAACATGTGAACCAGCTGAAACGGACAAGGAGATCAGTGAGTACATAACAGCTACAGTAGTTGCAACACACATTTGGAAAAGCGAGGCGCTAGAGAGCACTATTCGTTTGAATGCAAAATACAATTTCACCACTAGATTGGGGTAAATCCTCCTTACTGTCCCTTAAATGTAAACATGTTCTTTAAAAAAATATATAAAAATGTATCAGTATATCAATTTCACCCCAATTGCACTCAATCTGGCATTAACTGTTTAAGTTATAAATGGTTTCAGCAGCAACAACATAAACAAACAGCTTTTGTGAACTAAACACAACTTCTGGTAGACTTCCACATTGAATCAATAACAACATAATTTTACAGTAGTTTATTTCTGATAACAAGGAAAATAAATGACAAACCTTCGTTTATATATCATATCTAACCATAGATTGTAAAAAAGATGGACGTAGTGTCTGTGACGTCACCCATTGGTTTTTGAAGATCGTTTTTGAAGCTTAAAGTAGGTGGTGCCTGTCGCCGCGCATCAAGGAAGCTGAGGTGACTGGTTGCTGAAACCACGCCCGCCTAGCTCGACTCTAGTGACAGCAGTGGCTGTTCACCCGTCACTCAAGTGGCCATGCTCTTAATTATGCAGAACTTTAAGTAAGGGATAATGTAGAGGCAGCCGGTAGTTATCGGGAAATAAGCCCCGACAGTGTGATCAGGACCCGACGCGAAGCGGAGGGTCTTGTATCACACTGAAGGGGCTTATTTCCCGATAACTACCGGCTGACTCTACAGATGTGGCCTTTAAAAATGCGCGTCTCTGAGAGCAGAATGCCGCGGAGACTTCCGAAATTCTGCGAGATCCCGCAAAAGGGGGGTTCGGTGGGGGACGCAGGAAATATAAAAACCTGTAGAGGGCAGGCGTGTTTCATGTAGGCCATACTGACGACAATGTGTGTGCACGACTTCATGCTTAGCGTATACTGTATGATATTGAAGTAACATGACACGGATTATCAATGTTTAGGCGATAGACTTTGATGTCATACAAATGCATGCTTTTTGGCAAACATTTTGTTGGCGAAGTTTTCTTTTGCCAGTTACATAAACAGTCACATATTCTTCATAAAAATCCGACTCAAACGAGCATCATTAGTCCTAATCATTTTTCCGTGTACTTACAGTAGAAGAGACGTGATGTATGATAATCGAGTCTTATAACAAAATAATTCGCGAAGACCTTTGAAGAGACCGAGCGCATTTACGCAATATCATTAACTAGTTTATCTAATTTTACATTTAGTTCATTTTTGCATCTGAACGTTTTAATAGCTTTAACACATGGTTGTGTTGCGCTTTTCTGCATTACTGAACAGTAGGCTACTTTTAATATTATCATGTTTCCCTTTACATGGTATGAAACACGATAAAAAGTATGCAATGGTGTTTAATACATTTCACTGAGAATTTGTATAATATGTTATACTCTAAGGAAATAAAATCATATTGTGAGTGTAAATATTCATAAATTGGAGGAGTTTCTGAGGTGTTTGTCGTCGGCAAAATGCGCAGTTTCTTTGTTGCTGATTAAAAACCGTTGGCTATGTGATTGTTTAAAATTGACATTTTTTCTACTTATTATTAATTTATTTTTTGTCTACATTTACTCAAATAATATCAATGTGAAAATATAAGTAAATCATACTTCAAGTTAGGCGTAAAACTTACACATTTTTGATGTCAAATAGAAATAATAATAATTTGAAATATGCAATTATTACAGTTTTAAAAACTTAAATATATTACTCTGACCTTTTTAAATATATTGACTAAAATAATCTGTAAATGTAATACTTATATTATTAAGGCGTATACATCAAATAATATATGTACATTTTACACAAAATATCTGTTCTATTTTAAGTAATTTATTTTCCAACTAAAAAAATCGCATAACTGCATTAAGAGATTTTATTAAGTTACTTTAATCATTTATTTTAGAGATATTTACAAAGCCACTGAATCATTTTTAACAGTGTGTACATTATGACCTTACGGTAGACTATTATTAAATGCATATAAGTAAAAATATGTAAAACTAAATAAAAAAATATATCATACACGGACTGTATGTAAGCATACGTTTTCTTGTTCGGTGCACGTGGGTTTAAATGCCGTTTTTCTAAAGAAGAATTTTAAAACTTTATTGGTGGTAGTTGAGAAGAATTCCTTTTTCCATTTCTAAATCATTTTGAGCGCAATATAAATATATCCTATTGTTATTCTTATTATATAAGAATACGCAATTTTTACAACATTTTTAACATATAGAAAATATACGTTAAGCATGTTGTGTGTATTTCCTAATTACAAGCTTTTGATGAAATTGCACCAAAACTAAAAACATAAAAAAGTCATTTAAATAAGCGAAAAATATTTTTTATGAGCTCAAAATGTTGAATATAATGTGCTATTGCTGAAAATTGCCCATCTCTAAAGGAGAATATTCATTTTTAAAGTTGAAGAAACAAAAAAGTACTGATAAGCATTCTCAAATATATATATTCTGCAAGCACTCAGTTGAGAAGAATTCCTTTTTCCATTTCTAAATCATTTTGAGCGCAATATAAATGTATCATATTGTTATTCTTATTATATAAGAATACGCAATTTTTACAACATTTTTAACATATAGAAAATATACGTTAAGCGTGTTGTGTGTATTTCCTAATTATAAGCTTTTGATGAAATTGCACCAAAACTAAACGTGCATAAAAACATAAAAAAATCATTTAAATAAGCGAAAAACCTTTTTTATGAGCTCAAAATGTTGAATATAATGTGATATTGCTGAAAATTGCCCATCTCTAAAGGAGAATATTCATCTTTAAAGTTAAAGAAACAAAAAAGTACTGATAAGCATTCTCAAATATATATATTCTGCAAGCACTCATTTATCCATAATGATGAAATTTATTTTTTAATAACATATTGTCGCTGTCGGGCAAAGATACTCTCTGGACACCAAGACTATGTCTATGGGTTCAAGAATAACAAAATATTGGCCATTTGAAACTCGAAAGTCATCACTTTATTTTGTCCCATTGTTTTCCATTTTGCGGGTGATAAAACTCCTGTGCGCGTCGTTCAAATTCATTGAAATTTCGTTCACTTGTAGTTAAGGAAGTATGTATAATACAATTTCAATAATGTTTTTACACTGCACATCGTCTGAGGAAATCCGAAGTTGCGTCGAGGGGAACCAACCTGACGGCCGCGACAGCAGAGATTGTCACGTACCTACAAAAGGGTACCTGCAGCGATATCATTCTGGCTTGGTGGGATGTCAGCCAGCGAGAGTCCTCTGATTCTGACCTTGTTCTTTTACTCCTCAGAGTCTAAAACCAGGAGGGCATATTAAGTATTCATTGTATTTTCATTTTAACAGAGCAGCTATGGTTGCGCGTTTCACACACCTCTCCAAACCACGTTGTTAACACTATGCTTGTTCGACTTCATGCGGCGCCGCAAGAACCGACAGCCGGATGACGTCAGAGAACCGCGAGAATGATTCAAGAAATCATATTTCGCCTCGCTCTCGCGATACTGTGACGTCTTCCGGCTGTCGATTCTCGGGGCGCCGCATGAAGTCAAACAAGCCTATTGACAGCAGCAAAAGCTACGCATGCGCTTTTAACTTGTAAAACTCAAAGGTGTATGGGTAATGTAGTCTCTGCTCTCGGTGGGACGAATTAGGTAGCTTGCATTGTGAAGGGCGCTTTGAAAAGCGGCAGCGCAGCCAAAGGATTAAATTAAGCCTCTGATTTAAACAGATGTGCAAATGAGCGTTCTGGTACGCTAAAAGTATGTTCTGGGCGCAGGGAGAGGTGGTGGTACGCAAGAGCTATATTTTAAAGCACTGGCGGTAGCAAAGGTAGACGGCCCTTTGAAAAGCAAAAGAAAGCTGATAAAAATGAGAGACCTACACTGAAATAAATTGGAGTATTAGGCTACTTAACAAAATCTAAACATTTTTCACTCAGAAAAGGCTAGTAAATATAAACAAAATTATCAGCAGCTTTAACTTTATTACTTTTTTAATTTTAATTCACTCTTTGTTTCAGCGATGTTTATAAATATACTATATTTTTGCATTTTGATTACAAACTGTTCTACACTGAAAAGAAACTAATGTAATCTTCCTGATTTAATCACGTAAAACACAAGTCTAAACACAAGCACCACTTTTCTGAATGATGATAATCACAAAAATCCCAGAGTTTGTAAACCAATTGTTTGTAAAACATATTTAATGCTAACTACTTAAAAATTCAGAAAATATATTTTACAGTGTATAAATAAAAAGACATGAAGGAAGTTAATTCCAAAATGTAATTAATTGTACATGGTTTAGCTGCTTGTTTTAGCAGCTACCAGTGACACAGAGTCAAGAAATTAAAAACCACCCACCCCTAGGTCTGCCAATTCTTTGCCAACCCCCAATGCTAATCGATCACCTCATCATCAGGGAATCAAAAGAAAACCGGTTAATCCAGTTTTCACCAGCGTGTTGGGTTTTAATTTCAACCCTTTCAGTTTCTTTGTTAAAATGCAATTTAAGCAAATAGGCCTAATACATACGCTGTATGTTATTTTAAATGAATGTTTATAACTTATAAAATTACCCCATCTGTTTCACTTTGCCACACAGCCACCGTTTTGGGAAACTGCCTAGCTTAGTAATTCAGGCTAATCTTTAGCTAAATCATTCACATATTTTTATACATTAGCCTATCACCAATATTTATGGTATGAATATTTAGACCTGGATAAATCTACTTTAACATAACAGCCTTTATACCTCGTATGTATAAATTTTACTTTGATAGGATAAAAACTGTTTTTTTGTTAAAAAAATCATAATTTAATCATAACTCTTTAATTTGTCCTTCTCTTTAACATAGCCAAATATACATTATGGTTGCTACCTGTATTTGTGGTCACACGGCTACAAATCTGTATGGTTGCCTAGATAAAGGGGGTGGGTCAACTTACCCACTGGCTCACTTTGCCCCACTCTCCCCTACTTGGTATTGAGAAACGGGCATTGTTTATCGAAGCCGGAGCGCGAGCTACAAACTACAGAGCGAGTGCGCGGGTGCACAATGGTGAAAGAGCAACACACGATGTAAATAACATACCAGTGCTCGCAGTACAGACACTTTATATTTTAGCGTGCTGCGTACCTTCACTTTCTTTTGCGTGCCACCACTTCTCATGTTGCTGGTACTTTGCCTTAAAGAGTCAAAGGGCGTTTCTATGTAGCGCTGCGCAGACAGTTCGGCAACGAAGACATCAAAGTACCGCGGGAGCAAGTCGAAATGTTACAAATGGTCCGAATTTACCTTTGCTCCCGCGGTACTCTGATGTCATACGCCGACCAGTCAGCGCCGCACCATAAAGTCGAACACACAAAGCGTCAAGGCAGGGCCGCTGGAAGTCATTTTGAACAGGGGGTGCTGTGAATTTTTTTTAACCAAAAAACCTATGAGCCTATAGGCCTATTTAAAATACATTTTAAAAATAAATACATTGAGATTTACTACTTTATTGTCATATACACTTCAGGGCACACAGCCAGGGTCTGAAACACACAGACATCATCAGTTCTCAGATGAATATGCGCTATTAATCAGAAGCAAAAATACTTATCCCAAGGGGAATTACTTTCGTTACAATTTACATACAACATATAATATTATAACAACATATAATATTAATTAAACTTCAGAGTTTTCAATGTCCATGCGGACGAACATATTTTACTTTTGTTTTTAAGTTAAGATTACACGTCGATTAACAGATGTAAAATATTCTCACATTAACATACCTAGTATATTTTTATATAGATCTTTTTTTACTAAATAGTACTATTACTGTCTTTTTACAACTTATAAATAATTCATAATTTGAACAAAAATAATAATGGGTTTAGTTCTGATATTGTATACTTTTATAAAGAAAAACATGGTGTATAATTACATTTTTAGAATAGGCTTTATATAAGGTTTGAACTGTAAAAATACTTTATTTGTTACAAACAAAAGATAAAGAATTTACAAACGTGTGGAGAGCCATTTCAGCACTTGGACAGCGAAATGTTTTTTTTTAAAGCATTACTTAAAATGTTTTCTCATCTCACCATATCTACAGGTGCAGAGTCATTATATACAATAAATCCGTTGGGTAGCATTTTAAAAAAAAACATTTAAAAGTAGATGCATTTGTTTAAAGCAAAGCATTTATTTACTTAGCTACAGATGAAGCAGCTCTTTGCGCCTTCTAACGTCTCATAATTGGTCATCATTTATGTCCAAGAGACTCAATAATAATCTGTTACATTTTAATCCTTTAATTTTTCATATTAAAAAGCGTTTTTGTGCTGCTGCGCATCCATGTAATAAACAAACCCGCGTTGTCATTCCGTTAATACGCATATTATCAACGCGCTCTTTACTCGAGCAGAAAAAACTCGCCTGGCGAATTGCGCCGGTTGTATAATAGAGATTCCAAAGTCTCTCATGAGCTAGAGGACGAATGTCCAGGGAGTTCAGTATTTCTGTGTGGGCATGCATCAGGGAAAGGTGTGTGAGTCTTTTCTGGGTCATGGTGCTGCATACCAATGTCTTCAAAAGACGCAAGGCAAAGAAAGTGCGCTCGGATGAGGCCACGGATAGGCACAGTAATGTAATTAAAATCCAAAATACACGTAATAACCTACGTGTGTCAAAAATAATTTCCTAAAATATTCATAAGTAATATATCAATTGTGCAAAATATTTTTACTTAAAAAAAATATATTTCTCGCCTTCTCGCGACCATGCGTCAAGGTCTGGAGGAAAATGATACCTGCCCGGATCCCACCCACGCATCTGCAGTTATATACATTTTACAAAACCAGTATTCATTAGATTTTAAGAACTTTTGCCACTTTTAAAACTGTAAAACTAAATAAAAAGATATCATATGCCGAATGAGCATGTAAGCATATGTTTTCTTGTTCGCTCCACGCAACACGGGTTTAAACGCCGTTTTTTTTCTAAAGAATAATGTTTACACTTTATTGGTGGTGGTTGAGAATAATTTATATTGCTTGCAGAATAATGTATATTGCATTTTAGCGCAATATAAATGTATCATATTGTTATTCTTAAATTAAAGAATACTAATATATTTTTTACAACATTTTTAACTTTAAAACATACATATAAAGATGCTTTGTACAATAGCTTTGCTTCTGACAACAATTTTCTGTAATAAATCAGTAAATGAATCACAAAATGTGTTGAAAGTGGCGAATAAAATGCTTGTCAATTCAAACAAAGGTGTATAAAACCGCTTTAATTAACAATAACTAAACTGTGCTCTTTTGCATACCTCTACTTTTCTCATGTCTTTCTTTATACCACCTTTATCTTTTTAAAATCTTGCCACTTTTAGAAATAATTTGTTTGCATTTTTTGTATACTGCACACTTTATTTGCATCAACTATACCCATAATAACATTTTCTACGTTTTTCTTTCAATAAAAATAAACATATTTATTATTGTCTTAACTTAAAACTTTGTTTTTTAATTTATAAATTAGATTTTATATAAAAAGTTTTAAAAGTGTTGACTGCGAACGTCTGAGATAAGATATCTGGAAGGACAATAATAACAAGGATAATATACGCCTATAATATATGTACATTTTTAATTAAAATGTCTGTTCTATTTCTAGCCATTTATTTTGTTTTGACCAACTAAAAAATACATAAGTGACATTAAGAGATTTTATAAAGTTACTTTAATCCATTATTTTAGTAATATATTTACAAAGCCACTGAATAATATTTTTATTGTTATGAATAACGGCTGAAAGGATTAAAAAAAATCATAGCACTGACTGCCTATATGCGCAAGAAAGGTATTATTAAAGTTTTAAATATGTAAAACTAAATTAAGATATCATATGCCCACTGTACAGTATGTAAGCACAGGCCCATGTTTTCTTGTTCGCTCTGCGTGGGTTTAAACGCCATTTTTCTAAAGAATATTTTTTTAACTTTATTGGTGGTGGTTGAGAAGAATTCATCTTTCCATATGTATAGCATTTTAGCGCAATATACATGTGTCATATTATTGTTCTTAATATATTAAGAACAATAATACTAATATATTTTTACAACATTTTTAACTTTAAAACATGTATTTTTATACCACATTAATCTCTTTAAAATATTAATACTTTTAGAAAAACGGACATAATTATTAATATTATGAACAAACAATGAAACGGTGTCAAAATTCGACAACACAAATAATTAAGATATTCATTGTAAATAGAGTTAAGTGTATTAGGCTCACACTAAATTCTTTGTTGCACTTAGTATAAATTCCCATTGCACGTACAGTCATCTTAATATATGTATGCACTGTTATGCTGGCAAGAAGGGGTTGACGTCACTTTGCTGTTTTAAAAGAAATATTCAGCAATGCCCTTATTAACTTCTGGAAACAACCGCAATGACAACGCATATAAAAATTTAGTTTTTCATGCGACACCTGGTGGATTTTCTGTGAAGCGAAACACATTAAGGGAAAAGGGAAAGTAGCCCCCCCGAAAACACTTGCAGAATTCTGCGTGACTTCGCGAGACGATTTGGCGAATGCCGCGGGAGAAAACGCGCGTTTTTAAAGGCCACATCTGTACATTATCCCGCTTATTACACGGCTACTTGTCACATAAGAAAAAAAAACTGGACATGAATATGAATTTGAAACATTTTATTGGCATATTTGTTTTAAATTAACATTTTTATCCTTCCGCGAAACTTTGCACAGATGCATAAAATGATCGTAATACCTTCCTCTGCTTCATACTTGTCTGTCTCCATTTTTTTTCCTTTAACCAGTCTTTGAGAAGTTTTAATGCCCATTCTGTATTTTTTTGTGTGTTGGCTTCGTAGCTGTCATGCTCTATTTTGTCAAGTTCAGTCTCAGTAAGCTCTCTGTGTCTTGTCGTGGTTGTCCAGTGTTTGTCACAAGATGGCGCCAAACAAACAGTAATCTTTATTGATCTTTATTGGCGCGGAGCGATCTTACTCGTAAAAGTAGTACCGGCTATGCGTTATTATTTTGGAGCGGTTATTATTCGAAAAGAACGAACCTGCAAATGTCTCAACTGACCAATCAGAATCAAGCATTCCAGAGAGCCGTGTAATAAGGCTTAATATCATTTAAACGGATGAGTTACAAAACAAATCACCCCCCCTCACAGTTGTCATGAAGGCCAAAATAAGCTTTACAGACCAAAAATAGGTTTTGTACCAGGCTGTAAACATATATAAAACATTTTAACATGGATTTCTATGGGAATTGGCTCCCTTTTGGAGCCAGCCTCTAGCGGCCAGTCGATGAATTGCAGTTTAAGTCACTTCCGTATTGGCTTCATCAGAGAGATCGGAAGGTTGCCCCTCGTATCTAACGCGTTTAAACTATTACACTGAGCTAACTACTGTATAAAATTAATGTATACAATGTTAGCTACAGGACCTTGAATTCCGGTTGCCAAACCTCTCCACACATTCATGATCCATGCCCATCGTCTCCCCTCGCCTTAACAAACCAAAACATTTTATTTTCGACAAGGTATTTGTTTCAAAGATCAGTTTAGCAACTAGCAAGACCGATAAATAAATGCAGACTTTGGTTCAGGCACGTATCCACGACAACATGCATGTGGCAGATGAAATCGTCTATACTGTGCTAAACCTGATGCTTCATGTTTTTCTACTTTACATGTCATTTAAATAAGTCACTTTTATTTTCCAAGTTTAAATAAGATGTAAATCTCACTTTCTGCTCCCAAACTTTTGGACCCTGCAGTACTTTTTTTTGTAAAACCAATATGCCACCTCTAGCTTGGCATTAATTAATATAGTGAGTACTAAAGCATTAAACTGTCCCCAGGCCTGAGCGGTGGTCTTAGAAAACGCCCGGCAGAAATCCAAACAGCTGTGTGATGCTCTTTTAATTATCCATCGCTGGACTCACCCGTGGGCCTTCTGAGACGAGAAGGTCGCTTGCGAAACATTTAGTTTTATTGATCACTGATAAAACCGTATAGCTCTGTGGACCGTGATGAAAGGTCGGCGTTGTTAGCTGGTGATATATTCAAGATGGACTGCGGTTGTTATTGCACCTTTTTTAAAGTTTTCAGGTCATTTACTGCACCTGGGCGTTTAATATCCTGTTAACAACCTTATCACGCTTGGACTCTCATCGGTTCCTTTGTTCTGCTTCACTAAGTTGTTTTTTAAATAAGCAGATGTTTGTTTGTTTGTTTCGTTTACTCAAGCGAAATAACTCGTCAAGTTTTCAGTCCGCCAGCGAGTGTGGTGTCGTAGGTTAAAATGAGCATGGATAAGCACTACTTTAGCTATCATTGCACAGTTAGGCATGTGAAGTCAGTCTTGCAGGCCACCTGCTTCATCTCTGCATGCAACCTCTTTTAAATTGGACCTCGGGAAATTGGACCTCGCTTTCATTCCTTTCTCCTGCCAACATTTACATTGTCATTCCTTTGGCTGAATTAGTAAGGACCTGCATGGCAGAATGTTAGACCTCTGTTGTGATCTGCATTTAGCTACTAAATCTCACGCTGCTCCATCACAGTGACTAATGTGTCGTAGCACAATTCAAAGATGCTTAATGTGAGGTTAGGGAACGTGCACACCAAAGCTAAGTTTGATTTCAATTTTTTACAATGAAGCAGCTGGAATTTTTTTTTCTCACGCTAAGGGGGCATGCACACCAAAGCTTTTACGCCCATAGCTGGTGCATGTTTTCAATTTTTTCCAATGGAAGCTCAGCGTTGTTCAAATAAACCAGCAGCTATCGGGTTTTTTTGCGCTGAAAGTCGTCCCTCTGCGGTTTTACTGACTTCAGCTCTTAGCACCGAGAGTTGAAAGAGATTCAACTTTGGGTGAAAAGCTTCCCTCGACAATGTCAGTTCTCACATGACCGTCCAATCACAGTGGAGGAGGGGTGGGACAAGTATCACAACAACCAACCAGCTCACAGCTCAAGTATCACAACTACCAAAGCTCTCAGCTGAAGAAAGCTGGCACTCAGCTGAAAAAAAATCTGGCATTTGGCGTCCTCCAGGCGTTTTCAGACGAGTAAAAAAGCTTTGGTGTGTCCCGCCCCTAAATGCCGGCGCTCAATGTTCTTCTGCGCACAGTGCTGAGCGCCGAGAGTAAAAAAAATTCAAAGCTCAGCTTGTCATTATCAGTTCTCACATGGACGTCCAATCACAGTGGAGGAGGGGCGGGATAAACATCACAACAATCAACCGGTGCATCGTTCAACGACTGATAAACAAAGCAGAAGTATTGCAACCAAATCACTGGCAACAAGCTGGCAGTCGGCTGAAAAAAAGTTGGCAGTCGGTGTCCGCCTGGCGTTTTCAGACACATTTAAAAGCTTTGGTGTGCACACCCCCTTACTGTAAATTCAGCTGACAAGGTGGAAGTGCAAGATACCGATTGGAACGATGGTGACTGGCAAGACCCACAGAAACAGTAACTTTTGGACGTTTTGTTACCTAAAGAATCAAGGGTTAGCACTTCAATGTTTGATAAAGTTTGAGTTTTACAAGGGTGTTTTCCACAGTTAGCTATTTTTTGTTTATTTTTTATTCTAACCAACTCGGCATTCAGTAAAACTGTAAACTTTAAATAATGACGTGTCATGCTACTGCGTCAAGGGAGTAAAAAACGTCTCGGTTACGGATGTAACCCTCGTTCCCTGAAGGAGGGAACGGAGACGTCACGTCGTGACCGACGAATTGGGAACTCGCCTAGAGAGACCAATCTGCTTCGTATACTACTAAAACGCCAATGAACTTGGCATTGAGATATTTGCATAATGCTGGCGCCGCCCCGCCCCGCCAGGTGCCTTTATAAGCAGCAGGTGCAAATAGGGAAATTAGCTTCTTTTCGCTGAGAAAGCCGGGAAAATGTGACCGGTCGATAAACAGCAGGGAGCAGCCCTGTGGCGACGGGACGTGACGTCTCCGTTCCCTCCTTCAGGGAACGAGGGTTACATCCGTAACCGAGACGTTCCCTTTCAGTCGGTCACTACGACGTCACGTCGTGACCGACGAATTGGGAATCCCTACCAAAACGCCACTAGGGGCTGACCTCTTCCAGTGTCTGCGTAAAAGCCCTCCGGTTCCACTTAAGGAGGAGGAGGTAGGTTTTAAGGCAGAAGGCCGGGCACTAGTTGTTCCTTTAACCCCACAGAAGTGCCAGCGACTGGGAAGCGCCCTACCTGAGCGGGATAGGAACGCTGCGGAAGCCACCGCCCCTCTTAAGGGCTAATGGTGGGCGAAAGTCAACCATAGTTGAGGTAAAAATGACAGCCGTGGCTGTGTAAGCAAAGCAGTGCTCTGCTAAGGGAAACGTGGGCTGGTAGGATTAACCCCACGGAATAATACTCACAAAGGAACCCGTTGGGACACAATGTGGAGCCCAAGCCAAACACGTAGGTTCGTAAGAATACAGCTAGTGAAAGGCTGACAGCCAATGCTCCGCAACAAAGGCTGCCAAGGCAGCGGAGGAAGAGCAATTCAAACCATTACGCATTTTTGCTCTGATGGCCTTCCATACTGAAACTCAATTAGGAGCCTCAGTCGGAGGCTGCAAGCCGACTTGCGAGTCTGCTCTCCGTGCCCTCCCTGGTGAGGAAGAACACGAGAGGATACAGGCTCGATACGAACACTGTAAAATCTAATGAACGTATTAGGTGTCGCCCAACCAGCAGCTCTGCAGATGTCTGTTAGCGAGGAACCACGAGCTAAAGCCCAAGATGAGGCAACACTCCGTGTGGAGTGCGCTCTCAAATTAAAGGGGCAAGGAATACCCTGAAGATTATAAGCCAGGGCGATAGTATCAACTATCCAATGAGACATCCTCTGCTAGTGACAGCTTTCCCTTTCTGCTGGCCACCATAACAAACAAAGAGCTGGTCTGAGGTCCTGAGGCTTTGCGTGCGAACCACGTAGAGTCGCAGTGCGCGTACGGGGCACAACAAAGCCATGGTTGGGTCTGCGTCCTCCGGGGGCAGCGCTTGCAAGCTCACCACCTATCTCTGAAGGGAGTGGTGGGAACTTTGGGCACGTAGCCTGGTCTGGGTCTCAGTGAGACAGCAGGACCAAACTAAAAGCACAAAACGTCAACAGAGAATGCATGTAAATCCCCTACTCTCTTCATGGAGGCCAATGCTATCAGGGTCAGAGTTTTCATTGATAAAAACATCAGACTCCTAGACTGCAAAGGCTCAAAAGGGAGACCTGAAGGCTTCAGCACCATGGACAGGTCTCAGGAGGAAAGAGGGAGGGCGCGAGGGGTTTAGCCTGCGAGCGCCTCTTAAAATGTAATAATTAAATCATGCTGGCCAACTGATCTGCCGTTGATAAGTGAGTGATGAGCAGAAATAGCGGCGATATCAACTTTAATGGCGGAGGGACAGCCTACCATCTAACCTATGTTAAAGATATAAAAGCACAATGTTAATGGGCATTCTCTGGGGTCCTCGCGTTGCGAAGAGCACCGGGTGACGAAAAAGGTTTCTTTAAGCGCGTAAGCCCGTCATGTGGACGGTGCTCGAACCGCGTCGATGGTGTTAGATACCGCTTGCGATAAATCACCTAAACCTTGCGCGCGCTCAACGACCATACATGGAGATCGCACAGGTCGGGCGCGAGTGCCAATGTGCCCCTTCCTTGAGAAAGAAAGTCCTTCCTCAGGGGAATCCGCCAGGGAGGGCTGTCGCGAGGAGCATTAACTATGAAAACCAATTCTTGGTCGTCCAGTACGGACGATTAATAAAGGCTCTCCTCGTCCTGCCTGACTTTGTACAGTGTCTGCGCAATAAAGCTCACTGGAAGGAATGCGTATTTGCGCACCCCCCGCGGCCAGCTGTGTGCCAACGCATCCACGCCGAGGCTGCCCTCGGTTAGTGAATAAAATAGGCGACAGTGGGTATCGTCCGGCGACGCAAACAGATCTATCTACGCACAACCGAACTTCTTCCAAATTAGCTGGACCGTCTGGAGGTGGAGTCGCCATTCGCCGGGGGCGCAGCTTGGGAAGCGCGTCTGCCGCTGTATTGAGCGAACCCGGGATGTAAATGGCACGAAGGGACCTCAGATGCTTCTGACTCCAAAGGAGGAGATGACGAGCGAGATGCGACAGGTGACGAGAGCGCAAAACCGCCTTAACGGTAAATAACGCAACAGTCGCAATGTTATTGGTGTCGGCTAATACATCCTTCCCTCGCATCTCCATAGCGGAGCGTACAAGTCCCAGATATACAGCGCACCGCTCGCGGCAGTTTGGGTGCTATGCACACCCCTGAGACTGCAAGCCCGTCATACGTGGCTGATCATCCCGTGTTGAGGGCATTGCAATATACAGAATGCCAGGAGACCCCTCAGGGGCATATCTCCTATCGGAAATGCCGGGTCTACCACGGGGAAAAATTTAAATGACACGCAGGTGCAATGTTTACACGGTGTATGTCGGTGTGCCACGCTCTCCTCAAGACTCGATCGTAAGCCAATGCTGAAGCGGTCTCATATGAAGCAGCTCGGGCGGTGTCACGGCCGCAGCATGCTGTCATATGTCCAGGAGCTTCTGAAATTGTTTCAGAGGGACCGCGTACTTCCCTCGAATTAAACCGAGGCAAGTCAGAACTGACTGGTTGCGCGCTCTTGTTAAACACGCCAATTAGTCGATCGAGTCTTATTTCCATACTGAGAAAAAGGATCCTCTGCACGGGGCAAAGTTGCTCTTTCCCAGTCGACCTGAAGAATTAAACGAGCGAGATGCCGAAGCATTAATTCTCTGTGTTCGCGCACGTCTGCCAAGAACGGGCTATTATAAGTCGACGTAGAAAAAAGCAGAATGCGAACAACGCTCTCTCTCTGACATTTTAATGCCGTGACTAGCACATGGAGACACGGAGAGAGAGAGAGAGACAGCTCGAATGGTGTACTTAGTATTAATATGCCCACCCCACGACGCAGAGCGAAAAAACAGTCTAAAGCGAGGGGAGATGGACACATAAAGTACACGTCTTACAGGTCTAAGGCTGCAAACCGATCTGAATATTGAAATACGAGCCTCGGCGTTATCATCCAAAAAGAACACCTTCGTAGAGCCGGTGCGTAAATCAAATCGATCGTAACCCGCCGCGTATTTTGGGTACTATGAGATAAAGGCTGGAAAAACCCTATCATCATCTCGGTAAGAGGGACCGGCTCGAACATCCTTCGCCAACAGGATATCGACTTCTGCACACAGTACATGTGCATCGGACGCTTTCACTACAGTGAAACGAAAGCCCGAATTTTGGGGTGTGCCGGATTCGTAACCGAGGCGGATCGTGCGTAAAACCCAACGAAACGGGCTGGGAACTGAAGCCAAGCACCCAGGCACCGTACGAGGAGAAATAACGACACTACCGAAGTACCCGCGGTGGGGCAGCGAAGCGAGACAGATGGGACTGCTGGTGCGTCTGCTGTGACAGCATAAACATCTACAGTATGTGTGTGTGACACTGACCTGAGCCCGCTGAGGGTGACGGTCGTCTGGTCTCCTCTGCGGAGAGCGCAGACTCCGATAAGGGTGCTGGTGGTCCGGTCTCCTCAGCGGAGAGCTCGGACTCCTCAGGTCACCCGCTGGCGATAGAGGAGAGGTAGGGGAGCTGGTGTGTACCCGCTCACGGCTCTCTCGATCCTCCGGAGACCTAGAGAGGGAAGAGGAATGCACTCTTATGTGTGGTTAAGTGGGTACCGGCCGAACAGCCGGTGGAACATATGCAAACCAAGGATTTTCCACCCGACCCTCTATCGGGGGAAGGAGCTCCATCTCCTGAAGAGTGATCCTCTGCCAATCCGGGTCGCCCTTCACTGGCCACTTAAACCCCCGAATTTCACGGGAAGCGGCTTAGCGGGCGGGGCGAGCTGCTGACGACCGGTTCCCCTGCGCTGCCGAGATGGGGTCCGAGGAGGGGAACGGAGGTGGTCGCCGCAGGACGCCGACGGCGAGAGGCAGACTGAGGAGCCGGCGTGGTGGACCAAGGGCATCTCTCTTCCGCCGGGGCATGACCTAGGAGATCGCCTCAGTCTGCGCAGCGGAGCTGTACGACTCCCCTGGCTCGCCGAAGAGGCCGGTCTGTGAGACAGGAGCATTCAAGTTGTTCTCGTCTGCATCCGTCATGTCAGCCAGACACAGCCAAAGGTAGCAATCTTGAACCACTGAGGTGGACATCGCGCGACTGAAGGTCGCGGCCTCCCTGGTAAATCCTTGGTGAGCCTGCAGCAACGTTATTACGTGCAGGGCTGAAGCCGCCTCTCCGGCATGCCTGATGGGCAGCGTCCGTAACCGGACGACTGTCTACAAACACGGGAGGGAAGGGTTGGGTGGTCCCTCCAGGAACGCATCCCGCTCCACTGAAGGGGTCCCCGCCCTTAGCGGCTCCGTTGGTGAGGGAGGTGAGGGGTGAAAGCTGAACGGCCGGATGGCCGCAAATCACGTCAGCTCTTCGTGCCGTCGGGGAAGAAAGGCACAGGAGGAGAGGACCGAGAGGCCCGAGCAGCTCCGAAGTACCAATCATGTGGGCGGGACGGTTCGGGCGGAGAGGGGTTAACCTTTCCAACTCTACCGTCTCCGCCGCTCGAGCGGGCACGGCAGCCATCTCCGGAACGACTCTGCCTCGGAGGAAAAAGGACACCCCTCTGATGCTGCAGAAGTGACGGGACCAGAACGAGGTCCAATGGATTCGGCAGACATCGTAGAACACGACTCTGCAGTCTCCACCGGAGCCTCAACCGGCTGAGGATGAGAAGGCCGGTAGGTGGAGGACGAATCCTCCGTCCTACTCAGCGTAGTGACGCGAAGGGCGCCCTGTGAGCGCTTGACAGCCGCACCATGGCGGCGTCAGCACTGCAAAGGTGCGGACAGCGTTCCCGTAGAAACGACAGTCGTCTCCGCGATCCAAGAGGGTTATGCTCTCACAGAGAGAACAGAAACTCTCCACGAACGCGGCCCGGGGTGCTCGATGCCTGAGCACGAAGACAGCGCTCGTGACCGTCACTAGAACCCTTATACTTCTCGCATCCAAGATCGCACCGGCGAAAAGCTATCCTGAAAAGGACGCTGATCTCCGCATATACGAGAGAGTGGCTGCCTTTAACAAGGCACAAAGCTCTCTCGTATCACTCTTTTAGGGAAATTCACTCAGATGCTTAGTTGATGAGCGCACAGGAAGGCAACGCACACACTAAACTCAAAACAATAAACAGATGTAGAGCCGTGGAATAAGCGAAGCGTCCGCTGTGATACTGCTAGTTCAACCAACTTCAGCAATCAAATCCCAACAGAGTAAAGTAGCTTCTCAGTAGCAGATAAAGCCGGCTTTCGAAGCGAAAAAGCTAATTTCCCTATTTGCACCTGCTGCTTATAAAGGCACCTGGCGGGGCGGCGCCAGCATTATGCAAATATCTCAATGCCAAGTTCATTGGCGTTTTAGTAGTATACGAAGCAGATTGGTCTCTCTAGGCGAGTTCCCAATTCGTCGGTCACGACGTGACGTCGTAGTGACCGACTGAAAGGGAACTGTGCATTTTATTTTGTTTTGCATCTGAGCTGATGGAAATTTAAATTTTTCCTAATACTATAAGGAATGTTGTGATATTCAGAAAATAATAATTTTTGTATAAACATCAGCAGCTAAACATTTTGAAGTTGAAAAAACTTACTATTGTGTGTTTTCCTGTAATTTTTACTATGTCCAGTACTTACTATGTCTCAAATTTTCCTTGAAATGTATTTTCTTTGTTTTGTTGTAAATTCAGTGTTTTTACACCCTGAGAAAATGGCCCGAGGTGGAAATATTACTTCACTTTCGCTGTTGTCATGTACCGCTGTTAAAATGTACCTTACCACCAGCAGGGCTTCCTTGCATTTAGACATGTGTGGAATTGCCGGGCTTCTTCATTTGTAATTTTTGCTGAGGGTCGCTGATGGTTTCATTTAGGTTTACCAGCTCACTAAGACTCCACTGCCATCAGGCCCCCCTTGGGGATTTCTGCCACACTTTGTGTTTCTTTGACAGCGTGAAAGGATTGTGGGTAGGCTAACAGAAAGGTCTTTCTTTCAAAGATCCCTTGTTGGACGGGGGACCTTGCACTGTTTCCTAGACATCTTCTGTTGTTGCTCTGTGGCATGGATACCTGAAACACGGCCTTAGGAATCTTCATGGGCAAATAATGTGATTTCCCACGACACCTCTTTTGAAGGCATTGTGAGGCTGTCTGATCATAGACACTGACCATGTCAAAATAAGTTTAAGAAGGGAACTTTGATTTTAAAGAGGACTGATGATTGATATTGTATATTACTAATGATATTATATTATTTTTAGGGGTTTAAAACAAACTTATGACTGGCTGGAATTTATAAAACAGTTTACTCTGTTACTCTAGTTTGTCTAACTTAAAATAAAATCTCTCCATTCATCTGAAATGTACATCTTCAAGTTCAGCTCCTATTTTAATGTTAACTAGGACAAGTTCCTACAGTTTCCTTACTAAGTTATGTTTTAATTGGACTATGATATTGAAAGAAAAGACCCAATGGGTGAATAACAAAACATTTTCTGTTTGTAAAGGTTAAGTTCTTTCATGTGTTTGTGTAATATCATTTTTTTACTAGTATTGTAATACTTAAAAATGTATTACTTTTAACTTTAGTGTAAATTGACTATTAAGAGCAAACACCAGAAAGTTGTAAGCGCACTGAAAATGAACATGAGTTAATTCTTTACACGGATCCTCTTTTCTTTCACCTATCTATTGCTCTTTCTGTGGTACACTGCAACAGGCGCAACCTTTATTTTCACCTAGACCTTGTGTTGACGTGCTTTGACAGGACTGTGGGTGTCTCCATGGAAACCATGTTTCTATCTGCTGCTGAAATACAGTACCAGCAGTGGACGTTTCCAATTGGAATTCTTTATATGAGTTGTGTAGAGTTGCAGTTCAAATCTCTATGACTGTTAAATGTTAAAATGACTTATGGGACATATACACTAAAGTGTTTAAGCGTAACACCAGGCGAACACCAACTGTGGGTGCTTGCTGCCAGCGTATGTTTAGCTAAGCGTTTTCGTTGCTTGATACTTCTGTTTGTTTATCAGTTGTTGTATGATGCACCAGTGGTATATTGTGGTATTTGTCCTGCCCCGCCCCCGTTTTGCCGCTTTCCGCACGTCTCCTATTGAAAAAGAACTAAACACTTGCGGTTGCTGCGTACCATGTGAAACGCCCATAATTCGCCCCGTTTAGTAAATTTGGCCCTATGTGTCATTTTTAACACATAATGTGTCATTTTAACACATTATGTGTCATTTTGTGTTGATTTTGTGTTAAAATAAAACACAAGTTGTGTTAAAAGTAACAAAAAATTTGTTACAATTAGTTACATTAGTTTCAATAATAACAGAGATTCTGGTATGTTCTCCTTAAACTAACACTGATGTTTTGTTTTAACACATGTTCCAAGAGTGTTTCAATAAAATACAAATATTATTTGCTTAGAATAAAAAAATCAAATACTAAAATGTAAACAAAGTCATTATTAGATATTACATTTTTCCTTTGGAGAGATAATTAAAAGTCAACTTTGAATAAAAGAGACTCTTATGAGATCTTATGAGAAGATTATTAGACATCAAATAACCTCATAAAGAGATGACCAGAAGACCACACTCATACAGTGGTGAGAGGTACATGACCCCCCTCCAAATTACAATTTAAACAGGGACCAATTAACAATGGGGGGAGGTAATCAAACTTGTTTCACCAAGCTATCATAAGTGAAAGCAGACTTAAACCATATTGCTTATCACCATAGTATTCTTATACTATGCCAGGGGTCACAAACTCAAATTGGCTTGTGGCCATTTCTGATATTGACATTTAATCGGAGGGCCGCAAAGCTATTTTAGGGTTAAAAAAGTACAATATTTCTGTAACTTGACTTTTAAAATTCTATGATTTAATCTATAATAAAAGCAGTGTTTTTTATCTTTTAAATATACATTATTTTATATAAGTAAATAATTTCTTAACCTTTTCTTTAATAACTAAGGCCTATTAAAACCTTGCACTAAACTAACAAATAAAATGTCTGTATACATTTATAAACTATTATAAAAAAATTACCATCAGTAAGTGTTTGTGTTTTGATTTATTTTAGATTGTTTACAGTCATAGTATTGACTTTATTATGTTCCGTCTTTGTTATTCCACAGTTTTAATGAATTTGCTATTATATGTGGAAAAATATTAATAAGTGAAAGTGATCCTAAAACTTCTGAATAGGGCAATACTTCCGGGTTTAAAAAGTTGCGGAGGATAATAGCGGTATTGCGGAAAGACGGAAAAACTCGTCATTGGCGGGGAAGCGTTTTCTCTTGATTGACGAGATATCTCGTCAATGGCGGGAAAAGAGTTAAACAGAAAAACATTATAATACTGCTAGGTGTAAATGCATAGCAAGCTACATAATAATATATTATACTTCATTATATATAGCAGTATACGTACTTTTAACCTCTGTATGTTTCTCCTCATCTTTCCTCTTTTAACCTGGGCACTTTGATGGGAATTTTTCTTATCTGTAGTTTATGTTTTGCATTACATCTACAGCTCTGCCTCATATTATGCGGTGTCTCCATTAGAAGCTGTGACTTGTTGATGTGAGCGCCACCGCAGCTCTTCTCTGAGTAACAGCTGTCATGGCAATCACGGAGCGCGCGCGGCTCATGGCTGCGTAGAAACGCGTGATGCTATGCCACGGAGTGCAACTTCCGCTCCCGAGCACTTTAGAAAGTAAGAAATGCGTTGACTCGTTGTAACATGTGTTGTTAGATGCGACATGTGAACGAACCCTTAAACGTTTAAATTAAAAATGAAATGAATATGAAACATAGTGAATAAAAATCTTTCTGGGGGCCAGATTATGTTATATTGTAGAAAGGTGCCGTGGGCCGCAGAGAGGGGGAGGGCGGGCCGCAAATGGCCCACGGGCCCTGAGTTTGAGACCACTGTACTATGCTCTCTGTCTCAACATGTTTACCGTAATTACAAAGGGTTGTGTACGTAATCAGTTTCATGGCCAGTATTGACCAAACCATAAAAATGATAAGAGCCATCCAGACAGGCATCTAATGGAGAAACCTCTAGCACAGGGCTTAGTCAATTCTGTTCCTGAAGGGCCATTGTCCAGCGGCAGTTAGCTGCAACACAATTCTGACCCTGTGTCAGAAATCACATACTGTGACTGTATGTACTGAAGTAGATGAAGTATCTACTTAAAACAGTATGTTCTTAATAATATGTGTTGGTGCAGTATAAATACATTCTGGAGATACTACAGTACATCTGCCATAAGGCATTTTATCCAAACCAACCTACAGTGCATAATAAGTTATACATTTTTAATCAGTATGTGTGTTCATTGAGTTCAAGCCCATGACCTTTTGTGCTGTTAACACTAAGCTATACAGAAGTATGTGTTCATTAACGACTGACAAAAAAACAACAACCATGGACATAATATACTTTGGTGTTGTTATACAAGTACAATTTCACCACAGGGACACATCTCTGTACCTATTACACTTACGGTTCACTACCTGTATTTCGTTGTATTGCATAAGACATACTATTCAGTATGCGTGCTGATGTGATTTATGATGCAGGGAAACACAACTAAACCAGCTAATTAAAGCTACCCAGATATTAAAGGTAGGTGTGTAAAAGCAAGGATGCAGGAGGGCGCACTTTAGGAGCTGCATTGATTGGCCCTGCTGTAGCAATGTTACCGAATCAATGCCCTGGGCACGGGAAGATAGACTTTATATACTGTATGGGTGTTAGAAAGAGCAAGTAAAGAGAAAGTATTCACTTCACGGAAATCTGTACAGGCGCCTTTAGTTGCTATGTTTTATAAATTCATTGTTTTGATAAATATTGTGACTGTGGAAGGATTGTTGTTCTTGTATTATTATAAATAGGAGAATAACAAATCTGGTTTCCCAATTGTAACATTTTAAGGTCCCATTTGTCTTTCTGGTGTTCATTTTCTAACTCAAATGTTAGTGAAGACATGGGGCCCTATCTTGCACCCAGCGCAATTGACTTTGTCAGTGACGCATGTATCATTCGTATTTTGCACCGGCGCACAGTGGGTTTTTCCCTCCATAGACGCACGTCGGCAAACTAGGGAATGAACTTGCGCTCCCTGGAGGGTTCAGCAGAAAAAAGGAGGCGTGTTCTGGCGCAAACCATCCCTGATGCTATTTTGCAGTTTCAAAAAACAATTGCGCCAGTGACCAGAAAAAACTAGTCTAAAGTCAGTTGCGCGTTGTTCATTATGCTATTTTAAGGGCGCACGCTTGACCATAATGTATAGCGTGCACAACGCGCACACACTTTGCTTATCTAATCTACACAGATGCAACAGTTATTTTTGCAAATCGTAAATTGTTACAATAAAAAATATTAACGCATGAGATAAGGTAAATCATTGTGGTGAGCATTGTGGTGATAGTTTTTATTTATTTTGTGTGGCTGCGTTAAAAAAATCTCATGCAAATAACGATTAAAATATTTTCATACGTTTGTTGTGTGGCTGTATTATGTTTATTTTATGTAAATAATAATTAAAACGTTTTCATAAGAAACCTTAATGTATGTGAACTTGATTTGTAAGTGTACTTTGGGGTTGGACTGCTTGCGTTTCTTGGCTTTCAGCGGTGGATGCAGCAATGTCCTCTGCTGGCGTCAGGCAATGTGTAGAGGCAGATCCACCTCCCGTTACATGGAGTGCCCGAATTGTGCTGGCAAGCTCGGGATTCCCCCGTAGCGCTTGCGGCCCAACGTCCTGGGGATGCCTGCTGATGATATTTCCTCTCACGCCTGTTTAACCTACGCTGATTTGGGCGGATTTCTCCCATCCCCATACAAAACAACTTCTCTGTCTTTGACTGCTCTTACAGGAACGTCGGTCTCCTCGGCTGTGAACCGCTCCTGGCGTCATAATAATAGCAACCCGCCATGGAACCTGCGCACTTGCGTTTAAAGGGAATGTTGGATGACGTTCTGATTGGTTTATTTGACGTTACGCCCAAACCACACCTATGAATACCTACTTCAGACCAACCCCTTATTGATTTGCGCTTGGCGCAAGAGTTATTTCTCCCGCCGGGAAAATAGCAACAGCGCCCAAGAACCGCTCACAAAGTCACTTGCGCTTTGCGCTTCGCAGTTGCGTTTCAGATCGTTAAAATAGGGCCCATAGTGTCAATAGAGATGGACTGTGCGGTTCGTCTCTTTTCTGAACTATCTTTGTGTTTGCTTACTTTATGTGCAGTGTATCACCATTATGAAACTCCTCTTAATGCAATAATTTTTATTATGCACCTTTGCTGAGAGATCAACTGTGATAAATGTTCAGGTAAATAAGTTTGTGCAATAATTTTAACTTACTCCTTTTATTAGCTTCATTTGTTGCACTATGGTAAGTGCTTGGTATGGGTGTCCTTGAAAATGCATTATCCGGGGAAAGCAGTCCCAGCTGAGCCCTACAGAAGTGCAAACTAACACTTATAGGCCCATTGAGACCCCAAAGCTAGACTATTAACTTAAGTCAATATGCATCACGTAGATTGTTTTTTAAACAGGCTTTACTAGGAATTTGCAGATCAAGTAGACAATATAGTAAATTGCACTGCAAATATTCACTTTTTGTCAATGTTTCAACAATATTTATTGTCTGTTCATTGATTCACAAAGGACAAAGCCCGTTTATTTCCAACCCAGTGGTCTAGAAAAACCTTAAACCTTACGGCATAAAAACTATCCTATTTACTAAACCATGCACAAATAAATCTCACATGGTATCTCTCAATGTCATCATATGAACTGCACTTGTAGGAATAATGTCTGTTTGCCATCTCAAACAAAAGCCCGATTTGTTAGTATGGACCTTTTGAGCAACCGTCTAATCTTTATTTACATTTTTCATCTACAGGTGACCACACTGGTCAACACCAGTAACAAAGGCCCATCCAGTAAGAAAAAGGGTCGCTCCAAGAAGGCTCATGTTTTGGCTGTGTCCGTCGAGAACGCGACTCAGAACTTTCTAGAAAAGGGTGAGCAGATCGCCAAGGACAGCCAGGACCTGAAGGAAGAGCTTATCGCAGCAGTAGAGGATGTCCGCAAACAAGGTGAGCTTACTGTATTTAACACCACATTATTACCATTAGGTTCTGAACCGTATGAATGATACGCACCTGTGCCAGTAAGAAGCCAATCATGAGCTCATATTTAAGATTTTAAAGTTTTGTAAATCTGGGGATTGTATGGTCACATGACGTGTCTTTAGCATGCATCAAATAACATAAACAATATTGCGCCATTGACTTGAGACTTTAGACTAGGTTTTTGTTGGTCAATGGCGTAGTCTATTTAAAGGAACACGGCCACATTTTGGGAATTTAGCTTATTCACCGTATCCCCCAGAGTTAGATAAGTCCATTCATACCTTTCTCATCTCTGTGCGTGCTGTAACTCTGTCTGACGCAGCCCCCGCTAGCTTAGCTTAGCACAAAGACCGGAAGTGAATGGCTCCAGCTAGCATACTGCTCCCAATAAGTGACAAAATAAAGCAAACATTTTCCTATTTATGTGCTGTGATTTGTGTAGTCACACCGTGTACAAATAACAAGGTCATATGAGACACAACCATCTTTTAACAGTATCATACTGGGAACTATATTCTCAGAAGGCGAAGCACCGGGTGTATGATAGAGCCCTCAGTCTCTGTCCTGAACACTTTTATACTCGCTGGTCTGGACTGAAGGTAGTGATTGCTCAGCCAAATTACCAAAATAAAAATGACCAACAGTTATTGATGGTTTTTCACACAACATTTATCATCGCAAAACAGTCGAAGAACAATTATGAGTCTGTGAAGAAGAGAAAGGACTGATATTAAACTTTGTGACAATATTATAATACTTACATTTGAATTCATATAGAATTCATATCATTCATAGTTTAATAGTTTTAGGGAATGGAAGTGATATATTCAAAATTGTTTAGTTTGGTATTGGATTAAATTACTAGCTGATCCATAATAAATGGAATCCTGGGGCGAATCTGCACCTCTTTCTGGAACTGAGGACGATAAATATGTAATGCAGCATATAACATTTATACACAGAAAAGCTATACAAATTGTCCAAATATGTACTCCGGCTGTCCCTGAGCCAGTACAGTTTAAAATGGTCCTAATATGTAGCATTAGGTACAGATATGTATACTAATATTTACCTTAGAGATACTAATATGTATATACTTGAGGTACGTATAAGCTCTCTTTGATATCGATAAGTACCTAAGAGGTACTAATATATACAGAATACTGTTTAGGTGCAAAGTTTTACTTTTATCTGACAGTGTACTTATGCATGAATTATGCAAAACATTAAAGCAATGTAACTAGTTGATTGGTTCTTTGATGCAGTGTGCTTGTGTGATTGGCCATTTTATCAGTGTCTTTTTATAAAAGCATGTGCTTTTGGTGGGATTGGGGTCTGTTTTCCAAATGACAACCATAAAAAAAAACTGTAGTGTCTTACTTGTGCAAAACAACTTTAAAAGGCAAACACTACTCTTCAATAAAAATCAGCTTTATTTATTTATTTTTGTATTTATTTTGTTGTTGTTGTTCTACAGTAACTCATCTGCATTGTTTTTGTTGACTTCTATAACAGTAAGCCGTTATACTCTTTTGCTGTACAGCTAAAGTCACTGCACAATGCTGTACATTTAATACCAAAGGGAAACAAAAATACTCCAGATATGTCTCTGAAAACAAGCATGTTGCTGAAATGTTGCTTTTGAGGTAATATTCTTGTTTTATATTCAGTATCTCTATCTTTAACTTGGATCATGAAAATTTGACTTTTTCCCAGTGCTATTATCAAGCTAGAAACTTGGTTTTGGTAAACCATTCTCTGCAAGCATGTAAAAAATAGGTAATTGAAATCTGGCTCCCCTTGTGATGTCAGAAGGGGATACAGTAATACCACCCCATGAGACCCAATTTGGTCAGTTCGGTTGCTTTGTTTTGTATAATGTTAAATAACCCAACTAGCTAATAACAGGGAAATATCACTGTGATGTATACATTAGGGATGGGAAGATTCCCTGATTCACTCGGTGCATCGGCATAAAAAGTTAACGATGGGATGCATCGTTTTAAAAACTGTGCATTGGAAACAGATTAGCATTTGCATTGCGATGCATCGTTTCTAACATTTTGCATCAGTAAAAAACAATTTATTTACATGTAATTAATACTAGATGCCCTATACTTTTTATTTCGAAATGGACCAATATTTTTTAAGATTGCTTTCTCCTTTTAAATTAATAATTAAAAATGATAAGTTTAAATTATATGGACTCAAGTGGAATGTGTTGTTTCAATAATAACATTAAATGTGTTGTGCTTAACAAGACACAAAATGTGTTGTTTTAAGACAACCGTTTTAAGAGTGTACCATATTAAATTGCATAGCATCATATTTTTTATTGCATCAAACCACACTGCATCGTAAATGGGTGAATCGCATCGTATCTCATTGGTAGCTGCTTTATATTTATCTTTAATGCATCGTATTGTAGGCCATGCATCGAAATGCGTATCGCATCGGACCAGTTATGGAGATGCACATCCCTAATACATCTGCTTGTTTGGTTATAATTGATTGTCCCCTGTTCAAAGTTGTTGAATGAATAAATAAACAACAGAAAACATTTAAATTGAATGGATTGGCTTCAAATTTATCACCTAAATATTTCCTATTTCCCTTTCTTACACACCTGACAGACTTTTAGTCTTGGGACCGTTATGCCACTTAGACCGCTATATGCAGCTTGTGTTTATTAACCTTGTCCCGCCTTAAGGTCAGGGTGCTAATGGTCCACGCAGAGTATTTTAACACACTTCATTCTGCCCCTGCAGCCATGGCTTGGCACAGTCGCAGCCTGTCAATACTGCAGACCATTTACTGCAGGAATGAGAAAAGTTCTGTGTTTTTACCCAAAATTATTATAACAAGGTTTTTAAATAGATATAACTATATAATTATCGATCACAGCATGTGTGTACAATAAGTCAGTGGTTTTCAAACTGGGGGTCGGGGCCCCTAGGGGGGCCGCGAGATGGTGCCAGGGGGGCCCCAGTTTTATGACATTTTATGAAATACATTAATCTATCATGAATTCTGTGTAATTAAACCTAAAAAATAAGGCTACTAACCAAAAGCACTACTTTTTTGTATAATTTAATGTTTTTTTATTAAAATGTTGAGTTTTAGAACAGTTTTTTTGTCACAAATTTTCTTTGGGGGGGCCGCGAAGGAATGCACCGTATACAAGGGGGGCCACACACTGAAAAAGTTTGGGAACCACTGCAATAAGTCATCCAAAATATTTGGTTTATTTTCACACAAAATAATGACTTTAAAGTATGAATCTCGTCTAAAATGAATTCTGTCAATTATTAGGATACTGTTACTGTAGATACCGTTTAGGTACACACATGTATACATTTGGGACCAATATGTGCCTTTTGAGGTTCTAATATGTATGTTTAAGGTTCTAAAATGTGCTTTTGGGTACTAATATGAACTGATTAGGTGAAATGTGTACTTTTTGAACAGCTAGAGGACAGTTTTTTTCTGACAGTATATCTCAATGTGACTTTTGTGGTTCTTGTGGCTGACTTTGGTCCAAAATCAGAGCGTGTAGTCATAATTTACAGTGTCATTTGTCGTAAAGTAATAGTTCTTACTGCTCCAACTCAATATTTCATATACACAAAGCTTAAAAAGTGCATTTTATACTGTGGGTAATGTGACATGCTTTACATTTTTGCCCAGGCCAATAATATTTATAGGTCTGTGGTGGTCATCTGGACACAATGGGTGGCTTCATCTAAAAACGACTGTTTTCTGTAATAGTTTTTAATATAAGGAAGCCATTAGGACACATCAGAGACTAATATTTTGTAATTTAAGATTCATTTGGAGCAGGTCATTTGCAACAGATACCAGGGTTTTGCATACTTTGCTAGGACTGAGCATCACATCAGTGCAATCCAGATACCTGAATCAGCTGTTTGAAATGCCACAGGTTTGCTTCACTGCACCACAAACAGCAGATGGTGAGAGTATTCGTGAATAAGGCAGAATCTGTAATGAGCCAAATTCACATAGACACGATTTTCAGCGGTAGAATACTTACAGTACTCAATAAACCACACATGCCAGAGCATAATAGCATAATCATTATAAATGATCTATAAATTAATGTGATTTTTTAAAATTAATGTGTCATTAATTAAATGCATTTACTACTTGGATTGCATGCTTATGAGATGTGCTGTAGTTTTTTTTGCCACAAACAAACAAAGTTTGCACCTGTCCAATGAATTCACTCGAAAACCTTTTCTGCTTACTCTATAAATACCACAGTGTGTTCTAAAGCATCTATGATGGAAAAAAGATTATAACTTCTGATGGTAATGTTGGAAGGTAAAGCTGCCTAAACAACATACTGTAGAAAAGCAGAGGACAGACATTTCCAGGGGAAGTGTAGGGGCAGCAGGGAGACACCGTTAAGAATAGTTGGGATGCTGTCAGTTTTGTTCAGCGTTTCACAGAGATGCACCACAAAAACATCTCACACAGAAGCAAGGCAATATTTATGGGGTTTATGTCAGCATTCACACACACAGGAAGTCAATACCGGAAACACAGGTCGTTAAAAAACTATTTTCTTTCTCTTTTTTACTGAATACTGTTTATTTGGATACTATATTTCATTTTTCACCTTTTTCACCGCCAGCATTTTAAAAAAAAAGTTGCCAGCCAGCGCCAGCGTTTTTCATGATTTTCACCAAAGTTTAATGTCTTCCAGAAAATGTTCTTCTTTAAATATATAAACATACAATATACCAAATGAAAGAACAGACCCTCTGCTTTCAAAAAAAAAAAAAAAAAAAAACCTTTCATCCTACCTTCAGTGGTTCTTTTGTAATCAGCTTTTGAATATGGGTAGGTTTCTACAAAAACACCACATTTTGAGCAAAAAGCAGAGATAATTCAATTTTTGTGATGGACTTTTCATAGAGATCCCATTCAGAGCGATCTTTAAAACAGACACGGACATGCAGCCGCTTGCCATAGGGCAATACATCCGGGTTCAAACAGTTGCGAAGGGCGCCACCTGGTGGATGATAGCGGTATTCTTGTCATTGGTGGGGAAGCGTTTTCTCTTAATTGACGAGATATCTCGTCAATGGCAGTGAAAGAGTTAACAAAATGCAACAGACACGTCAAAAGATTATACTTAACTTTATGTATGTGCACAATACATAAAAATAACCAACGCTGTATGGCTTAACCTATTATTGTACTGTTTTCATTAATTTTAGGTGAATTTGTCTCCAAATCCAATAAAATATAATTTTATCAATTTAATTATTATTATTATTATTATTATTATTATTATTACCATTGAATGATTGATTTTATTATATACACCTGAAGGAATCCTAAAAAACAATATGAAGTGAAGAATATTTATGATGCTGTTATAAAACATTTTGACATAGTATTAACTCTTAATGGCAATTTAATGACAAATTATATTTATACCACTGTAGTTGAGGTCAAGAAAAATATTATTGAACTGTTATAAAACTATTTGACAGAGTATTAACACTCAATGACATTTTAATGACAAATTATATTTGTTCCACTGTAGTTGAGGTCAAGAAAAATATCCATGATGCTGTTATAAAACTATATGATAGACTTGAATTGACAAGTCAACTTTCCATGTAGTTTTCTTAACTAGTGAAATACTAGAGTTGGTATAAATAAATACAAAATGAAGTTAAATTGGCTTAAGTTATTATAACTTAATAATTATAATTTATTGCAACTTCTACACTCTAAAAAATGTTGGGTTGTTTTAACCCAAATTTGGGTCAAATATGGTTAAACAGTTGGGTTTGGCCATATTTGACCCACTTATGGGTTGAAAACAGCCCAGCATTATTAAGAGTGTAACTAGTAAAAATGCAGCTTGCTGACAGCCATAAGAACAAAAATACTCAAAAAATGCATTTTCATTGAATCAGCACAAACAATGAGATTGAGGCAATGGTCTCACTGTTGTTTGAATGATTTATTGGATTAATGCATTTTTTCTGTGGTGTGAAAAAGAAAAAAGACCAATAAAAACTATTGAGTATCTCTAAAACATTTGCCAAAAAGTATGAAATGCAAAATGTTTGCAAATGTGTATTTAGACATTGGTACATAATCATTATCCGTCATCAGCAAACGTGTTTTTTTTCTGAAGCGTGCTACTTTACTAATGAGCACTCCTGGCGATCTTGCAAGTATTCACAGTTTATTTCACCGATAAGCAGATGCACAGCTATTAATAAACCATTTGCATGTCCATGCAGACTAATTCAGTTCAGACTTAAAAAAGTTGTTTTTATAAAAGCCTGGAGGAGTTGCTGTGTGGTATAACATCAAACATTTGTTGTTTTCTCTGTTTTTTTTTGTGTGCAGGCGAGACGATGCGCATAGCCTCCTCAGAGTTCGCGGATGACCCCTGCTCCTCGGTGAAACGGGGCACTATGGTCCGAGCCGCCCGAGCCCTTCTCTCTGCCGTCACCCGCCTCCTCATCCTGGCTGACATGGCTGACGTCATGAGGCTCCTGTCCCACCTCAAAATCGTACGTTCTGCTGTCCACTCACTTCCTTGTTTAGCCCCGCCCCTTATATCTTATCGGTCATCATTTAATTTTTTACTTTAATGATTTCTACTATTTGTAGCCTTGCTCTCTAGACACCTCAAACATTTTCACACCTTTATATTATGCTGGACACACGTGGAATCTGAACTTTTGGTGCTGGTGTGAGGTCGCTGCAGGAAGTTCATTATCTTCTTCGTCATGCTTTTTTCTGAACACATGGAGAGCTCAAAGCTGCATGATTGTGGCTGATCTTCACAGCTGGCCATTGTCCTTAGGGCCTGAATGAGCCAGATTTGCCTTTCAGTTGTTAAGATATCCAAGGATGCTATCTCTCCCTATTTCAAGGACACAGAACAGCCTTAATATGTATTATAGAGACAGGAAACTTTAGAGACTTCTTATGCTTCGTCTTTATCTCCACTCCGGCTGTCAATTTGCATAGCACATATTGCTACAGCGACGTCCTTCTGGCACAACATTGCGATGGACTATTAAAATGCATAAATAATATAATCGCATGCCGCTTTATCTGCCGCCGGTCACCAACTGGGCTTCACATTTTGCATTTGTATTTTAAGTGCAGATTTTAAAGCAGTTCTTTGATTTCTTCAGAGTATTACCCATAATCCTTAGCTTCTGGTTTTAATATTTTCTTTTCTTTTTATTGTGTTTTACGCAAATAGATATTCCCAATGTAGCCACATAGTTTTGGACACATAGTAATCACAAGCAAATTAGAGAAACCAAAGACGAAAATTATTTTCAGTGCAAGGACAACTTTTCGAGGCCTTAATGCAGATGCTTGATGCGGATGTCTCACAAGGGACAAAAGAAGAAAAAAAGGCTTTGTTTTAGGCAATTTATTACTGATTCAGAGTCCGAATTTCCATATGTGTCTCAGGAGCATCAGTACTGAGATGTTTTCTGCATGCAAAAGTTAAGCATCACTCAGAAGTTCTTTATGAGACGTTGATTAACTTTTTTTTTACAGCTTTTTACTTTATGAAATCCTTTTAAATAGCTAAAGCATGAAATGTGTTTGTGTATGTTGATGCATATGTTTTAGGTGGAGGAAGCTTTAGAAGGTGTCAAAAACGCCACCAATGAACAGGACCTGGCCAATCGCTTTAAGGAGTTTGGGAAAGAGATGGTCAAACTAAACTATGTGGCGGCTCGCAGACAGCAGGTATTAAGGGATTTTACTTTAATAGGTTCAGACAGTGGTTTTATAAAGACAGTGGCTATGTTTACATGCAAAAAAATTTGTCAATCTGACTGAATTTAATATGATACAGTTTACATGCACCCTAAACATGAAAATGTTTGTTTACATTCTATATAATCCAAAGCGCACATCCAGGGTTGCCAGATTCGTGTATTGACATTCAAAACTATCCCAAAGGCATCCCATTGACTATCCACAGTCCAAATACCAATAATTAATGAACAATATCCTTTCATCTTTGACCCGTAGGAAAAAATCAACCCACGGAGACAAAACAATAGCAAAATTTAACTCGAAAAAAGGATAGGCTTGGCAACGCCTCCCAACGCACAGCATCTCTCGTCGAGTTCACGCTTTATCTCTGGATAAATATACAAAACTAAGTTGGAGAAAGTTGTTCTTAAGACGTTTTCAGATAGGCAATGAAAATAAAAATTTCAAGTGGCCCAATGCTATTTTATTGCTTTATGTAGCCTAATGTTATGAAAGTAAACATAAACGTAAGACGTAAATATGACGTAAATATAAGATGTGAGATGAACTGGAGCACAAATGTTCTGCGCATGTATTTTTGCATCACATTGAGAAAATACTGCAATCCACACGTTTACATGCTTACTTTTCTACTGCTGATCGGATCACAGATCGGACTACATCACCCCCTTCAATACAATCCAAATTTGCATCCGATCGACCTCAAGTGTATTGATTAAGATGTTAACATGAAGGCTTTTCAATAAGATTGAGCCATCAATACGATTGCAAACAGATTATTTGGTTGCATGTAAACATACCTAGTGAAGTACTAAATAACTTTAACCTGTGCCTCTTTTGAGTATAGATATAACATGTTGCATATGCAGAATATGTCAGCAGGGCTCAATGCAAATATTTTCTTATATTGGCCCGGTCGGGCCAGTGGTTCAGGTTTCACTTGCCCTGCCAAAATTTTCACTGCCCCTAATAGAAAAAGTCAGTGTCACATATTTAAAAATAATAATTCAAAAGTCAAATATAATTGTATACAACAGACATGTTCCAACGAAAAAAGGCTCCAAACGTTTCTGTTTAACCTGTAAACTGACAGCAAATTTTGCAAAATATTGCATTGTTTCTTTTGTCGTGTTTTGCCCAAGTAAATGTCTGCTTCCAAGATGTTAAATAATATACATTGATGAAGATATATTTTAGTGACTGAGGATGAAGCACTGGCCCAATCGGGCAAGTGACAATACTTTTTACTGGCCCGAACGTCTCTCACGCTTGCCCACGGGCCACCGGGCAGTCCTTTATGTTGAGCCCTGGTCAGTGAACCTGTAAGATCTCTAACATCTGTAACACAATAAAAAAAACTAATACAGTACCTATCAATTATCATTTTAAAGTGATTTTCATTGTTTGACTACAAAAAGAACAGCCTTTACTGCAATAATTGTTAGTTGTAGTTTGATTTCTAATAGGGATATAACAACATAAAGTGACCAGATTTTTAAAATAATAAGGGGACATTTCCTAGTTCAATGGTCAAAATATACCTTAATTAAAATCTTATTTGGAATTATCTATGAATTAAATAATGGGGACAAAACCTTTTTGAATGCTTTTTACTGTTACCAAAAATCAGCACCGTTCCCTGAACATTGGGACATTTGGTCACCTTATAACAATAATTAATATAACTAAAAATTTTAATCATTTTTTAAAGACATTTTCACTCTTAGTCACCCAGTACAATACTGTATTTCCAATGATGGTTCCTCACACACACACACACACACACGCACGCACGCACGCACGCACGCACGCACACACACACGCACACACCATATTGACTTTTTTCACTTCTTGTTGAGAGTCTGACTTTTGACATCATTTATTCAGCTTGATGCTCCTGACAAGTGCATGCCTTTCACATTCTGTCTGTAAAGTCTCCTTTGACAAGGTCAGAGTCTCTTTCCATTCTGTTCTGGCAGTTTTCACTGTTTTGTTGAAGAATGAAAGAAATCTTCTTTAAAAAAAACTATTAAGGGAGAAATCACAAATTCTGTTCATTTGTGCATAGTGTTTTGTAAAAATACATAAACAATTTAATTATAAAACCTTTCTGAATATCCAAAAATGAATGAATGAATAAGGTTCCTATAGCTCAGCGATAGACCATTGCATTAGCAGCACAATCCAAGGGAACACACATAATTGTAAAATGTATATGTTGTAATGCACTGAAAGTAGTTGTGGATAAAAGTCTCTGCCAAATGCACAGATGTGAATGTAGTGAGTGTCAAAGTGAGAGTGCTTTGGAGAAGCTACAGTATACCCCACAATGAAATATTTGTAGTTCGCAAGCAACATGTACGTATATTACCTCTCCGTTAGAAAAAAAAACAGTAAGCGCAATCCGGGTATCTGACAATTGCGTTAAATCAAAATAAGTTGTTAAATAAATTGAAAAACATAAAAATTGTGTATGTTTATGAGAGGAACAACAATGAGCCTTTTTACACCTGTTCACTTCATGTGTTTTCTCTAATCGGAGAGCTTTCCGATCGTATAAAGACCAAGTGTAAATTAGACGTTTTCAAGACGGATTTAAATCCGATCGCTCAAAGCACTCCAGTAGGTGGTCTGGTACGCTTTTTTATACAAAACTGAACAAGTGTTATACATCTGACTGCTTCACTCCTCCCAAACGTAAGCATGTCACAACCCGGTTAGCCGTGAGAGTTTTAGAGATACGCTTACAGCTTTATGGAGCGACGACAGTGGGTAAAAAAAAACTTTCTACAACCAATAAAATTAATCTATAATATTAAACGAAGAAATAAAACTTTGAGAGAGCGTTTTGTTAAGCGCTGTTTTCCCCTGTCCTGGACCTGTAAATCATTGCCCTGTATCAATCTTCTGCTGCTCTGTACTACCTTAAACTAGTGAATGCAATATGAATAATATTGTAATAATATTCTTAAAATGTCTTTTTTTTTTCAAGAATTTTTGGAATGGTATTAAAACCAGAATCATAAAAAAATCTAGATTTCATTCCCATTTCTACTGATGATCACTTCTGAAAAAAGTTTGTGTGTGTGTTGGGCAGGAGCTGAAGGACCCTCAGTGCAGGGATGAGATGGCGGCTGCCCGTGGGGCTCTGAAGAAGAACGCCACCATGCTTTACACTGCGTCACAGGCTTTCCTGCGTCACCCCGACGTGGCGGCTACACGCGCCAACCGTGACTACGTCTTCAAACAGGTCCAAGAGGCCATCGGGGGCATCTCCAGCGCCGCCCAGGCCACCTCACCCACCGACGAGAAGCACGGACACGCTGGCATTGGCGAGCTGGCCGCCGCCCTCAATGAGTTTGACGTGAGTACACTGAGGTTTATGGTTCCAGCACCTGTGGTATTTAACATCAGGTGCACACTTTCTACTCTTAAAGGGTAAAGCATGATTTGTTATACATTAAAAGGCTTTCTCTTATCCCACCTTAATGTGTGACGACGCTATATGTGAACTATTCAAAGATCGACTTACTGAAGGATCTGTTGTGTGTTTTAGCGATTCGAACATTATAAAGGAACGCACACACATACAACATATGTAGATTGCCCTTCACACTATTGTATTTATTTGGTCTCTGTTACTGTATATGCACAGCTGTTTCTAACATCAAGATTAAGATGTTAAATAGTGTCCTTGGCCTTGTAAGTGTTTAGAAAATATAGTGAGGCTGCCATCTAGTGGTTAAAAGGGCACTGTTGCAGGAACAGACGAGTACTTTATAGTCACAGTGAATGACAGGCAGGGCTGGTGCATATCAAGTACACCTATTGGTCAGTTTCACAATCTGAAAATTCATAAATATACTTTTTATGCTATATTTACCCAGTCTGAATAATTTGCTAAATGGCATTTAGTAAAAGTGACATGATTGTCAAATATGGTATCCCATTCTTGAAGTGTGACCTCTTTATTTAACCCATTATGAGCACACACACGGAGCATTGTATTATTTTCATCAAATCATGTCAGTCACTATGACAAAAAAAATTCACTTACCTCATGTCTCTAGCAACCCTATAAATGTTTTACAGGAAATTAATTAGAAAACATATATTGTTCTACAAATTATTATATATTTTGTTATATTGTTGATAATAATTCAGTTGAGTAATACTAATGTGGAGGTCCAACTTTACTAAAAAATGAATGAGAGTTGCAAAAGACCCTAGGTATGTGTTTATATCTATCCTAAAGAGGTAATAACAGTTTCAATAACTGTAAGAGGATTACACTGAGAAAGAAATAGATGAGATGTTTTTTCTTTGTTTTTAGCTGAATATAGTTGGCTTAAGTATTGTTATGGGCATTGTCAATAAGTCATATAATGTATGTGCATTATGTACAGATATGCATCCTATGTCACTTGCACTGTTCACATGCACTGTCATGGGTGTATCACAGCTGGTACATCATCTTAATTGGTTGAGCTGATTTGAACCACTTTGAAAATCACTTTGAAAATGTTTTTCTAGCAGGGTTTCCTCTAATGCTTCTAATGTTGTTTAATGCTGTAATAAAATATGTGACATTTACATAAAAGCCACCTCAAGCTGCTGCCATGACGATTAGGGTACATCTTAAATTTGAACTTTTGAGTGAGTCATTGTTTTTATGATTACAAATCTTTGTAAACACACTCATAGTGCATATGCGCCTTGCGGATGTATGCAAAGTACACTCAGTACAAGAAAAGTTTAGGAACACACTGGCCAAGTTATAAAACATAACTTGCACTAAATATTAAATATGAGTGGGGAATAAGCAGCTCATTACTGTTCTGTCTAAATTTAATACAATCTCATCTAATCTCATCAGTAAATGCAATAAGATTTGTTTTGTAAGCATTTCTATTTTTAATCCTGAAAATGACTGAAGTACTAGCACAAATAAGGCTGTGTTATAGAGAATAACCATAGCCTTAGGAATACTTTCTTTTTTTCCTGTTTAAAACACAAACTTCACAAACCATTATTTTGTACAGATTATTTTGTAGATTATTAATCAAAATATGACCAATTTAGGTTATTCATGTTTTTAAGGGCATATCTTTTTCAAACAAGGTTGTGCAAAACATCTCACTTTGGCTTAAAAAAATCTAAATCTTGGCCACAAGTCCATCGTTTCCTCTTTGCTGTACATTAACACTTACTATCTGTGATGGCCGATATCATATGTGACCCTGTGCCACAAAACCAGTCATACTGGTCATTTATTTGCTACATCAATAAGCTTTCCATTAATGTTATGTTTGTCAGGATAAGCCACTATTTGGCTAAGATACAACGATTTGAAAATCTAAATGTTGAGAAAATCACCAAAGAAGTCCCTACCAAGGCATGTTACTAATGAAATGGTTTGTTTTATCACTTTCTTCTGGCTTACTGCTTTACTGATGTTGTGGACTAATTGAATTTTACATAAAAAATAAACTTAAATGGGAAATCCCCAAGAGCAAGTAGCAACGAGAGCAAGGTTGTAGGTAAGTTTCTGGCCAATTTCGTTTGTGATTTTGCTGCATCAACTCACAAAAATAATGCTTTGATATATTTATGGTAATTTACAAAATATAATCATGGTCTTTACATAATATACTAATAATTTTGGCATAAAAGAAACTTTTGACCCATGCAATCCCATTTTTGGCTTTTTGTAGAAATACTTCTGCGACTTGCAGCTGGTTTTGTGGTCCAAGGTAACATATTGTTTGTTATATACTGGCATAAATTCTCCCCACATTATTAATAATAACGAAAAGCCTAGTTAATAAAACATGTATGATGAAATATAAGCATGCATGTAAAATCACTGGCCCTCTAACTCTTTTCCCGCCAGCAAAATGCCTTCCAGAAAAAGTTCTTTTTTAAATATATAAACATACCATATACAGTATCAAATGAAATAACAGACCCTCTGCTTAAAAAAAACTTGTAGGTCTTGTAGGTAACAAAGAGTGTAAACCGATGTGTTCACGCTTACTGGCCGGCATCAGACTGCGTATAAATGATGCATATGAGTTGTGAAGAATCACATCTGGCAATGTGTGAATCTTGGCAAAGTTACACTAATGAGTCTCAGTTTCCCAGGCCTCCTGCATTCGTCATGAAGCTTGGAGACACAGCTAACCTCACGCTTTCACACTTTTATAAGCGTAAATATGGATTCCAGTAGAAGTCTGTGATGGTCTGACAGAAAATTTACATCTTTGAGAAAACACGCACTTATACAGGGGAATGTTCAGTTTTGATGCTCAGTCTTACTGGTTGCTGGGTGAGGTCTGTTTGTTTTTGTGAGAAGATGTCGGCATTTTAAACCAGTAGGTCTTCTGGTGACGTGCAGAGATTGTTGCTGGAGCCATTATATCTGATTACAAAACAATGTAAACTATACCTGTCAACATGGGGATTTGAAAATAAGCGATCCCTGAACCCCTTTCTGCAAAAAAAAAGACTTACTTGATATTTTTGTCTTGTTTTCAGTACAAATATCTACAAATTCTTAAATTAGGATGCACTTTCTTGATGTGCAAAATGACTGTTTTCATCGATCGGATCACAAATGGACGAGAGAAACACATTACATTTACACCTGGTATTTAAATCTGTCTCTTTTGTCCACTTCCGACCGCATCTGTCCTGAATACTGTGAGCGGGAGTAATTATGAGTTTATATGGACGCAAACTAATGTTATGTCGGAGTCCACTGCTTGTTTAGCAAGTAAACATGCTGCACAGAGTTTTGTATGTGTGTATGTAAGAGCTTTCTCTGAATTTTCAGCGCAATTGAAAAGGATCGCGCAACTTTCACACGCTTTCAAAACGAAACTACGGAGATCCTCCGCTTTAGTTTTATCAATGATAGGCTAAAAATAGCGCTGTTCACCGTATGTTCACGCCAGAAGTCAAAAAAGACGTAAGACTTGTGTTTAATACCTCAGATTAGATAAATGGGCGGAGAGAAGGCGGTCGCGTGTGGCTGTTCGAACACATTCAACCACATATGTGTTCCGCAACTCCAAAGCGATCCGATCGAAAGTGGTTTCGACTACCTCTGGATGTGGTTGAAAGTGGTCGAAAGTGGACGCGTTCAAAACGTTTTGAACACCGTTTACACCTGGCATTAACGTCGTCCACTTGTGATCCGATCGACGAAAATGCATGTTAATGCCAAGTGTAAACAGCCTCTAAGACTAATGATGGGATAGAATGTTAAAATACGGGAGAATCCCGGGAAAAACGGGAGGGTTGACAGCGTAAACATGTTTTGATGTTTGAGATTTCGTGAATGGCTTGGTGACACAGTTTTCTTATGGTGATTCATTTCCTATTGAAATAGAAAGTTGGTATGGGGAAACTTTATATCCAAAGGATTTGTCGTTGTATTTTTTTGTAAATGGCCAATTGCTTTCAATTTAAAAGTACAGCACATCACAGTCATGAACCATGATTTGATTATGCTATTAGACGTTGCATTACAGTAAGGACAACTTTAAATGCAGAGCATTTTATTAGAAAAACATTTGGACATGCTCTTAAATGCGAAAGGAATCATCATTATAACTTTGTATTTATAGAAGAAATGTGAGCTACAAAATAGTATAGTTAAAGACTGTGGTTTTGATAGATGAACGTCTGGTTATGTGTAATTCCTGTGTGCGGATATTTCATTGTTATCGGCTCCATTTTGGTGTCCTTGCAGATACTGTATGGCAGGGGTCATATTTTCTGGCCCGTCGGATTATTTTGAAGTCCGTTTTTTTATCTTTTTTTTATCAAATACTACTTTTATTTTACAATAACAGTTTACAAAAATGGCCCCGTGTATCATTCCTTCATCCGTTTTTTTTTAATCTAGGCTAGGCTAATTCAAAATAAGACACGTAAGTGTGGGAACAGCAGCTGGCCCGCCATCTACTGGCTAAAAAAAAATATTGGCCCGCGGCCAAAGTTACTTGCCGACCCCTGCTGTATGGGAATGTCCAGATTTAACACTTTACATTGAACAGAAATCAAGATAGACACAGAAAATTACTATCACGCTAGTTTCAAGTTAAAGGATTAGTCCATTTTCTTAAAAAAAATCCAGATAATTTACTCACCACCATGTCATCCAAAATGCTGATGTCTTTCTTTGTTCAGTCGAGAAAAAAATATGTTTTTTGAGGAAAACATTCCAGGATTTTTCTCATTTTAATGGACTTTAATAGACCCCAACACTTAACACTTAACTCAACACTTAACTGTTTTTTTCAACAGAGTTTAAAGGACTCTAAACGATCCCAAACAAAGCATAAGCGTCTTATCTAGCGAAACGGTTGTCATTTTTGACAAGTAAAAATTTAATTATGCACTTTTAAACCACAACTTCTCGTTATCTCCTGTCCTGTGATGCGCCAGCGCGACCTCATGTAATTACGTAATGACGTTGAAAGGTCACGTGTTACATATATGAAACGCACATTTGCGGACCATTTCAAACTATAAACTGACACAAAGACATGAATTAGTATCATTTGACATACAACAACGGCGGAACGGTCCTTTTTCTTCATACTTGTAAACACTGGCGCATAGTTTCGCATACGTCATCCGTGACCTCTTGACGTGATGACGAATTGTGTGAGGTCGCGCTGGCGCATCACAGGACCGGAGATAGATGAGAAGCTGTGCTTTAAAAGTGCATATTTTTCTTGTCAAAAATGACAATCATTTCGCTAGATAGGACGCTTAGCCTCGTTTGGGATCTCGTTGAAACTCTTTGAAAAAAAAACTTTTAAGTGTTGAGTTAAGTGTTAAGTGTTGGGGTCCATTAAAGTCCATTAAAATGAGAAAAATCCTGGAATGTTTTCCTCAAAATACATAATTTCTTCTCAACTAAACAAAGAAAGACATCAACGTTTTGGATGACATGGTGGTGAGTAAATTATCTGGATGTTTTTTTTTTTTTTAAGAAAATGGACTAATCCTTTAAGTCACCTTTATTATATAGTGCTTTATATGATAAATGCAGCTTTACAGTAAAAGTCAGTGGTAAATGTTTAATATAGTATAAAAAGTGCCGTATAAACATTGGTCACAGCTTTTCTTTCGGATAGTGGAAGGTGAAAGTTTCAAATATATTGTTTGCTATATGTAGCTATACTATAAACAGTGCACTTGTGCAATGTCTTGAAAGTGCATACTGTACTGTATATGCAATTTAAAAACAATGAGAAATGAGTTGTTTATTTTCTGTTTTAATAAAGCTTAACTTGTAGCTTGTGTCTTGTTCAGACAAAAGCGAATCGAGTGAATAAATGACAGAGATGGAAGGTGTAATCTCTGTTTGTTGATGCTGAGCTCAAATGCCTTAATCTCATTTGAGTCTCCAAACAGAGCGATGCATAATTTGGCTCTGAACTCTTTTGAGAGCAAGTAAACCAGTTTCTCAGTTTGTGTAGCAGTATTTACAGCTTTTGTGAAATTGACTTGTGTCTAGACAGATATGAATATGTAATATACACTTTGCCAGATGCACCACTGGGATGTTTTTAAAATGTGTTTTGTTGAAGTTGCACATCTAAGTGGTTTTGTTGACACTGCACACAAATTAGATTGTTTTTTTTTCTGGTTTCAAAATCCCAAATTGTTTTTTTTATCAGGACTGACTGATGCTCTGTGATTTTATATTTGAAATAATCTCATCCCCTTGCTCAATTTCTTTCTACATTAAATTAAATAGAACTTGGAATGACTAGACAGATGTATATTCGCTACTAAAATGGCCAAAAAAGGGAACATCTTGATTTTTGCTTGTTTTAGCTTATTTTAATGCTTGTTTTGATCAATTCTTTATAATTTTAAGTCATCTTGAGGCCCCCTTGGAAATTTGCTGAGGCCCCCCCTTGGACCTCGTGACCCTGGTTGGAAAACACTGCTGTAGTCAATAATCAGTCTGGATGCTTTTAATAGTAAGCGCCAAAATACTTTAATAAGATACAAAAAAAATTGTCATTTGTGAACATGTTTGTGAAATTTAAGTCTCATAATCTAATGATAAAATTAGGAGCATCATTGATTTTACATTGATTTAAATCTTTGACATGACCTTTCTCCATCAATATTAAAAATATCAAGGTTATATGTAATTCACATTATGTAGGATGATTTTATGAAGACAATAAATCAGCCAGTAATGTGTGTTGAAAGGGCAACAGCGCTGATAAAGCTCATGTTTGATCAGGATGTATAAAAATGTCAAAAAGTGTTGCCCCCCTTCCTGATTTTACATTTTTTTGCATGTTTGTCACACTTTAATGTTTCTGATCACCAAACAAATTGAAATATTAATCTAAGATAACAGAAGTAAACACAGCATGCAGTTTAAATGAATGTTCCATTTTTTTATGAAGGGAAAACTAAATCCAAACACGCATTGCCCTGTGTAAAAAAGTGCTTGATTATTTCCACACGATTATAGGCTTTATGCCCAGCTGCACTACGTCCTGAACTTAAGCCAACTCCTTGTTTCCTGTCTGCCATTATTGGACAAACTGATTAATCCAGGTGTGTCTGATTATTGTTGTTGTGACTACTGAGGTCAGGCACACCTGGATTAATCAGTTTGTTTGTGACTACTGAGGTCAGGCACACTTTTAATCAGTTTGTCCAATAATGGCGGACAGGAAACAAGGAGCTGGCTGAAGTTCAGGAAGTAGTGCAGTAGTAAACGAAACCATGAATTTTGCTGTCTACCAAAAAATCCTGAAGGACAATATCTGGCCATCTGTTTGTGACTACAAGCTGAAGTGAACGTGGGTTCTGCAGCAGGACAAAGATCCAAAACACACCAGCAAGTCCACTTCTGAATGGCTGAAGAAAAACCAAATGACTTTGGAGTGGCGTAGTCAAAGTCCTGACCTCAATCCTATAAAAAAGTGGTTCATGCTCGAAAACCCTCCAATGTGGCTGAATTACAACAGTTCTGCAAAGATGAATGGACCAAAATTCCTCCACAGCGCTGTAACAGACTCATTGCAAGTTATCGCAAATGCTTGATTGCAGTTGTTGCTGCTAAGGGTGGCCCAACCAGTTATTAGGTTTAGGGGGCAAACACTTTTTCACACAGGGCCATGTGGGTTTGGATTGTTTTTTCTTCATAATAAAAACCTTCATTTAAAAACTGCATATTGGTTTATATTTAATAAATATTTAAATGCATTTGATGATCTGAAACATGCAAAAAAAAAAAAAAAAAAAAAAAAAATTCACACCACTGTACATACTGGCTTAAAAATACACACACACATAGCAGGATCTGTCTTTTGATCTCTAGATGCATCTGTATTGTGCTTGATGTAGTGTGCAATTTTTGACCACCCAGATGTGTCAAAGAAACAATAGGATTCTATATATACAGCTATTTATTTATCCAGCACACCTCTGTTTGTTGTCCTAAAAACCAATCGGCATCTGGAGCACGTAGGTTTCTTTCTAGTAAAGTGCCTGTTTTGTTTTCTCATTAGTGCAGTAGGAGAGATGATGGGCTGCGGTTTTGATTGATAGTGCAACTGCTTCTATTATTGCTTTTGACATTATTAGTTTATGTTGTTTGTCTTAAGATAATTGGAAATGCAGTGTTCTCATCAAAGGTGTCCTGTGATGCTGTGTTGTCATGTTGTGAAAATGTAATGGATTGCACATACTTATGAATACATCAGAGCTGGTTTCCTATACCACTTGACTTGTGTGCAATATAAAAAGAGATTATTAAAAAAAGAACAAAACTTGTGTAAGAACATTAGACACTCTGAATGTGATAAACAAATAACATCTTACACATAAAGTATAGAGCATATACAAAAATAATTTAACTACAAAGCAAGACATTTAATTTGTAGATATTTTGACATATAACTTTTTTATAAAACTTAAAACCCTAAACATTTTCGCAGAATCGTATTTAAATAAAGTAATGAGGGGATCTGCTTCTTTTTTCGTGTTCACTTCTGGTGTAATTTCACATTTTGTATAGTAAACAGCAGGGGGCAGTGTTGCACCACGGCAGAGTTCATCACTATCTGAAAATGTTTCATGTTGTTTCTGTCACGTCATTCAGTTCCACAGTCACATTGCAGACTTGCTTGAGTCTTAAGATGTGCTCAAAGCTTTCCTCCGTCATTGTTACTGTATCCCAGTCAGTTCAGTCTATTTTTGAAGCCACAGTCAATTGTATGTGTGTATCTTAGTCAGGGCCGTAGCTACAGAATTCTGGGCCCCCTTTTCTCATGTCATGTACGGTATATGCATGTAGACCAGCATGCATCCTAACAAAGATTTAAAAACAAAAAAACAAAAACATGATTACTTTTCACTGAACATCAGCCAAACACTCACAAAAACTTTTAAAAGCTAAATATTTATATAAATGTTACATCAAAACAATGCCATTAAGCCATCATTTAAGAAACACTTTGTAAGCCTCATGCAATTATTGAAAACAAACTAATCTAATAGTAGCCTAACAAAATATAAGAAATTGTTACATAATAATAAAATACAGCAATACGAGCAATATAATGCCTTTTACAGTTTTTTTCAATCATTTTATCAGTTTGTTATCAAACAACTAAACATTCAGAATTCGAAAACAATGCAGTTAAATATAAAGCCTAATTTGTAGTCCCGCATAGGATCTACGCCAGCTCCACCATATAGGCTATGTGTAGGCTGTGTGTAGCCTGAAGCACCCCTCGCCAAAGATTAAGCAACGCACCTGTTCTACACGGGCCGTAAGTGCTATGATTGGTCCGCTAGATCCCCTCCAATCAGGAGAAAAAAAATCACATTTCTTCACAGACATTTCCGCCTAAAAATGGGCCAAGTTGAGGAGTATTTACCTCAGACTGCAACAAAAGGCTCTGTTTACTTACCTCCATCACTGCTGTCTTCTCAAATCATACACAAGCTGTTGCTGCTTCTTTAATAAGTTTACAAATAGATATGTATAATAAAGGCTAGATGTCTCGGCCAATTGAGTGGAACGTCCGCATTTGGCGGCCATCTTACCACAGGGCGCTTGCTCACTCGTAGCATTGTGTTTTTTGGTGCATGTACTTTTAAATGACCATAACTTGCATAATTCCTGATTTTCAAACAGTTTGGTTTGTTATAAACATTAAAGATGTACCTATGACACTGCATACTTATACAAAAAAAAAAAAATTGAAACATTTTAAAGGATCCAGAATTAAAGCCACATTAATAATGTTCGAAAGAAACCAAACCATTAGAAAATCAGTAGAAACTTATGGTCATTTAAAAGTACATGCACCATTAAAACACAATGCTATGAGTGAGCGAGCTGCCTGTGGCAAGATGGCCGCCAGGTGATGACGTAAGAGACTCCGCCGTAACACATCTATGCTGAGTCCCAATTCGCATACTATCCGTCCTAAATAGTATTCCAAACTAGAATTAGTATGTCCCAAATCGTAGTATGTTGAAATGAGTATCCCAAAGATACCCGGATGGTCTACTATTTCCGGTTAGAATTCGAAGTGCAGATCAATGCACACTCTAAGGGCTAATTGTAAAATGTATTGTGAAAAAAAACGATGAGACAAAAAGATGGGAATAGTAAATAAAATTATATTGGACATAAGTGAAATATTTTTAACAGTCGTGGTGTGCGTAACTAGGCAACCACTTTTTCGTCCATGTTGCATGACGTCATCGAAGTATGTCCCAGAACGTGCATACTCTTTTGCTACACACTCAAAAGTATGTACGTTTTCCTCACAAAAACAGTACATACTTTTAGGTCGTAGTATAAGTAGGCGAATTGGGACTCAGCAATAGCCTTTATTATACATATCTATGGGTTTACAGGCAAAGTTACTTCTTCTTCAGCTGTTGCACTGCTACTGTGGGTTACACGCGTGGATACTGCCTATTAGCAGTCTGCATGTGTAATTGCAGAAGTATGAATGAAAACTTAGGTGGAAGTATAATGTGCTCATTTTGTCTTAATTGTTAAACATACATAAAACCATGCATGTATCAAAGATTCTAAAATGTGAATTTTTTATGTTTACGTGTGTGTTTTTCTTTTTTGTTAGTTCATTCACGTAAATAGATACTGTAGTTCAGAGCTTGATTGCATCATCAAAAACTGCCTCATCTCATGACCTAAGCGCATGTCACTTCCTGTGTCAGAGGGTCTCCTGCTGTTAGATTGATGTGTAACACAAACACTTGTCAAATTAGCTCTCACACCTGACAAACCACCAATGGGGCATGTCAGATGAGCCTGCTGTGCTCCTTAAATCATCATATGTCAACACAGAAAATAGAAAAAAATAAAATAAAATCCAAACAGGCTAACGTGGCTGGCTAGAATGAATGTTTCCTGATTAGCATAGCATGATTAGCAATAAGTGAAGTTTTACTAAAGATTGACTACTAGGCTACCTGTACAAAATGTCATATGCTTGCATGCGTGGCTGTGTGTGTGTGCTTGTTTCCTGTACGCACCCACCTACACAATTGGTAGACCATTGCATTAGCAGCGAAAAAGGTTTTTGGTTTCATTCCCAGGGATCACACAAGACTTAAATGCACTTTAAATTGTTTTAGTTAAAAGTGTCTGCATGTAGGTCTTCACTGTGCTTTTAATAGACACGTGTACTTTTGACTGATGTGATTTAAAGGTCCTATACATTTGACAGACCTACAGAAACAACATAACTATACTTTTATAAGCAGCTTAGTTCACATTTTATGTAACCTTTAAATAAGATGAAGACACATTTGACTTGAGGATGGGTTAAACATAATTTGATGCAACTTAACTCAAGATTTACGCAATAAAGCTTATATATAATGCATTAAAGGTGCTCTAAGCGAATTGAAGCGTTTTAGACCATAAAACATTTTTTGTTACATACCGGAAACATCTCCTCACTATCTGCTTGCTGCCTGTCCGCTGATCAAACTGTAAAAAAACGCGATCTCTGTAGACAGCCCAGGCTTCACAAACGGCAATATCAACAAATGGCCAAACCTAGCAGCACAAAACGAAACAAAGTATTCCAGCCAATAAACGACAAGAAGCATTTGGGGGTGGGGGTTGGGCGCGTTCATGAAAGCACGGAAGGGAGGGGGAGGGGGAGGAGTTAGCTACGCTCTGTCTGTTTGAAAACAGTTCAAACATCAACAGGAAGTGACGTCGCACATTATTCGCTTAGAGCGCCTTTAACTTCTGATATCTGACAGTCCTGTGTGAACAGTACTTAATAGTATCTGCTTAGTTGGACACTAAATCCCGCTCAAGTTCAACAGTTCAAGTAATGTTGTAGTTTCAACATGTGTACATGACAATTTATGTGAACCTTAGTCATGATATGCACAGCAAGCATGCGCACATACAAGTGCACAAGTAGCAGAAAGGCTAATATATGGAAATGTATTCGTTGCAGTTGAATGAGGTTTGAGGTAATTGCTATATCAATCTGTTGTCTCTGTAGTCACACCCTCTTTTTATCTCGCCCGGCCTCTGTGATTCCTCTATTTTTCTGCTCTCTCTATATTTTGTAGAAATGACTTACAATGACTTAGCATTACCAAGGATCCTTTTTATGCACCCTGCCATCGAATGCGTCTAAAGTCAGTATAGGCTGTAAAAGGCTTGAATATATACTGTAAATACACAGAATTCTAATAGAAATCCCTCTTTTGTTTACCTTTTGATCTTTAAAAAGTTTCAAATACCTAATTTTTTAGGACCCAAGTGTGCAGACTTTAGGATTAGGGTGGATTATGCAGACACAGGCTTACTACTGTGTGCCTCTGCTTTTGGCCTTTTAATTTTTGCAAAACAGCCCAGCCGGCTACCCAAAATCAATATCTGTCTCTCTCTATGTGTATGCATGCGAATCTTTAGCAATTCATAGGCCAATGAGCACCAAACCCTTTATCTCAGCCTTCAATATTATGGTTCTCTAAATAACAGACGTTAGAAATAGTCACAATTGCATCGGCAGTGCGGTTAGCAGGTTGCTGTCTCAGCTACAGCACAGTAAGTTAGGCTAAGCTTGACTGTGCTACGTGCGCACATAAATCGCAGGAGGATTTATGAAATGTCTCGGCTTCAGACAGAACGCCCACAAACACCTACAGTCCATTTTTCCTGTTTTGAGAATAAACCTCAGTAATTTTTTTTAGAATTATGCTTGAAACAAGATGTTTGCCAGTGGGGTAAGCAGAAGAAACTTAATTTATGGCCTATTTTCAGAAAATATATCTTCTGCAATTTTGCTTTGCAAATAAACTAAATTTGTTTTGGCTCAAAATCAAGGCAAGCATATTTATAAAAAAAAAAAAAAAAAAAAAAATGGGTATGTTGTGCTAGAAACACAGTCAAGGTTCTGGTTCACAAATTTGCCTCTCGCTTCTAAATGTTACACTAAATTAAGTTTCTTTAAAGGATTATTCCACTTTAATAAAAAATATAAAATATAATTTATTTAGCCCCATGTCATCCAAGACTTTTATGTCTTTCTTTTTCAGTCAAATTTTTTTTTTTTTTTTTTTTTAGGAAAACATTCTAGGATTTTTCTCAATTGAATAGATTTTATTGGACCCCAACAAATTTATTTCAATGCAGTTTAAAATTGCAGTTTCAACGTAGCTTCAAAGGGCTCTAAACAATTCCAACCGAGGCATAAGGGTCTTATCTAGCGAAACGGTAGTAATTTTTGGCAATAAGAATAAAAAATATGCACTTTAAAACTACAACTTCTCATCTTGCACTAGCCGTGCGACCTTGCGTATTACGTTATCACGTCAAAAGGTCACGCGTTACATATGTGAAATTTTGACTTGTGGAGCATTTAAACAAAAAAACTGACACAAAACATTAATTTGTAGCATTCCACATATAGCAATGTTGGAACGGTCCTACTGTATTTCTTCACACTTGTAAACACCGGAGCGGTAGTTTCGCATACGTCATGCGTGACCTTTCGACGCGATGACATGCGTGGTCGCGCTGGTGCCTCACATGGCTAGTGCAGGACGTAAAGTTGTGGTTTTAAAGTACATATTTTTTATTTATTGTTTTGCTGAAAATGACGATCATTTTGCTAGATAAGACCCTTATGCCTTGGTCATTTAGATCCCTTTGAAACTGTGTTGAAACTGCAGTTTTAAATGGCATTGAATGTTTTCCTCAAAAAACTTACTTTTTTTCTCGACTAAACAAAGAAAGACATAAACATTTTGGATGACATGGGAGTGAGTAAATATTGGGATTTTTTTAATGAAAGGTGAAATATTCTTTTAACTTAGTTAATGGAGCATGGTCATGTAATCCAACCAATTAGCGGGAAGATGTCTCTCTATATAACCGTCCCTCACCTCCATCGCCAGACAGTTTTTGCAGCATACTTCCTCCACCCATCACCTGACCCCCCAGTCACATCAGCTACAAGAGACAGAGCGACAGGCTACCATTCATTTTCAATGGGAGTGGCCGTTTGCCAGTGACAAGCGACGAGCTAGCCGCTGCGCGAGCAAGGTGGAGCCAAAATAGACAAGCAGGCTATTTTATGCAAATGCTGAGCGATGCGACAAAGCGACTGCCAACCGGAGTGAAGGGGGCAGCGTGACGTAGGTCTGTGGCCGAGTCTGAGGAAATAATTCATGATGGCGGAAAATGCATATTTCTAATAAATACTTTTAAATTCAAAAACACAGTTCTTGTGACTTAACAATACCTCTAAAGTGACTTTTGATAGCGCTTTTAGATACTAGCCAAGGAACGCCCATCAAGCGAGTGCGTGACGGTTGGTGTCGCTCACTTTTGTAGCTAAAGTGACTGTAGGGTCACTCTCAGCTGGTACATCAATCCCAGTAAAGATGGAGGAGTACTCTGGGTTCTCATTACCCTATTTTGATGCGAACTTGTGAACACAAGTTTAATAAAATATTATCCTAAAAAAAAAAACTTTATTCTTTCCCCCATGCACTCTTATGTTGTTTGACAGACACAAATAAATCTGTATCAATTGGAGTTCATTTTCTAAAGAGAAATAGCTTTGAGCATTTCCGTCGCATATTGTGCTACAATAGGCAAAAGGCCCCCTGAAGAGGAAGCCATTTTGGACTGAACGACTCTACTGATGCTGAATATTGTTAATAAGAGGTTTGGATGCTGACCCCCCAGCATTCATCTATTATGGCTGTCTTATCTCATGCTGTTCCCACGCAGGTGAGAGAAAAACGGTTCTTCTTTGAGACCGGCTCCCTCCAACTGCTGTTCAAAAGGATGATGCTTCACAAAGAAACCAGAGGCTTGCTTATGCTTACTAATGTCAAGCATACATTGTGTGAAATGTTAATAAATATACATTTGTCGGCGGAAGTATGTTCAAAGCGTCCTGCTGCTGTTTTTGTTTCTTTTCTTAATTGGCAATTCGTTTAAAGTGATAGTTTACCCCCAAAATGATTTTTTATATGATTTTTTCATATTAGGACAATGTATGAGTGTTTTTTATTGTTGAACACAAACAAACAAAAAATCGATGAATGATTGTTAGCACACAGTTGACGGTACCCATCGACTTCAATAGTATCCATAGTCAATGTGTGCTTACAATCAGAACAACATAAAGGGGTGTAAATAAAGACATATTTTTCATTTTTGAGCTCTAGTGACCCTCAATCTTCCATTCAGACAGTGGTCTTGTACCTTAATTGGTCGAGCATTGCATTAGGAGCACAAAAGGTCGTGTGTTTGATGCCCCTGGATCACACATACTGATAAAAATGCATGTCTTGAATTCATTTGAATAAAAGCATCCACCAAATTTTTTACTTTAAAATTTAAATTAAGTCTGTATGTTATTAGATTTACACTTGGTCACATTATTTGCATATTCTTCTTATAATCTTTAATATAATACATGAATATCGATTCCATGCGGTGGGATTTTGACTCGGGCTCACACATATAATTAAAAGGAGCTGAACAGTTTCTTGTTTTTATCCCTCAGGCCAAACTGCGTTCATGTTCGATTGTAGAGGGCTTATTAAAGTTACTATAGCCGAGAGGCTTTTCTTTTTTTACTTGTCAATATTGTTGTTTCATTAAAGTGAACAACATTACAGACAGCGGCAGGTCTGCCAGGTTGCGTTTACCAATATTTTGACACCACTTTTTACGACCTGCAGGTTTTCATTCACTTTAGACATGAATGACTGGGTTCACATTTAGATCTTCATGAAATGGATATTTTCAGTGAGACAGCTGACCCGCATCTGACCTGAGATCCCAGAATCGCCCATGATTTTATTCAGTGTGAGATGGATTTTATCCGTCCTCGCCGTGCCTCTTGGGTAAAATCTGCACGATTCGCTCCTTGAGTATGTCATTATTTTCCGAGTGGACATTGTAACCTTGAGCTTGTGACACGGCTCTTGGTCGCACGCTCATTAGCATGCAATGGATATCTGTGGTAACGCTATGTTCTCAAGGCCTTTGCATGAAGCTGCTCAGATCTTTTCCTTCACGCTGCCTTGTCTTAAAATCAAGGTCATTTCTGTAAGAATTACAGGAAGCCAATGCACCCGCTTGCATCAGACCATTGAACTGAGACGGGTACGAACACGGAGCCTTGCGGGTTTTTTTCTTGGCCCGTGTCTGACGTCTTCCTGTGAACTTTTCACCAGCCAAGGTAAAGGAGTTTTTTCAGGAACTCGTGTGCGGCCCCCCTGGGATGGTAGACAAAATCGGGAATAGAGATTAACAGCACGGCTTCTCCTTTTCGCTAAGCTCTTTCCCCACCGATGACTAAAGCAATGCAAAACATCATGCACCCTGGAGTCGCAGCGGAAATCTCAATGTCCTCAAAGCGCGTGTGTATGTAGTAGAGGAATTTATAAAAGGTCTACCATTTTTGAGCTTCATGTCGAATAAAATAAGAATTGATTTACACTTTTCAGTCGAAAGGTAGGTTGGCGTCTTTATGGTAACAGTAGGAGCGTATTATTGGATTCTGCGGGGATTGGCAGTATATATGCCATTGACTACACTTCTCTCAAAGTGTCATCTCATCATGTGGCATAACATGAAATGACCTCATCTCCTCTTGATTTCTTTTTTTGATGTATAAATGGCACCTCGGTTGCCTTTATATCTCTTTTCAGATGCAATATGAGTCACATTTATTGAAACACGCCCTGCATATTGATAGCTATTGATTTCGTTCACCCCCCACGGGTTCATATAAGTTCAAGTTGTAGCCCTGAATATAGTCTCTAAGACTTCTGGGATTGAAAATTCCAACACTCAGAAATCACTTTTCTTTGTTTCTTGCAAAGGCGTGAGACCAATATCCTCCCTGACTATATCTCTGTCTATATCTGTCGACCTGTCTATCTGTCCAACGGTGACACATCGTAACATGTAAGAGTGTGTCCAAACGTGGACACTGTCTTTGGGCCAACACTAGTTTTATTGCTTTTCCTTCACAATGACACAGAGCAAGCCCAAATCATCAAGTTGTCATTCCCCAAGCAACACCCGTCTCTCGAGTTCACAAACAACACATCCTTCTTTTCTTCATAGCTGTCAAACTCAGCTTAATACACTGAGGAACCCATGTTGGACTCTGTTCTCCCATTGGCTCTTTCTACAGTACACACTTTTTTTGACCTGACCGGATTCTTCAGATCGGCACCTCCACAAAAATCTTTATATTCATGAGGTCAGAGCTTGGCTGGTATGCATGGCCCTGTTGGCCCTTGCTGGTGAATGTCATAACTACACCATCTGGCAGCAAAAAGCTTCTTTATCTTGTGATTTACTGTTGTAAGTCATCCTACATAATGTAAAGAACATTCTGTGAAAATATAACCTTGGTATCTTTATTATAAACTGAGGAAGGTCATGCCAAAGAAGAATTTAAGTTTAATAAACATTATTGTGATTGCATTAAACGTTTCAGTAGTCCCTTCAACAAAGATGGTGGATCGAGCCATGCACATGCCTTTGAGATGAATACAAATGTTACCTTCATCTATTTTTTAAAGTTTTGCTTATATTTAATTGTTGTTGCTGGCGTTTCGCACGAGGTCTCCTGCCACAGGCTTCACTCACTTAACTTTTGGCTGCTATATATGAGCTTTGCAGGTAGTTGTTGCCCTAGCAGTTCAATTAGAAGTTATGTAAATGATCTAGACAGCTGCCAAGACAATTGGCAAGCTTTTCATCATCATCCACAGATACGTTCTTCTAACACAAAGGTGAACTTATGGGTCAGCATTTAAAAGATGTGCTTGGAGAGGTGTTGCTCTCTGGGCTTGCATGGGTCTCAAGTTTGTGGTTAAGGGGGCGTAAACTTTTCCGAGTAGGTGACCCATTCACCCTTGCATTTGATAGCGTGATTACGCTCAAAGAAACAGCCGGTATTGCAAAAACAAAAAACAGTCCATTCCCCCTCCAGGTCTCTCAGCGTGTGGCATGCATCCAGGTGCCGCATGTTCATAAATGTAACATTACCAGGTTATCGTGTCTTTCACCAGCCAGCTGACAGATGAGTGCCGGCATGTGATCTAAAGATCCGCTGACTCGCTCTCAGTCTCCCCCCAGGCCTTATGCTGCAGGATCAAAGTCAATATTAAACAGGGAACAGGCTAATGTGGATCAATATCTTCTGACTGTGGTGTCCTTCACATCAAACTACAGGACTTAGTTGTGTCTCCTCTGGTACACCACTAATAAAAAGCCCTTTGGTTATAGTTTCTGTATGCCTAAGGTGAAATATGCTGTTGATATTGTGCATACAAGAATTGCATTTTGTTACTATTCTGGAACATACACATGTATGTGTAATGGATTTAGTGTAACTGTATCACCTTATATTAAAGTCACAATGAAATAGAAGGAGCAAATGTCTTATTTTCCCAACCGTGACACATATCTGAGTGAAATGGCTTCTGAAATGAAAAAAAAAAATGAATTTGTCAATGGATAATTGAATGGGTAGTTGATTGATGTTGCTATTTGCTAATTGCTGCGATCTTTCCCAGGCTCCACCCACCCGCCATACCCCATGACTGGATGTAAAGGGAGATCGTTTTGAGGTGGAGGAGATTTGCGATTTTGATAATGAGGGCACATGCCTTTTTTAATAATGAAGCTCACAGATAAGTAATTTGTAAAAAAAAAAAAAAAACAACAACAACAACAACACTATATTCTAAATTTGATTGCGAATTTAAACTTTCAACGCACACTAATGAGTGGATGCTCTAGCATCATTAATGTAGTATTTTGTGACAGGAGTCCAGATGACAACGTGCAAAATATAAACAGGCCTTCTTAGTTTTGAGTTGATATAACGATCGCGATTCGAATCCAGTCTGTTTCAGATGTGTGAATAACCCATGAAAACCATCTAATAGAATACATCAAATGACCATTTTGGTCCACAAATGCGCAAAATCCATGACATATAGATATATAGTCTGTTGTTTACATCAGATTTCGCATTAACGTCTTAGTTTCGCATACGTAATAGAATAGAATATACAATCTGAGGACTATTTATGTCATAACACTGTATATGAGATTACACTTTAGGTTCCGCTAAACACATAAACCCGGGTTCAGACTTTGTTTTTTAAAAGTAGGTGGGAATATAATACATAATATCCAAACAGCGCTGTCAAAAATCGTGACGTCATTTGACGCGCTCGTTCCTCCAATGACTTCTTGGAAAATAATGATGAACTTGTAGCCAATTAGATGACGAATCCAACGATCTTTGTGTGATGTTTTATTTTCGAGTGTGGAAACTGCATTTTATATGCTAACATAAGGATAAATAATAATAAGAACGAATGTGTATGAATGTAAACAAAGACTTTCATTTTGGGGCTGACTGGCACTTAGAAAAGGCACTAGTCTTACAAAAACCCTCGCAAGAACCTCATTTTTGGGCCTATTGACCTTAAACGTTAAACATAACTTCTTTAGACTTGTGCCTTTGGCATCATTGCATTTCTAGGTTTCACAGACATATTTATCATTAAGGTTTTTAGTAATAAAAAAGATGTTATGCAAAATATGTTTCATTCCAATGTACTTCAGCCTCTCTAACTTTTTTGCTTTTTAACTTAAAATAATTTTGAAACCTGTAAAAGAATGTCAAAGTGTCTTCTTTCTAATGATCTGTAAGGATTCTGGTTATACTCTAAATGGTTTATTAAAAAACAACCCTTTTAGCGAAAGTAGATCTTTTCATGGTTTGTGCTAGAATGGGGGTGCTTTTCAAGTGAATAATAATTAATAATCAATTAAAAATCGATTTATTTACATTGTTATATTTCCTGATTATTATTTTCTTGCACTGAAACAGGTCATATAGTTTTATGGATAATCCAAAATCTAACGATTTTAAAATGAGCTGATTTTTTGCTTCATTTTTAAAGTAACGAGAACATTTTCATTTTGTTCTTGTAGTACATTGGACTCTTTTATATAAAGCACATAAAAGAAAATTAAATTTCTCATGAAATGACCCCGTTTTATGTTAGCAAAGAATGAACATTGAAATTTCAATAGCTCATGAACTCGGGAAATCGTGGAATAGGTTCACAAAGTCAACGAGTAACAGGTGCGAGTGCGTCTATATTGCGAGTGCGTGCGTCATTGTTCGGTCATTGTGCCGATTTGCTCTCTGTTGTTGAGTCTGTTGAGCGATGGAGCTATTGAGAGGCTTTATTCAGTTATCATTGCTGTATTTGGGACACAGGTGCAGCGGGAGGCAGTTTTAAGGCAGTAAGGTTATCGCCACCCCTCACATTTCTGAAAGTCAGAGAATGAAAAGAAGGGTCTATTCATATTCAAATGATTTCAGTTTCTCTGCACACTCTGGGTTTTCAATTATTGCTATGTGTCTGTTTATCTCATCATCATCATCACCCAGGAATGCCTTTACTAAATGCAGTATGAGTATGAGTATGAGTGCAATTGCTTTTGTCACATTTTCGGTATGTTTTGTACATACAAACTGACATTTCACTTGATAGTTCAAAGCATGAGGTTGGGTTTTAAAATGACATGTTTATCCAGATTTAAGTGTATAGCAGTGGTGGATGGATGTTGTTGTTTTATATTTACTGTAGTATGGTTACTTGTAGACCATTGAAATATAACATCATAGCTTTGAGAGGTAAAGAGATTTTTTAAGGCTGTTAAAGTCGGGGGATTTGACTTACAAACCGGATTCACTAAATCATACCTTGGTTGGTAATGACCTCTTTTGCATGTAATTGTATTTTACTCCATCACTTCTATAGTCTTATAAGATACTCTCTTGAGGTATCTTTTCTCCTCTACTACGGTTTTCTCTTTATCCAATTTACTCTCTCTGGTCTCAAGCGACGTTGAACATGCCTTGTGGCAATAAAAGCAGAATTGCTATGTGATTTGTTACTGTTGGGGTAGGGCGATACATTAGGTAATTATTATATATATTTCTGCTGATTTAACATTTAGAAACATTGAAAACAGTGTGTGATTTTTTTTTAGTATGGTTTTTCATCAAATGGTGCTGCATTTGGTCATTTAAATGAATGTTTGTGATTTAATTGCATTTACATTTGTAATTTATCATCAACTCTGATTTAATAATTTGTGTATAGTAAAAAGCTCAATACTTTCTAGGTTTGCTATCACATGTATTTTTTACTTAAACTTGAAAATGATCAAATGTGACCCTGTCTCTGTTAAATCTAGGCCAAAGTCTCATAATCGATTTACGGGATTAGGAGCATCAAAGTTTTATTTCACGCAACGATTTCACATTGATTTCAATCTTTGAGGTGACCTTACTCAGTCAGTATTAAATACATCAAGGTTATACTTTCACAGAATTGTATGAAGGTTTTATTTAGAAAACAATACATGTCAATCACACAAAAAAATGAATTCAGCTGTGTTAATGCAGCTGTGAGGACGACTTACCATGGGTTCACACCAGCCGCGTCAAATTTGGTCTTCCGTGTCTAATTTGCCGCTTGAACATTTTCAATTTACTCGCTTCATCCGCGCTTGAAATTCTAGTCATCGAGACATTCACGCGAAAATTTGCATCATGGGAGGGGCTTCTGCAACTCCTCTCGCTGTCTGGAATCACGTCACTATTAGAGCAAGCTCATGATTGGTTAACGCGGCGCGTTTTCCCGCCAAAGTAAAAAAAATTCAACTCACACGTTTCCCATGGCAATGTTCAATTTGCGCCATTCGCGTGAACTAGACGCGCGATTGAGGTGGAATTGCATCTACCGCGCCACGCTTATCGCCTCATTCGCGACGCGCGTCAACCCGTCTTTACATTGACTTAACATTGAAGTCACTTGAACTTGACGCCTCTGGCTTGAAAACCAGGCTGGCCTGAACGCAGCATGAGGCAGCGTCTGAAATCGCATACTGTGACAGTAGGTACTAAATTAGTTGTCATAACAACAAGTTCGTCGTTAACTGAAATGACGTTAAACTAGTGCAATTTAACCACAAGGGACAGCTGTTTAAAGCATAATTCCGGTATTTAACACTTTGAGTCTCATTTCTGGTTTGTTTTGGATGAACTACAGTGATGGACACTGAAATTTTTACAATGGGTCGTGTCTTGACTTTTTGACTCGTTTAGAAGCGTCTCTTGACTGCTTCAGAATGGAAGTCAATGGGCCATGCACAAACATGTCATTAAAACAACACTTAACGTTCATTTTCAAAACTGTGCTACTCACCGAGTGGTTTGTGGTGTTCGTTGATGATTAAAAACAAGTAGTGTAGCGAAATACAGTTTCTGTCGTGTTTTATTTGGCCTTTTGTAAAATTCCATTGACTTCTCTTGGAAGACTCATTGCTCGCTGATATATCACTCCGCCGCCGGAAACAGAAAAGGGGTCTGTTTACATGTGGTTGTAGTTTTTTCACTCGGTCTCGCTCAGAAGAAATTTTTCCCATATTTGATGGCTCAGTGACCAGCTTTAGGTTTGAAGTTGAGCTCGATTGTGACTGTCTATACGCTAGACACCGAGTTCCGTTCAGCGTCCTTGTACGGCAAAGTGGTTGTCGCCATCAAGTGGTCGGGAGTGTGTTGACGCTTCAGACTCAAATATAGAGTGGAAGTATATACGCGGTTGTGAGGTATCTGAAAAAATAGTTCCACTATAGCAAATAACACGGATTGAAATCATACATTGCACCGGTATATTTGTTTTTAATCATCAACGAACACCACAAACCACTCGGTGAGTAGCACAGTTTTGAAAATGAATGTGAGGTGTTGTTTTAATGACATGTTTGTGCATGGCCCATTGACTTCCATTCTGAAGCAGTCAAGAGACGCTTCTAAACGAGTCAAAAAGTCAAGACACGACCCATTGTCAAAATTGTAGTGTCCATCACTGTAGTTCATCCAAAACAGACCAGAAATGAGACTCAAAGTGTTAACGCTCTGCTACTGCTAGTCCCTGCTAGTCTGAATGCAGCTTGAAACTCCACAGTGGGCGGAGCTACCCATCCTCCTGCAATAGAAAAAAAATAGCAATTGATAAAAGGATAAAACAGATTAACAATCAAGAGAGTGTGTTTTTTGCTTGTTGTTTCAACACGTTGTTCAAACTAGAGGAGATGCAGGTGCAGTGCTCTGTCTGCACATTGTGTGCAACATTTCCAGTATGGACATATTTGTGGTCATTCTAGTCATGAGAAACCCAGTGTCTTACTGCCCATAATCCTCATTAGGAGCTGAGAAGACACAGCTTGTCAGCTGACGTGGCGCTGGGCGCTTAGAGGAAGTCGTTCTGAATTATTAATAAAGCTTCTCTGGCCTTTGCCGCGGAGATGTGTGTTTGAATGGTAATTACGTGTTTGTGTCCCTGTGATTTCTAATTATATTCCCCCTCTTCTGATGGATAATAAATAAATTCTAATGACTAGGGTGAGTCGGACTGGTAATTACTCCCAACGCCCCAGCAGGCGAGTTAGTCGCTGCTGAAAAATAAACAGAGAAAACACACACTCGAACGTACAAGTGTTGATGAAAAGGCGAGCTCAAGACCCGTCCTCTCCGCAGCAGCAGCAGGTGATCGGCGCCCCCGCCAGTCCACATCGACACCCGTGGGTACCCCCCGCGCTCGGGCCCAGCGGCAACTGTGGCTTTCGGCCCAGATGAACGATCATCATATTGATAGTGTTGCTGGTTTGGGATGAGGGCATTCGAACCTTTCAATGACTCCATTAGGTCCTCTGCTCATGCACGTTTACTCTCAACGATGCAGATGTGCACAAACTGAGCCAAAATGGGCACTAGGCTCGAGCCAAAATGACAGCCTAATGTCCCACTTATTGCACTGGAAGCGAGCAGGATGGCTCCGATCTGCCATCCATCTTTTCTCTCGCACTTTGCCCCGCTGATGCGTAATGCCAGGGCATTAAGGTTTGGACATGTGCTTTTCAGCTGGCACAATAGCTCCCCACTTGACCTTATCTTCAGCTTACAGACAAAAGCACAACGTGCGAAGAGGACAGCACTCGGAAACAGATGCATTCGCAGATGCCACACTATAGGAGAGGTGCTTGTTTTAGGTTAGCCAACAGATATGAGCTTTCTTGTGCAAATGCCAGATTTTTTTTTCTTTATCTTTGCCAAACGGCAACCATCTGGGCCTGTTTTAGCTTTTGATGCTTTACATCAGACTCTAAATATTTGGTTCATATCAATACTTATGGCTGAACGATTAAACAGATATTATAATGGTCAAATGTCTTAAAAATAGGCACCAGAGCAATGTTTGTGGTAACCGTGGTATAAGGGGAATAATTGACTCCCGTCCTTTGAATTATTTGAAAATAATGCACACCCACGGTGTAACGGCATTGCACCTTGTGTGTGCATTATTTTCTTATAATTCAATGGCCCTGTTTTCAATTATTCCTTACTTAGCCAACTTGTAAAAAATTTATGAATTCTCGTGAGATAGCGTTGGACAAACACACTTTGCAAATAACATGTTAGTAAGATGCAATAATCTGACAATGAGCATTATTATTAAAACATTTTTGTTTGTATTTTCTTGTCTAGATAAAGTGACACTTTGTAGTTTTTCAACCTTCATAATATATTTTAAAGACCCTTGTGATGATACATTGACTAAAAATAGGTTGAATGTAATGTCTACCATAGCCTGATGGGGTCTGTATCGCTTTTACTCGTACTTTTAAACTTGTGGGTTCGGGTAGTAACCCGAGCACAAAACAAAAAACTACAAAAATCTGCTTTCCGCTATACGTCACTTCCTCCACTTCCTCAAATTTGGACGTGAGAGCGCAACTATTTATTTTCCTGATGTTTTTGTCATGGCCGAAGCAGCAACTAAGAAAAAAAACAAGGTTTTGTCGGAGAAGACTAAAAAAAGAGATAACGGAGAGTGACAGAATAAAAAGAAGGATGAGGATAAATTATATTGGGCCGGTGTAAACTCAAGGATGAGGAGGGGAATCATATTCATTTGACATGCTGGTATGCACACTTTGTGACCTAAAGAGTTGTCTTCTTTTCCTTTGTGACAGTGCTGCGGCACTTGTGGCCTCTAGGGGCGCTAGACGTGAAAATACATGTCTAGCACCCCCTAGTGGCCAAAAAGTTCCGCGGTGTGCCTTTAACTTGTTGTTATTCATCCTTCTGTATTTTGGATGTTACCCCAATTGAAACGGGAATGGTTACTGTCACATACTGTATAGTATGTGATGAGGACAAAAGTTAGCAGGGTATGGATAACTGCCATGCAGTAGCCATTTAGAAGGCTTTTAAAGCCCTTTACAACCATACAAATAACAAAGCAAGGGCACTTTAGAGAGATTCAGACACCCTCTGTACTATTCATACTTTAGCTCCATAGCAGTAAAGCTTATTTAAAACGCTGAGATCAATTTAAAAAGCTCTAGAGGCTCCTATGGTGGATTTTCAGTGTTTCTGTCCTCAATAGGGGTGCAACGGATCACAAAACTCACGGTTCGGATCACATTACAGATTTTGAGGCACGGATCGGATCATTTTTCGGATCAGCAAAAAAAAAGTATGGGAAAATTCTAATAACAAATCAAGAAATTACAAACATTTATAAAAAGAACAAGGTTGCACATTAAGTAAGGTCTAAAATCATTAGTTACAGAAATCAAATGAATAATAACACTGCATTTATTGTATTAATTAAATGTAATTATTATTTTTTTAAAGCTTCAGAAGTGATTTTCTCTTTGTCTTGGGTTCTTTGATTAACATTAATGACACAGACTTAAGTAGGTCAATTGAGCTTACTGTCTCTTTAAGACCAAATATGCACAGACTGCATCTCTCCGTTTGTGCACTACCGAGTCCCCTTAAACGAGCGCACAGACACAGACAGAGGGCGAATTACAGACGGCGCAGCATTACAGTCGTCCCACATAAAAACGTTACGTTGTTTTTCATTGCTCTATTAGCCAAATGTATTTTAATACACTACAGTATGAGAGAGAGTAGCGCAACTCTCTGAAATTTAAACATCAAGAGTTCTGATCTTTGAAGGATGATGTCTGACTCGAGCTGGACCGGACGCATTCAACCGCACGCGTGCGTTTGTGCGTAAAGTAAACTGATCACTTTAGCGCCGTTTTGCAGTTAAACTGTTTAAAATCACTTGAATGTTAACATTTGCAAACCTTTATAACACTTACAAATGATAAACTTTCCCTATTTAAATTTGCGTATTAATCCGCGAATCACATGCGAGCCGAACCGTGGGTCGTGATCCGTACGGATCACGGATCAACTGTGATCCGTTGCACCACTAGTCCTCAACAAGACCATCAAACCAAATTTTACTTTCTCCCTAAGAAAAAGGTAACGTAAATAACCGTATATTAAATTATACAGGTAAATGGCCAGTTGTCTTTACATTAATGTATGATTCCCCTACGGAGACTCTAAATTAGACCTAAAATTCGGTTTCTCTCGAGCGTGCTGGCATGTGCTTCTGCTGGTTAATGGATGTAGCTCTAATAAGTTACCAGAATTGTGTTTTTAAAAACTTTTCCTGCTCGAAAGTGAGTATTACACTTTTTAGTTCACATTGCCCTGTTAAACTTTCAAGAAAATGGCTGTCATACCAATAATGTCTAATCAAAAATAATGAATGTCTGTTTGATCCCAACTACAGAGCATATCGCTGAATCTCTCTTTTTAACATCTTTAGAAACCAGATCATGGGCGGAAAATGTAATTATAATGTATAAATTGGACACAGTGTGCATTTATTCACATAGTAATTTGCATATTTACCTTATAACAGCATCTACTATACCTGTGGCCTTTATATATAGAGAGCAATTGTTTTTTTCAATGTCAGGCCTTTGTTCATGCATATGAGCTCAACATAGTCTAGGTCATGTTACTGGCGGAAGGACCTGACTTCCCCTTTTCTGCCACATTAATTAACTACATGTGCAGTATGTGGACAGATTTGCCGCTACACCTCGCAGAATTCCCTGTGGTGCCCATCTGCCTCTGCATCCAATGGGTGCCATGCTTTAGCAGCCCTGTGCTATGAACAGGCTCTCCTGACACCGGGAGGTTGTGGGGTCCGTTCCCTCAACACCAGACTCCCGAAAAGAAATTCAGACAGGCCTGTGCCAGAGAGAAACCGGGCCGGGCTCCAGCATAGTTATAAGGAGCCACGAGCGCTCTCCGCTGGCCCGTTGGAAGCAGCAATGATTAATGAAGCTCCTTCACCCTCTTCACAAGAACAAAAACATTTCGCCATATGTTCATCAGGCCACGTATAGATATGAGATCGACGCTTCATCGATTTCCAAATTGTGCCAAGAAACAGGTCGATAGATTGGGTTTTGATGAAGAGGCTTCTTGATAAATGCTTTGTTTGTACAATTGACATATTTCCAAGCACAGAGAGATCCTTTATTCCTTTACGATCATGTTTATGCCGCAGTGCCGCATATTTTATGAGGGTTGCTCTTTTTTGTAATGTATTCCATCCAGTCGTTCGTCAAGCGAGAACTGTTTTGATAAGATGCTAGATGAAGAGGCTTTTTGCTGATCCGTGTGTCCACCGAGGGAGTGTAGGTGATTGGATTCCAGTGTTTGAAATGAGAAGACATATTAGGAAACAGAGGAGGGGTGATGTGGGCTATGAGAGCGTTAGACTGCCAGGAGACTCTCGGGTACCAACCGAGCTGATAGCTTTTGAAAATAATCGCAGTCGTGTAAGCAAATCGGTCAGAATAAGCAAATAAGACAATATTCCAGCAGCACAAGGCGGACTTTAGAAAATGCTATTTCCAAGAGGGATTCCTACGCAAAGAAATGGTAAATGACATTACAAAAGTTCTCACTGAGGCAGTACCTTTTAAAAACGAAACTTTTGTACCTAAAGTGCATATTGGTACCTGCAGAGTTACACATTGGTGTGTGGTTCCCTTTTCCAAAATATGTGTCATGCGTGTGGAGAGATCCTGTGTGCGTCAAACGATCACGTGTTTTGTCAAAATAAGTGCCTGCTGGAGATGCGTCAAAACCGTTTATGATAAAAGAGACGCTCACGTTTCCTAAATACACGCAACACACTCCCTTAACAGTAAACTCTGATTACGCATGAGATTGTGCGAGTATCTGGCACACACGAGGGTCTCCATTCAAGTTCAAGTTCAAGGCAGCAGGCACTTATTTTGGCATGACACATGATGCACACACGATCTCTCAAAGCGCAGAACACATATTTTGAAATGACGAACCACACACATGACAAGCTACATACATGTTGTGACAAACTTTGCATTGTGCGCTTCAAAAAAAAAAGAAGTCACCAGCCGCCACTGGTTTCTAACCACAAAAGTTTGCAATGCAGCTTGTGAATGTTCGTTTGAACTATGGTTTCGGGAAACACCAAATCGTTGTACAAACTTTGCCAGTAACAACGAAACTTATGACAGTAGATGGTTAATAATGCTTTTGGTAAATGCACCCCTGATTTTGTAATGAGTCTGCTCTATTATTTTTTTTTCATTATTTATGTAGCGCCAGTGGTGCGTTTCCCAAAAGCACCATCATTGGGGTGGCAGTGGCTCAGTGGTTCATGTAGGATGTCTACAAACCGGAAGGTTGGTGGTTCAATCCCCGGCTCCACCAGACCAAGTGTCGAGGTTTCCTTGAGCAAGACACCTAACCCCAGCTGCTCCTGACGAGCTGGATGGTGCCTTGCATGGCAGACACCACTGTTGGTGTATGAATGTGTGAGGGAATGAGTGAATGTGAAGCAACTTGTAAAGCGCTTTGGATGGCAAAAGCGCTATATAAATGCAGTCCATTTACCATTGCTAACCTGTTAGCAACTTAGTTAGTTAGCAACGATGCTTTTGGGAAACGCACCCCTGGCCCGATTTTGGCAGTTCCAGTCTTTGGTGAGTATGGATTGCCGTATTGACGTGTGTACAATAGATTGCAAATTAACGTCCTCAAGAGTGATTTTGTATCAGCATTTCAAAGTGTCTTTAATTATTAACTTAAACATTAATTTTCTGTCTTTTTTGACTGAAGTTCATCTACAGTAAATCAATCTAAACTTTACCCACTGTTCTTTTAATGAAGCCAGATTACATTTAGATGTCCTTCATCTGCAGCAGCATGCTGTCTGATGGAGAAAGGTAAGCAGACATTTTAAAGCTCTCAAGAGTGCTTAAAATTTATTTTAGGATCCTTTGAAACATTTACATATGAAGGCTAAAGCGCTGGCTAAAAAAAGATGTACAATACAGCACAATGATGCTTGTGTTTGTGCTTCATATATGGTTGTTAAGTGGAGCGAGTTGTCCGTGGCTAGAATGCTGTACACGAAACACGTCTTTTTTTCTGTTAATCATCATTATCGTTGCTATTTTAGAACAAGGAAAAATCTATTATTCGGAGACTGGAAATTACATATTTTCAGTATGGACCTGCAAAACGTAGGCTAACTATAGCGTCTACAGTAGAACTTCAGCCTAAACGTTAGCATATAGCATTAACTAGCATATAGCGCTAACTCAGCAGTCAAAGCTTTGAAAGAACATTGTCATTAATTTAATGTGTAATTTAATGTTGGGGCGTACATCTCGACTGTAATGTCACAGTTGGTAATACAGTATAATCAGATTGGCCTGTTTTCCAGCAGTCTTTTGCATGTACAAGGTTTACACAAAAATGAGAAAACAATCACGTTTAAGACTCACGATATGTCATTACCACGTACAGAACTCTTATTATTTATCTATGCCTAGATAAATACAATTTTCTATTCTATGGCACCTTTAAGTCAGTTTTAATTCGACTATAGCCTATAGTTAAATGACAATACCTCATCCTGTTTGTATCCTCGATTCGGATTTAGAACCTGAATTGAAATTTAAGTAGCATTCGGTATTCATTTCTGAACAGCACACAACTTTACTGATAAAATATATAGCCGTGCCAGCAGCGTTTACCTCATATTACCTAAGGGAGCCCCCTTTGAAATATTTACACAGCCCACAGGTGGCTTGGAATTACCTGCCTGCAAATTTGATGCAACACTCCAGCCATCTCTCTCTGCGATGCCGCCTAATGAAAAATGACAGGCAAGAAATAAGTTGCTCCTGTGTGGATGTTTCAGTGCATAATTCCTTCTCTCTCATTTTGGAGCCGCATATGTGATTTTAACCTCCAACACTTCATATTTATTTATCAGTGGGTTCTGGAAATTTCACTGACTGCGTTTCTTTAATAATGTTATGCATATTATTAACATTATGTTACCCATGTTTACACAACAATATACATGCAGTATATACACAATGATTAATTATTAAATATTATTAATACAAATTTTTATTTATTCTAAAATTGGTCGGTTAAATGCGGGGTGCATGTTTTTTTTTTTTTAAACTCCCCTGGAAAAAGGAATCGGGCCGACCACCAAAACACACTTGTAGCCAATCAGCAGTAAGGGGCGTGTCTACTAACCGGCAACGTTGCCTGAGTTGCGTATGTGTGGGGCGGGCCTATCAAAAGAAGTGCAGATTCTATAGGGGTAAGGGCGTGTTTGTTTAGACATTGGCTTTCAGAGATCATGCACCCCACCTTTAATAAATAAAAAGTTTGTCAATTTATGACTTAACAAAGTCCAAAAAAGCAGTCATTGCACTCTCAGAAAAAGGTACAAACACATTTGTAACTAAAAGGTGCATTCCGGTACCTCAAATGGTACATATTAGAAACTTTTTAACCCTTTCAGACCCTGCGTCCACTTGAATGGACATCATGTTTTGTCAATCAAACCAATAAATATGCATGCTTTTACGGATTGGTCTCTGATCAACCAATCATTTCATTTTTTTAGATTTTTTATATGTTTTATGTGTTTATATGTGCATGTTGTTTCATTGTTGCAAAAAGTGTTTAAAACATGTAAAGTAAAAAATATATATATATTACAACCCAAATTGCTGGGTTTTTTTTCAAATATATTTCTGGGTTTTGCTAGTTTTATCCCTTTTAAACCCAACTCGGTTAAAAAAAATGTATATATATATTTTTTTTTTCAACCGAGTTGGGTTTTAAAGGGATAAACCTAGCCAAACCCATAAATATATTTGAAAAACAACCCATCCCGGCATAGGTTAAATTACAATGCAATGGTTAGGTTCGTAAGAAATTACTATTTGTTACAATTAGGTTAATTTTATGGACAGTCAATTATGAACGTTAAAATTTACATCACTTCCTAACACACTAAAATCCAAGATACATGGGTTCTGTTTTTTATAGCGAATCCAGCGTCAGTGTTTTATTTGGTTCTGTGCTCGCTCCAAGGCACTGTTATGCAGTTTTATAGGTCACTGCAGGAGCCTCTGAACCCATAACTGTCCCGCCAAAGCGTAGCCTTACGGGATGAGATGACGACATGGGACGATGGGACATTAACCAGGAGCCTGATACATGGCCGTGAGAGATGACTCACGATTTGTCAGGCAGATAGCCTTAATATGTTATGACTGAACAAGAGTCAGTAACCAGGCTTCCTTACCATTATACTTGAGGGAGAAGAATAGCAATAAAAACCGTGCCCTTTGGAGACAAACACAGATCCGCGTACCATATGTGACCGTACATGACCCATCCTTGTACCCAAAGCGTAGCCTCTTTCATTCAGTATGGACGTCAGCAGACCTTCACAATTTCTATATTGTTTTCATCCATCGGACAGATGTTATATTGAAACAGCCCTCCGGTTCAAGCTCCATTGTCCGATCTTGCTTGTTAATAACTCGATTTATCAACTCTCAGCTGGTCTCAGCCCAGCCGATGGGTCCTTGGATCAGAACAAGATCTTGTGAGAGTTTAGCCCACGGGTCGTCCAGGTGGGTGAAATGATGGCAACCGGGTAAATAGCACATGCTTTCGGCTGAATATTGTTTTTCGTTATTTGTCTCGAATGAGCTTTGCAAAATGATCTTAGCACACAAGACAAATGTTTTCTGTAAGTGCGTTTGAATAGATGAAATTACTGTAACGTCACAACGGGAATCCATGCTTGCAGGCTGTTCAAGTGAACAACTTTTTTGATGGATATGAGCAGCACGGTACTAATGATCGGTTAAACAGTATGTAATGGAGCAATATTTGTTCCCTTTAATGGAAGTTATTATAAAGTGCTTCTCATGAAAAGAAATATAGGTTATTACAATGCTGGTTGTTGAATACAAATCCTCACAACTGTAATGGAAGCCTGAAGTCAACACATCGGCAAATGAGCAATATGGGTCTTTATTACCACATAAGTAATAATCGTTTAAAGGAATCAAGTCAAGTCAATGATAATCCATTCAAAATAAATGTATGAATGTAATGTGACAATATTACGTTCTTGTTTATTTCTCGAATATCCTGCCTGTTCTCGCTGCTATTCCATTGGACCTGGTGGGAGATCAAATACTTTGGTAAAGCGAGACAATCATACGAGGGCAGGCGTTGAATCCAGGTTTTAGTGTCTAGTGTTTCCTAGGTCCCGCAGCATTCTGGAGCCGCTGCAGTGATGAATGGAGCACTTAGTGCGTGTGCACACGTGACTTGGATATCTGTGCTACTGAAGGGTATTCATGATCTCAATTCTGCCCGCTAGAGGTTAGGAACATTATCAGAAACCAGCTGCTGCTTTGTGGGTTTGGGAAAAACTTCTTCCGCTTCAGTAAGGTCAGGTTTAACTGAATGTGGCTATTTTTGACCATGTGCAATAGTCCCAAAAGTATTTGGACTTCTTAGCAATACTTATAAATGCATGAATTTCATTGCATGGTTTAACAAAATAGCAATGCAAATAGTAGCTAAAAATTTGCAGTACCAGTACTACAGCAATTTTAAATCCAGTACTTTAGATATACATTTGTTTGTCTGTCCACCTTCCTACCCAACCTGCATATCTACCTACCTACCTGTCTGTTTAAAATAAACAGACCATGGTTCTTCATCGGGGGGTTTGGGGCCACTTGGGGGTTTGTGGTGGTATTACCGGGTTCCTCCAAATATTGTTTGAATTCAAAATATTTGGAAAAAAATGAAATTAGGCATAAAAAAAAGGTATTACCGTAATAGGTTAATAATGAAAAAAAACTTAATATTAATAAGTAGTGAAAATAAAAACATATAAAATGTCCCCGCAATAAAAACTGTTTAGTTAAAAAAGTATGCTCTGTAAATAAAATTATGTTGGCTCAATTAATTATTTTTTAGTAACTAGTTCCGCAGAAATTTTACGTTCACTCAATTTCTCTCTCCAAAGTCTTACCTGCATTGCTGTTCTGTAGTTGGCACAAACTTAAAAAAATATATAAAAAGTATGTTTGCTACCGAGCCCATAAGGTGACATTGGAGTAAAAAAACCTAAAGTTTAGTTTCATGTACTCACGAGAAACCTTCATGTGCATATTTTTTATGTTAAAAGTTTAGTTTCGCGTGCTCAAGTGAAACTTTCGCGTGCGCAAGTGAAACCATTGCGTGCGCATGTGAAAGCGAAAGTTTTACGTGGGACTTTTTTTAATTTTTGCTCAATGTCCCCTTAAGGGCTCCGTAGTTTGCTCAACTAGCTTTATAGGTCATTCAACTAAAATGTTTTAATTGGTTGAATATTAAAAAAAACGTACTTTGAGCAAAAACTTATTCCCCGCCAGCCATTTTTTTTTTTTTAAGTTGCACGCCAGCATTTTTTTGTGATTTTTACAAAAGTTTCACAAAATTTCTTCCAGGAAAATTTTCTTCTAAAAATATATAAACATACAAATATATCAAATGAAAGAACCGACCCTCTGCTTTCAAACAAACAATAAACAAACAAAACAGTGAAAAAAGTTTCATTCTATCTATATTTTTTTCTCTGCTTATAAACTCTTAAATATGGGTATTTTTATTTTTAGCAAAAAGCTAAAATAATTGCATTTTTGTAAAGGAATTTTGTTAATTTAGAAAAATTAGTATATAATGTTTGCCTTTATCTAGTGAATAATCGTGGTAATTGCATATTAACATAAAAATTCTTCAGAAACACATTATTTTTTTTAATACAAAAGTTTTCTCTAAACTCTTTCCCCGCCAGCGTTTAAAAAAAAAAGTTGCCAGCCAGTGCCAGCATTTTTCATGATTTTCAAAAAAGTTTAATGCCTTCCAGAAAATGTTCTTTTTTAAATATATAAACATACAATATATCAAATGAAAGAACAGACTCTCTGCTTTCAAACAAAAAAGTTTCATCCTACCTTCATTAGTTCTCTTTTATCACCTCTCAAATATGGGTAGGTTTCGGTTTCTTCAAAAACACCAATTTTCGAGCAAAAATCTAAGATAATTAAATGTTTGCGAAGGACTTTTGATAGAGATCAGATGCAGATCAATCTTTATAACATACACTGAGTTCTTTCTTTTCATTCGAGGCGTTACTGTACTTCTGGGTTGTAAAAGTTGCAGAAGTGCGACACCTGGTGGATAATAGCTGTATTTCGGAAAGCCGGAAATTCTCTTCATTTGAAGGGAAATGCTTTTTCTTTTTAATTGACGAGATAACTCGTCAATGGCGGGGAAAGAGTTAAAATTTAAGTATTTACTCCACGTTTTATGTGTTACTTTAAAAAAAGGTTGAAGACCTCTGATATAGACTCTGAAACAAAATTTAATTGATTTAGAACCCAACAGGTCTTTTTTTTTTTCAGAAGACCTTAGACAATATTACTCTCCATTTTACAATAGCTTCCTCGGGAGATCACAAGATTTTATACATTTATAAAATTTTACAAATATTTCAGTTCTCCATGGTCTTAAATTTATACAATCGAAATCAGTATCAAGGTCTCACAGTGATGTGGCCGTCTTCTACAAGGGCATCAGAGAGAAAAAACAAGGGGAATGAGATGAGATGAGTTAGTTGGCTAGGTGAGTTCAATCATTGTTTCTGCCCTGGAGAGAGACAGAGAGAGACAGAGCGAGCCGATTGGTCAGTGTGTAGTTTTTACAGGTGAGGCTAACGGAGAACAATTGATTGAGGAAGCAGTCAGATGGAAGACTGTGCCTTATTCAATCTATCACAGAGGTGGCACAGACACCAAATTGAAAATGAGACCTAGGTCTGACGCTAGAAGTTCTCGGCTTCTCAAAAGATTGAAGAACTAAAACCAGGAATTTGAGGATGCACCTGTTTCTGTAGTTTAATTAATGTACAGGTCACACAACCAAATCATGACATCATCAATCAGAGTAAAGTTCACACTTAGTAAAGTGTAATAAAACTACCCAATAGATTAACTTAATCTTAACCTTAATATTACCTTACCATTTCCTCCAGTAAAACACGATTATGCGATATTTATGCAGGGGGCGCATTTTTTTTAAATACGCCGCACTTTCGCAGCATAAATTGCAGATTTCTGTGTGCAAAATATGTGCGGCTTGAATGATTTCATAATCCCCGCATTTTCATAGCAAAAATCACAAAAAAATTTTTTTTTGCATTAACTTCACACAAGCGCAGCCATGTCCCCTGTTGCCATGGGAACGTTATGAAGTGATTATGTAATTTGAACATCATTCAAAAGCTGCAAACAGTTTTTGCAAGTTCCCACAGTTTTTGCAAGTTCCTGCAATTTCATTGCATAAAATTGCATAAATATCCCGCATATTCCATCGCATAAAAAAACGTGCCACAAGATCAACGTGCAACAATCACAAAAAAACCTCTGCATTTTTCTGGAAGGACTGCCTTACCTCCAACATTACCTTACCGTACAAAAAGTGCACACCTTGATACACTATAAGTCGCTTTAGGTAAACGCATGCCGAATGTGTAAATTGCAAATTTTTGCCATTTATTAGATTTGTTGTTTTTGCTATTTTATTGTATCTATACAAAATGCAACAAAGCTTTAAGGGCTTTCAGACAATACATGGCGTGTGTGTGTGTCTAGCCCTATTTTCTTCAGTAGGCCATGTTTGACTTTCCATATCACTATGAAGTAAAGCACTCTTTTCACACAGGTCTCTGTAATGCTATCCAACGGTTTACGCTACTGATTTGCTATGTGCTATTCAGTCACGCCATGCTGCGGTTCCTAGGAAACCTAATTATGCTATTCAAACAAAAACGCCAAACGCAAGATGAAGACACAATCATCCGACGAGGAAATATCACATAGTTAAATTTGCTTTGACAGCCTAAATTTTCTCTTGGCTGGCCACCAAAAATTTCCAATGCAGGGAAACCCCTGATCTTTACTCCATATGGTTTATTCATTGACTTTGGGCAGAAAAAGCTCTCCTGAGGCCGATCAATCACGGCCATCTCTGTGATTTAACTTCTATAGGCTGACCCTGATGACCTGTAGGGCAGCGGTGCCCGAAGTCTCTCATTCACCACCATCTGCCGCAGAGACTTCATTCTTTGGGGGTTAAGACTTATTCCTATCGAACGCAGATCTAGTTCAGATGTCCTTACTGTCTTTGTGACACTAAGCTCCTCTGTCAGCCATCACCCCATGGTGCATATATCCGAGCAGCTTTTAAAGTATAACCCGGTCGTTGAATTTCCATGAAAGCAGAAGAGGGGCTAATGCTATATGGGCAATAAAGATATGCCACTCTTTTATGTACAAGCAGAAGCCCTTAAAGCTTCCATTGTGTCTTTTAACAATGCAGCCCAAAGACAGATTTGAAAAGGAATGACCTTTAAGGACATCGCTGAACGTTCTTGACAACTGCCATCTTGGGCAGCCTTGCTGTAAAAAATCAGACATTTAAACCCCTTTCATTCCAGATAATAACTGCAGAAATCCACCGGACTCCACGAGTATTAGAAGGAAAGCCAGTGTGCTGCCATGTCCTTACTAAACCTGTGATTATTGAAACACATTTTCTGAGGTTTTTGTCCAGATGGTACTGCCTCCTGGAATTGTCTGCTAAAATTGTTTTTATGTACCCAGCATACCCACCAAGGTCACGGGCTCCATTCACTTTTTCATGTATGTCTGGTTTATTGGTTAATGGACTCGTGCTTAAAATAAAACAGCATTGTCAATGTTTAAATTTGCATTGCACTGAATGTTCAGGTGCCTGATTCCTGTGTGGCCCTGTTCTAAATGTTACACTTGATGTGGATGAGCAGATGCCACGAGCCTCCTAGCGCATCATATTTGTCGTTTTAAGATAAATGTTGTCCAAAAAATGTATGTAGTTCAAAATTTACTTACAAATGTTTTGTAACTAAAGTTTAAAAGCAGAGCTACAATTTAAATTTTTTATAATCTAATAAAATCATATTGGGCCATTTTCACTAAAATGTGGAAACATTATTCAAATTTATATGCACATTTGAATCTCTGCCTAATTTACAACGTGCACACACACATGAATTGGTTCTTAACCTTTTTGTAATGAATTTTGAGTATTCTAAATAAGCGACCACATGCCCAAGGTTAGTAATTTGCATATAAACACACCCAAACAGCTCCATATAATGGCTTTCCCTATTGTTAAACTTGTCCAAAGACATTTTTAGAGGCAAATGAGCAAAATAACAACTTCACCGATAATGAATGGAAGGTTTACTGTCATAGATGGAGACTACAAAATGTGTGCTGTTTAAACATGTATAACAAGTACAAGAAACAATAAGCATGGGTTGAGATAACGAAAGTTGTTGTGGTGGTTTTATATAAAAAAAGATTTGGACATTTGGAGAAGTTGACCCAGCAAGCAGGTAAATTATCAACCCGATATATATTTCAGTTATGAGTAACTCACTTCTAGCCAATATAAACTTGAGTTTGTTATTTTGGTCTTTATATAATATTTAACGTTTAGAGTGAAAATTGCTTTCTGGGGAAAAGCAAGAACACACAAGGGATGGCTGCAATAACATTTGGACCTGGACCTTTTTACATTTGGAAATGGATTTAAGTACAGAACTTTTTGTCAAGTTATGATTTCTTCGTTAACATGCACAAAACCATGCATATGCATTAGTTGGATAACAGTTGGGTATGTAAAGGAGAGCGGGGCACGCTTTTTGTTTTTGGCTCAATCATTTCAAAAATATTTGAGTTTGATTAATTATATTTTTACACAAGCAACACACACATCTCTGCTACAAATGAACATTTGAAGTTTGTTTCTAGTACTTAACATTCTTGGACAATTACACCAAACATGACACAAGTGCAAACGTTACAACTTACCCCATAGGTGGGGTTAATTGTAACAGGCAGGGGGTTGGTTGTAACACTTGCTAAAAATTAAGTTTGCAGGCAAATATTTCAATACTTTTTTGTCTATATAATTGAAGTGGATATTGTTTATATATCTGTCTATAATAGACAGGTATCTACACTATTAATCTCTTATCTAACCATAGTTCAATTATAAATGAATAAAAATTTCTAAATATGTCAACAACAAAAAAATATGTGACCCAGTCTATAAAAAACATAATTAAGTCTCAAAATCAAAGTCTGATTTTGGCCATTAATTTAATTCTGATTTTAATCTTTGACATGACCTAATTCAATCAATATTAAAGGTATGAACAAAAATAAATTTTGCCACACATTTTTTGATAAGACAGGCACATTTTTTTTTTTTTTTTTTGGGAAGCCAGCAATCATTTGTGTGTAGCCTATTTAAAACAACAGAAATAATTATGCTAATGTTAGCTGCATATCGTAAGTGGTGAGGGGTTAGTTGTAACACAGCGTTACAACTAACCCGGCTTGGTGAAAATATTTTTAAGCCTACCAAAAAAGTTGCTAAGAGCTGCAGACTAGGGATGCTAAACAATTAATCGCAATTAATTGTTAGCAGAATAAAAGTTTTTTGTTTACATCACATATGTGTGTAAACTGTGTATAATAAATATGTATATATATATATATATGTATATATATATATATATATATATATATATATATATATATATATATGTATGTATATATATATATATATATATATATATATATGAACACATTCATGTATAATTTTAAGATTTTTTTTTTAATATTTATATATAATATAAATTATACATAAATATACAAATGTATATATACATGTAAACATTTCTAAAACATATACATGCATTTGTGTACATTTATTTATACAAATTTATGATACACTTATATGATGTAAAGAAAAACTTTTATTCTGCTAATGATTAATTGCGATTAATTGTTTAGCATCGCTACTGCAGACATATTTCAAAACGATGCTTTGTTTCAGTCAATAAGACACTGATCAATATGACATAACATTGGATTTGGTATCTTACACACCCAACTCAGACACCAAAAAAAAAAAAAAACATATGATGAAAAAATTTACTTACATGCCACCGAAACACTCGTTCATCTATAACTCTATGGAAAAACATTATACATTTCTATAAATTAGCGCAAGAACGTCTTTTGGCAGCTAACAACTAACCCCGCGTTACTTTTTGCCCCACGCACCCCTACCTCGGAAATTAAACATAAAATTACTTATCATTTATTATTAATAGTGATGCAACGATATGGATCAGCCGATTTTTGATAAATTTGAAACCATTGGCGTATTGGCAATAGCATGAGAAAGGCAGAAACCGATTATTTATTAATTAGCTGTGTGAAGGCAATAAGTTGCATGTCTGTTGCATATTCCAGCATTAAAAAAAAAAAACAATTATAAAAATAATCAAATACTTCCCAAAACAGGAAATAACGTAGTTAATTACTTAAGAAAGTAAACCAATTCACATGAGCCATGTGTTCAGAGTGAGATTATTTTCAGAAAATGTCTGCGGAAAAAGACCAAAAATCGACAAAATTGTATCTTTTTTGTGCCTCTCTGTTGGTCAGTTCAATGTTAACTAGATCTAATCCATGTTCAGTAAAAATAATTTGATGCAGAAATAACCTAGCTAATAGGCCAACTGTATAGTATTATATACAAGCGTTTAATATCCGCATTGATATCGGCCATTAGTTGTCTGTTTAAATCTGTATTGCCCCTCCCAATCATACTGGTGCATCCCTAATTATAAACATTTAGAAACATCAATAGTTTACATATTTTAAACAGGTTTTTAAATAAAACACCTGCTTGGTTTGAAAAAAAAAATAGAATTAAACGAGGAGTGCGGAAATGGAAATTTCCATGTAAACAAAACAATACAATCTAGTCCCGCCTCCGGCATTTCCTGATTAGTCCACTCCTCTGGACCTGACATTGATGAACTGTACTGCCTTCAAAAGTTGAAATTTTTTTCACTTAACATGCCGTCTTAAAATTCGACACTCGTGCGCGAGACACTGCAAAAGACACCCGTGTAATGCACGTCCATCTAGCGTGTGTTTACATAGGAGCACAGTGGAATTAAACAACTCGTTTGCATTTAATGGCTTTGCTAAACAAGCTTGCGGTCGGCCACTTAATATGTTAGTGTGGGACCTCGTATTTAAAGTATGTACTGCACGTAAAACAAGCCTACTGTTAAATATTGCATTTGGTACACATGTGCACCGAACCATAAGTAGTGAATGAGACCAAATAATATTTTCTACTGGCAGTCGAGTGTAGGATTTTATTTATTTTTGTTCTTTTACGCTTTCTGTGTTGGTGGCAACAATATGAGATTCAGAATGTTAATCATATCACCATTCAAAACGCAAGTTTTTGCCCAAATAATCACAGTATATTTTGTTGACCATATTGTGCAGCCCTAATTAAGACTGAGGGCATCTGCTAGACGGATTAATGTTATCTGTTGGGGCCCGAGTACGATGTCTCCATCATGATGCCGGCCTGAAGAATCGACATCCCCATCAAGCACGAACCTGCTCTTTCTCTCTCTCCTCTATCTCTCTCTCTTTCTCTCTTGTTGTCTTTTCGGGGTGTCACTCAGGCCCTGTGTTTGCAATAAGCACCAAATGGAATAACAATAGAGGCGATTCCCCAGGGTCTCTTTCTCTCTTATTCAGACAGGCCGTTTCCCCGAGGCTCCCGCGAATCGTTGTGCCCTTTCAAACCAGTTTTAAAGTCTTCTTTTGTCTCTGTGATTGGAGGAAGCATTGTGTGAATGATGTTTTGTGCCTCTCTCAGACGACACACATGTTGATTACCATCAACTTGCCATTTGAAGCGAAAGTTAATGAAATGTATTATGAATGCAGAGTTCTCGCTGTGTCCTTCTGCGCGGGGACTCACTTAGATTCAGCACACACACGCACAGGCTTGATGACTTACGCAATGATTACACTTTTGATGGCAGAGCGCCTCCTTATTTCCCATCAGGCTATCTTTTACTTGCGGACTTCTCGGCAAACTAGTTTCTCCCAATGCTTCTTATCTTGAAAGGATGAAGCAAAGATTTATGAACCACAGTAGAAGAGATTAACTAACAACTCTTGTGTCTCTGATGAATCGCTGATGCAGTGGCGATCTTTGCACGCTCATTTCTCATGCCTTTAACAGTAAATGAATCAAAAACATTTATTTTTGGCACGCACTGGGCATGGGTTTTTCGTTATTGCTGGCTACCTTACCCAGCACATTATGAAGACGCCCTGTTTGTTCTTTTTTAAAATGTAGGATAGATTAAAATCTGGAACACCCAAATGAGGACTGCAGATCAACGTGCAAGGAGCGTATAATTATTGCATTAAAATTGCAACATTTTGTCATTGCAAATTTTGGGGGTTTTGTGTGAAGTACCTTTTGAATCGTAAGACTGAAGTTGCAACATACAGATATCCTCTTCCTTCCCCGCAAGCAAATTTGCGTTTAAAAGACATCTTATAGCCATCCAAACACAAAGCAGAATTTTTGTGAAAATTGTCTATACCATAACCCAAGAATAAATACATTGAAATGAAACACTGTAATCACATCTGACATTGTAATCATACATTTTGCGAGTCACTATCTCCTGCCATATTTCTTTGGTTTAAGCATGGTAGACGATGATGTACACAGATTAAGAGATTGAGATTGAGTTTAGGTTTTCAGGTTGGTCAAAATAAAAAAGTACAAACAGAACTACCTTAATTCTAAGTGGCATTGATTCAACAAGAAATGTTGGCCCATATTGATAGGATAGCATCTTGCAGTTGATGGAGATTTGTGGGTTGCACATCCAGGGCACGAAGCTCCCATTCCACCACATCTCAAAGATGCTCTATTGGGTTGAGATCTGGTGACTTTGGGGGCCATTTTAGTACAGTGAACTCATTGTCATGTTCAAGAAGCCAATTTGAAATGATTCGAGCTTTGTGACATGGTGCATTATCCTGCTGGAAGTAGCCATCAGAGGATGGGTACTGGTGGTCATAAAGGGATGGACATGGTCAGAAACAATGCTCAGGTAGGCTGTGGCATTTAAATGATTGGCACTATGTGGCCTAAAGTGGGCCAAGAAAACCACCATTACACCAGCCTGCACAGTGGTAACATGGCATGATTCTCTTTCTGTTTACACCAAATTCTGACTCTACCATCTGAATGTCTTAACAGAAATCGAGACTCATCAGACCAGGCAACATTTTTCAAGTCTTCAACTGTCCAATTTTGGTGAGCTCGTGCAAATTGTAGCCTCTTTTTCCTATTTGTAGTGGAGTTGATTGGTACCCGGTGGGGTCTTTTGCAGTTGTAGCCCATCCACCTCAAGGTTGTACGTGTTGTGGCTTCACAAATGCTTTGCTGCATACCTTGGTTGTAATGAGTGGTTATTTCAGGCAAAGCTTGAATCATTCGGCCCTGACCTCCAGCATCAACAAGGCATTTTTCGCCCACAGGACTGCCGCGTACCCTAGAAATGGTTGTGTGTGAAAATCCCAGTAATTGAGCAGATTGTAAAATACTCAGACCGGCCCGTCCTGCACCAACAACCATGCCACGCTCAAAATTGCTAAAATCACATTTCGTTCCCATTCTGACATTCAGTTTGAAGTTTAGAAGATTGACCGAACCACACCCCTAAATGCATTGAGGCAACTGCCATGTGATTGGTTGATTGGATAATTGCATTAATGAGAAATTGAACAGGTGTTCCTAATAATCCTTTAGGTGAGTGTGTATATATACACCTCTGTTATAGTAAACCAAGATTTTCAGTCATGCATTTAGCAGACACTTTTGTCCCAAGCAATTCACAGTGCATTCAAGTTTATCCATTACTTTGCTTTCCTCGAGAGCTGAACCCAAACACAAACACCCTACCAATTGAGCTAAAGGAGCATGACAGCTTGTTTAAGCTTGTCAAACAGGATGAAATGTTTCAGAATGAAGCAAACCTATAAATCTCAACACCATAAAGCACCAGAATATCTAAAGTTTTTTTGCTGATGTCTTCTTTCTGCACATAAAATGTCACTTTCTGATAAATGATGTCACAGCAAAACTGGCTTTTATTTATAAAGGGATATTATAGGTAATAGTTGAGGACATACCATGTTTTTTAAAAAGCAAAACATAAAGAAACGTGCTTTTATACAGTACATTGCAAGTATCTTGGATTAAATTTACTGCATAACTCATATATTTTCATGTGGTGCAAAGCCATAAAACGCCACCCTTGTCAAAAATGAGATCATGCTTTTAACCGAATGCTCTCAGCAAGTATTATTCATCAAATATATTCTCTTCAAATATGCTTAATCCTGGTTTTGTTAACAGCATTTGCGTTAATAAATGCATTTCCTTGTGGGGACCTCAAAATGTCTGGTATTTCTATCTTTGTGGGGAAATTTGGACATTTGGGGACACGGTGTCCTTTCTTTTGATAGTCAGAAGGTCTTTGTTATTTTTACACCTCAACAGCTCGGTATCAAAATGTAACAATATTTTCCCCCCTCTCTTTTCTTTTGGTTTCATATATTCATTTGAATGAGACGCAGTGGTTTTTGAAATCTTCCTGACAAGCAACAAAACTGTTTTTACAAATGGTTTGTCATCAAACTTTGCTTTTGTCGACAAAAGCTGTTTGTTTACTCTGCGAGTTTCAAAACAACGTGATTACAAGTTTGTAAATGCAGGTGGTGAACATCAAGAAGTATTGCAGGGGGGTTGGGGGGCAGCCATCACATAACAAAAAAACACATATAAATAGCCATTGATGTGAGCAGACAACTTGTGTCAAAAACTTTGTGTATGTGTGATGAAGCAGGTGGTATTTGTATGGTTTAATCATCTGGCCGTTTGCTGATACGGCCCTCTTAACCCAACCACATGCACACACATAAAACAAATGGCACTTTGAATGTAGGCCATTGGTTTGCTGAAATTCACCCAAAATTAGAGACACCACAGATAGACAGTCAATATCAATAAGCAGCACAGGCTAGTCACAAGGCAAGCCAACTTTATTTTTGGTCACACACTTTTTTTGTCCTTTTGCATCTTTCGTTCTCTCTCATCCGGTGTGCTCTTTCCAACCTCTCTTTCCAAAGCACTTTAGTCATTGTGTAAAAGTAGGTTACGTCCAATGCACCGCTCCTCCTGCACGCTCGCTCATTATACCGCCTGTGACAAACAACCTGTCACATCGGTGAGGGAAGTAAGTGGCAATCCCACCCTCCACACACAGATACACCACGGATCTCTGATTACATCTGACCCATCATGGTCCATTTTTAACGAATATGTTGTGCACTCTGTTATCAATCAGAGCTAATTATTTTGTAGCTGACAAATGGGTTGCACCCTCTGGAGGGGCTTCCCATACACGTTTCTGTTCTCCTTATGCATGTATGTTACATATGTATGCGTACTGTATAGATTTATATTGTTATATGTCTCATTTGCATGTTGATTATTTGACATCAGTCTAAATTAAATAATACGTGTGCTGTTTTACAAATATGCTACAATTATATATCAGAAAGGCATTTTTAATTTATTGCAATTTATTTTGTATGCTTTATAATTAAACAGAAACTATGTGTTGTGTGTACACAACCGAACTGAACAAGTAGTTTAAAGGAGTAGTCCACTTTAAAGATGGGGTCCATTGACTTTTTATAGTTGGAAAAAAATACTATGGTAAGTCAATGGGCCCCATCTATAAAGTGGACTACTCCTTTAAATTTGCATCATGGACATGACAGGTCGGTTTTCTAAAAATAAAAAACGCCTAGAAGGGGAACAAGTCTTCTGTATGGGCAACAATCACATAAAAGAACGAAATAAAAAACAAAACATAATCCAAATGTTTTACCTCAAAGACCAAAATATTGGGACCGGCACCTTTCCACTTTAATAACACCTATTGTAAAACTTGATCGCTTCATGAAGGCCAAAAAATGGTTAAAATGTCCAATCGTAAACCCTGCAAGACAGCGCTCTGTGAAGCAGCCTCACAAATGTGTACAACACACATACGCCAAGACGGCAGTTTAATAAAATTGCAGAACATAACACTGTGATATTATTTTGGTCAAAGCAGTGAATGGTAACCATGTGAGCCGGCAGAAAGTTGCTATGGTTACCTCTGTGTCAATCAAGGCATTTTCGGTAGTGAGTCTCGTTCCAGACAGACATAAAATGAGCGTTTATGGTATTCACTCCCACATTTAAATGCTCTCAAAACTTTGAAGAGTATACGGGCCTTTGTAAAAATCTACATTTACTGTAACACCATTACTTAATTCATAAAATAACATATTTTTATTTGTATTAATTTGTTACAAGGTAATAAAACATATTAAGGACATACCTGTTTTTAAAAATTATGACATCTGTCCATTAATAGAGTCAGTTCCTGACCTAAAAGTAAATAAACATTCGGCTGTGGGTGCCGCACGGTGCCATAAATTATAGCTTGAGGAAGAAGTTATAGCTGTATTTTATTGTGAGTAAAAACGAATATCGACGAATCAGCATCCGGAACCTGAATGTGTTTTATAATGCATTATATATAGAGAGGCTTTAAGTGAAGTATTACCTAAACCAATCAGAAATATTGTCTGTTGTCTATGACCAGAGGATCTGTAATGTAAGGAAAGACGCCTGTAATAAGAGCAATTCTCACAGGATAAGACACGTAGACATAGGAAAAAAGAAGAGAAGAGCTGCATTAGGGCAAGGATCCAAGTGAAATGACACACAGATGCCCTGTAGACACATGTGTTTTTCTTCTTTATCATGTTATAAGCAATACAATAAGCCTTTCTATCTCTGTATCCACATGCGATTGAAATTGATCCTGTTAACTGTTCTAATAAAAGTCCCTGGATGATTCATCAGTATATGATGTTGTTAAAAATATTGTTTGTTTTCCATTTTTGTTAAACTTTACCAGCCTCTGAAACAGGGCCGGTAGACATGCTGTAAATTTAGTTGCTTGTGATATAAAATGAAGCCGAATGTTAATGTACTTTTTGGCCATCAGTTGTATTAAATTCTCTGTAAAGCCTTGAAAATTGTTTCTAAACACATTATAAATGTTTTGCTGAAACAGGGCGCTAAGGCTGTAAACTATGTAGTAATTGCTGAGTTAGATCGTTAAACAGTTTTTCACTATTTCTGAGTTCAGGATTTTAAGGTAAGCCTAAAACGATGGCTCGATGATGCACTTGAGGCACCGTGCATGACCCCGCCCCTGGACTTTGATGAAAAGCTGATGTATGGAATGATGCCATTAAAATCATTGATCAGTATTAGCCAAACTGAGAGATTATAATACATTTGAATGTTGAATGCATGTTTTGGAGCACAATAGTTTATAGATATCTTTTAAAGGAAAACACCACCGTTTTTCAATATTTTACTATGTTCTCACATACCTTTTTTATCAATGCGTCAACTCGTGTAACTACTCATGTAACAGTCTTAAAATAGGGTAAACATTGAAGTGTTTGGTGGCTTTTAAATGCATCCCTGTTTGGAGCCATAGGAATGAATGGGGCTAGGCTAAATGCTAACACATTCACGAGGCACTGTACAAAGATTAAAAGTGCACACATTGAAAAAAATATTTATGTATTAATTTGTCTAAGTTGAGGTAAGAACATAGTAAAATATTGAAAAACTGGTGTTTTCCTTTAAGCAAAAAAGTATTGGGGACATTGGCTTTGGGGGAAGGTAAACCCACCAATAATTCAACACAATCTCATGGCAATTTGTATGTATTTTACGAGGTGGCTAATTCGTATTAACAGGGTTCCCACGGGTCCTTGAAATCCTTGAAAGTTTGTGAATATGGGGGAAAAAATTCAAGGCCCTGTGAAGTTTTTGAAAATATACATAAATAAATACAGGTCATTGAAAGTGCTTGAATCTACTTTATGCCCAAAGTTTTCTGGGAAAAAAAATAATTATTCCCTGTTTGTGTACAGTAGGATAATATCATAAAAATTCTAGACTTTTTAAGCACATGTGCTAAACTGTTCGCTTTAAATGCTTATATATTCTGTATGCGAATGTTGATTCATGCCAAAATGCTTTTTTGCATAGTCATGTTTGACACGTCTCGGGATACTTTTTAACTGTTGTTCCCTGAGAAGGGAACGAGACGCTGTTTCTCCCTTGCCATACTTCCTGCGTCCCTGTAACGCCGTCTTTGGCAGTATTTCAGATAGCGATAAACTTTCTGGCTCCCGTGTCACCCTGGCTTTGTCAAGTTCCCTTGATAGGGAACTGTAACAATGTATCTTAAAAGGTAACACAATGTAATTGTGCCCCACCCCCATTTAGTCCTTTAATTTGAGGGTATTGGATCTGGTAAGTCCTTGAAAGGTCCTTGAATTTGGAGTTAACTAAGGTGTGGGAACCCTGTATTCATTTGTATGACCACATGATTTGCTTTTTCCTCGTGATGTTTTTTTTTTTTCTAATAATATTTTTTTTCTGATTCACTTCGTACGAATTTGAATTAGACAACACATAAAATGCGTACAAAATCCTGGCTGAATAATTCCCACATAAGCTTAATAATTAAATGATTCTTCTGTCATTACTAAATATATTTTAGTTTAGTTAATTCAAGACAAAATTGTGAAATGGCTTTTCAGATTTTTTTTATCTAACCTAGGCTAAACAAGTGGCCCAAAACATTTTTAACCAATAATACTGCTGCAATCTGTAGCAATTGTGCCTGTCTGCATATCTGAAACTTAAAATTGCAGGTTGCCTTGCGTACTGATCGTTACCTTTGTACATTTCCAGGAAAAACCTTCACAGTAAATTATACAACATTGTTATAAGCTTACCATTGCATTGAACACAATTTGTTTTTAATGCAGCTTTAAAGTTGGATTTTCACAACCCAAATAAAGTCCTTGCTAATAAAATCAAGTCTAGCCAAAGACGTCTGGCTGCGTATTCTTTTTCAGTTAAATGCTTCTCAAAGGCCATATTATGTTGCTTGTAAGTAAATATAATCATTATCAAGCTATGCAGTCTGCATATGAGTCACACACAGGTGTTTTAGTAATCTTCATTTCATCCAGTCAGCGCCTGTTTTTCTCTCTTTAGACATTTCAAGACAATCTTTGATTTTACCTCTCAGTCGTGTGGACTGCATCCAGAAATTTCTTTGTTGACAAATCATATTTCAAAGAAACCAATGAATCTCCACGTTCTTATCATTGAGATGGCCAGGAGTGCTGCTACTTAAGAGTGGATCTCCATGGCAACATGCTATTATGGGAATTTTTCTCTAATTGCGCTGTTGTCATTTTTGGCGTATGAAAAAAAGAAGCAGACATTGTTTCCTGCCTGTTGACTTGTAAAGAAAACAGGAAATGCATGCTGGGATATAATGAACGCTCTGTGAACTTAGTGACACTCTATTAATCGAAAAAGTAAAGGGCAGAAACACAAGCAACCGTCGGTTCTTTTACATTCAACCTCATCTGCACCGCCAAAGTCCACAAAATGCAAAGTGCTGCCGAGGCTGTATTCACATATAGCCGTAAAACATAATATTGCCGCTATCAATATGGTAATTTTACCTCCCATCCCCGGAGATCGTAAAGCCTGTATTTGGTAGCTACTTTTTAACAATAAAAAATGGGATGTTCTTGAGTCTGCATCCCGTGGTTAAAAGCTCTATTAAATCACGACGGGGTTGTAACCAGGTCTTGGAGCTCGCCTTGAAGGTCACCTCACAGACGCCTGTGGATACAGACTGTAACAGATTATGAACCATGTCAGACATCCTTCAGGCTTGTTACATATGCACCTGCTTTACATTAAACATTGCATTTTGATGGGAGCTCTTTTCTAGAATCTCCTCTAGGTTTTGTAACTTACACTAAATACAAATATAAATGCAATGCCTCCATTTTATATGAGCTGAACTCAAAGATCTAAGACAGGGGTAGGCGACATCGGTCCTCGAGTGCCGATGTCCAGCAGATTTGACCTCCAACCATGATAAAATCTTGCCTACTGGTAGTTTCTGGTGACCCTTTAGACTTTGATTAGCTATTTCCTACCCAGTCTCACAAAATTATGTACCTATAGTCACGTAATTTTTATTCTTTTTTTTGTGATACTGTCATGAATTTCCATGTTTTTCGTGATTGTATCACAAATTTCTGTTTATGTGTCATTGTCACGTATTGGTTACTAAACTGCTTTTTTCTTTTTTTAAACCATTTTCGCTTCGGTATTGGGTTAGATTTGTTGTTTGCATTATTATGTCACTTTAAGTATTGATTTTAGGGCTGGGTATCGATTCAGATGTTCCAGATCGATTCGATTTCGGTTCACAAGCTATCAAAACAATTCAATTTCGATTCTCGGTTCAATTTTCGATTCCGGTACTCGGGTCGGTTTTTATACTCGATTCTCGATTCAACTCCATGAATATAGATTTAATACTAATACTATATTAATAAAAAAGAACAGTGAACAGCAGTTTACAAGTGGGTAATTAATAAAAAGAAATTAAAAGCCACAACACTATCGTCGTCGTCTTGCTTGTGAAATCTAAAATGCTTCCATACTTCTAACTTTTATGTGAAGGTGGCATCAACATCGATTAAGCACCTGAAACGGCCATTTTAAGCACTGAATGAATGACAGGCTCACCTCTCGCTTCTTGGTAACATTGCCCAAGGTAAAAAAGAGGGTGACATCTAGTGAAGAAGACTAGTAATTAGATTAACGTTAATCTTACGTTCAATGTTTGCGGAAATAAATATGAAAGAAAAAAAAATATTCTGCTCTTTGAGAATCGATTTTGAAACGACCACATTTAAAAAAAAAAAGATTAATTGAAAAATCTTTTTTTTGTCCAGCCCTAATTGGTTTATAAAAAATTTTTTCAGATTTTTTTTATATTTTCTACATTTTAAACCATTGTCGCATGATGTTAGGGTTATGGTGCATTCACACCAACCATGGTAGATGTGCCAAGCGCGCTATTCGCGCATAGTCAGACACTTAAACATTTTAGTTTTCTCTCTTCATTTGTGTGTAAAAGCCGCGCGTGAAATTCTAATTCGATACATTCACGCAGAAATTTGCGTCATGGGAGGGGCGTCTGTGACTCTGCTGAGACTCCGTTCGCTTCCTGTAATGACATCACTACTACAGAAAGGTCCTGATTGGTTAACGTGGCACAGAAATCCACAGAAGTTTAGATTTTTCAACTCACGCCTTTCCGCCGGCAACACTTAATTCACGCGGAACGTGCCGCAGGATGCCTAAATGCGTCTTTGCATTGACTTAAAATGTAAATCACTCTCGCTTGCCGCCTCTACCGTGTCTGGTGTGAACCCTGCATTAGAGTTGGGTTTGGGTAAGGATGTCATTAGAAAATAGGACAAAACAGTTGAGTAACCAATATTTGACAATGACACACAAAAATACCCATCTTTAAGAGTTTATAGCAGAGAAAAAAAATATAGATAGGTTTTCCGTTTTGTTTGTTTGTTTGTTTATTGTTTGTTTGAAAGCAGAAATCTGTATTTTATTTGATATATTTGTATGTTTATATATTTTTAGAATAATTTTTTTCTGGAATGCATTTTGTGAAACTTTTGTGAAAATTACAAAAAAATGCTGGCTGGCAACTTTTCAAAAAAAAAAAAGGCTGGGGGTGAATGAGTTAAGATTATTATTTCCTAATAATAATAATAATAATAACAATATATTTTTTTTCAGAATAAGATCATTTTGGACCCTCTAACATTCAGCGAGGCTCGCTTCAGGCCGTCACTAGAGGAGCGTCTGGAGAGCATCATCAGTGGCGCCGCCCTCATGGCCGACTCTTCCTGCACGCGTGACGACCGCCGCGAACGCATCGTAGCCGAGTGCAACGCCGTGCGTCAGGCCCTGCAAGACCTACTGAGCGAGTACATGAACAATGTGAGTCTAACATCTTTCTACACCTGCTCAAAGTTCACATGCACGCGGGTTATTACTGCATTTGTCTGTTCAGGAAGGTGTTAATGTTCCCGTGACTCGCGGCAAGGTTTCTCACAGTCTGTTCTGCAAGTACATTTATCATAGTTTTGTGAAGGGACTAATTGAAACAAGCATTTTATTCTATTCTTTCACATCCTGTTTTGCTTGTACCTCCAGAATAATCATTTTAAACAACAAGCATATTTACAAAAACCGTACCTTTCAGGCATTTGGCATATACCTTGTAAGAGTTTTGACAGTGGTTATTATTTTTCAGGGTTGCTGTCGAGAAACATACAGCATAAGCTTTCTGCACAGACAAACCTTTCTTTATCTACAGTAGTTTTTTCCATATTTCTTTATATGTGACATACATGTTAAAGGTTTATGTTTTTTTTTTTATAAAATAACAATTGACATGGGCAATTGCGTAATTGAAGGTATATTTTTTGACTGAAATTTGAAGGCTGTTATGATTCAGCCGATTCCAAGGTGATTTTCAATTGATCTAGCTTGTTCAGGAAATCCTTGGTGAGTTAGAATGGCATTGCTGCCAAATACGTGCATGAAATACGACTGTTCTCACTCGCCAATAGAAACGTTGACGTCACTAAAGTTTTTGTGTAATAGAAGTCTATGGATGACCTTCAAAACGTTGTGATGCTTTTAATACACTCGTGATACGTTGTGTACTAGTGGGTTAGAATTGGTTGTTTTCGTTAACATTTTGTGAAATAACAACACTTCTCTCTACGCCTAAACACTACTGCCTTTGGACTCTTCAAGATTATATGTTATATGGAATGTTTGTGTAACATGTTTGTGTTATATTTTACCTCTTGTTCCTCGTTTGAAAAAGCTCTGCAAGCATCATGTCATACAGGGTTTATACCCTTTACTTCAGTACCTGTTTTCCAGACATTGCATCTTAAGAGAGTTGACCAGATTAAGAGTCTTAATATAGTTTGATAGATCAATACTCCGACCTTTAGTCTTTCTGCCCTTCCTGTCTCTTTTGTGTTGTGGGTTAAGGGCATGTAATCCAGTGGAATTATAAAGATAGTTTGTGTGTGTGCGTGTGTGTGTGTATTACCTTGTAATAGCTGTTATTAAACCATCGGCAGGTGTTGGGAAATATTGATCAGTATGATATCAATGAGGCTGTCTGACTCTGGTGCTGTGCGGTAATCGATGGCTTCTTCCTCGCTGTACTCTAATGTGGGTTTCCAGATGTTGTGTGCGCGCCATACGGGAACTGAGGGAATATTAAATACAACCTCTCATTTGATTAGTGATGCCCCTCTAGTCAAAACACAACATTACCACTTTAATTATAAACTCCTGCTATGGTAGGAACTCTGTTTTGCTAGGCTGGGATGTTTTATATGAGTTTTACTTTCTCTTGAGATTCACTTTCTCATTTGTTCTTTATGTTTTATGTCTTTATGTGTGTGTGTGTGTGTCACTTGATTCTTGTTAATATTTTCTTTGCACACTTAATTTTTTTGTCACTATATTTAATCATGACATGTACTTATTATGTATAGTGGCGGCTTACTGTGGACAACTCCAGGACACCTGTATATTGGTACTGATTGACAGATCAATATAAATGCAAATATTCCATTCTATACTGGCAACTTATATAATTCGTTTTTTAACCATCGTTTTACCCAGTTGCCATTGTAGCTAAGTAGATTCAAAATGCTTAAAGGGACATTCTTTTTTAATATTCTCATTTTCCAGCTCCCCTAGAGTTTTTTTATTTGATTTTTACCATTTTGGAATACCTTCAGCTGATGTCTGGGACTGGCGTTACCACTTTTAGCAAATCTTAGCATAAACCATTGAATCTGATTAGAGCATTAGCATCGCGCCTAAAAAATAACCAAAGAGTTTTGATATTTGCCCTATTTAAAACTTGATTCTTTTGTAGTTACATTTTGTACTAAGACCGACGGAAAATTAAAAGTTGTGATTTTCTAGGCCTATATGGCTAGGAACTATACTCTTATTCTAGCGTAATAATCAAGGACTTTGCTGCCGTAATATGTCTGCAGGAGGCGCAATGATATTATGCAACAGCCCAAAATAGTCCCCTGCAATTGAAAGTTACCAAGGGGACTACTTTCAGGCGCTGCGTAACTGCAGAAGAGTCAAGTTTTAAATATCGAAACTCTTTGGTTATTTTTTAGCCTGATGCTAAATGGTCTAATCAGATTCAATGGATTGTGCTAAGCTATGCTGAAAGTGGTACCGCCAGACACGGAGATCAGCTGAATGGATTCCAAAATGTTAAAAATCAAATGTTTAACTCTAGGGGAGTTGGAAAATGAGCATATTTTCAAAAAAGTGAAGTGTCGCTTTAATTGAAAAAAAAAAAAAAATACAGTAAATTGTAAAATTAATTTTTTTGCATACATTTTCTTTTCTGGAAATGCACACACTTAGTAAAATGTAATATGTGACCCTGGACCACAAAATCAGTCATCGAGTTGAAACAGTTGACATTGAGATTAATTGGGTCTCAATCACTAAGAATGCGTACGCACAAATTTGTACGGATGTTTTTACTATCAAATTTGATTTAACAAAAACTTCCACAGTATTTTTTTTTTTAAATGTATGCAAACATGTAAGAACAACTTAGACCACACGTTTCCAATAATCATGAACAAGGAAAATATATATATATATACAGGGTTCTTTATCCTTGTTCATGATTATTGCGTACGTGTTGTCTAAGGGTGTTTTCACACATACACTGTTTAGGTCGGCCCAAATGACGTGTCGGTCTGATTACGGTTCGTTTGGGTCAGTTTGAACACAACAGCTGCACTCTGGCCGCTGCACTAAACGGCCGCTCCGAAACCGCTCTGGTTTCGGTGGTCTTGGAGCGGCCCATCTGGTGCGACTCTGGTGCGACCCATCTGTGGTGTGAACGCTGCTCGACCTCGGGCCGAACCAAATACAGGAAGTTCTCCACATGTTTGAGCCACTGGGCTTCCGTCGTGACATGAGCCGTGTTACATTGTGGGTTAACAACAAACAAGGCAATCTTGGTCCGTTGCAGAGATTCACTGCCTCCTGGACGTTTGAGCTGATGATTTTATAAACGCACCACTGTCTTCCACACACACAAATAGTGCTGGGTCCGTGAGAAGGGCTTTTAATAGAACAGTTGCGCAATTTCGCGTTAAAGCAAAGAAACTTCGCAAAGACGTGCATCGTTTATCTCCATATCTTGCTAGCGTCGCTCTTCCTGTCAGGCTGGTTGTCGCGGAAACATGGGGGGTGGTCATGAGATGGTAAGAGCTGTCAGAGACCAATGACAGCGCGACCGTTGTCACATGGTGTACAGTGCGGCGTTTCGAGTACGGTAAAAACAACATATGTGAACACGGATCGCACTACCTGAAAACTGATACAATGTATTTTGGTGCGTTTCGAGGCCGGACCACGGTGCGCACCAACATATGTGAAAACACCATAAGTTGTTCTTCCATTGGACAAATGTCCAAACGCATATTTCACAAACAAATTCGTGCATAAGCATCACCTTTAAAGAAAATCACCTTTAAAGTTGTCCAAATTAAGTCCTTAGCAACACATAAATAATTTTTTATAAATAGATAGAAAATTTACAAGATATCTTCATGGAATATGATCATAATGATTTTTGGCATAAAAGAAAAATCTATCATTTTTTTGCCTATTGCTACACATATCCCCGTGCGACTTTAGATTAGTAATTAACTATACTATTCATATTTTTACTAATTGCAAATTTATTTCAAATGAATAATGTATTGTCCAGCCCTATACAGTATATCAAAACATAGAATACTTTATATTTTTTAAATATATTTCACAAACTGATCCATCTCCCACAGTCTTAATTACAACTTTATTTTGAATAAATAATGTATTCACCCGACCCTATATGAACAAAACTGAACAGAAAGTACTACTACTTCATAGGGGCTCATTGTGATTATTGTATAAATCATGATACATAAAATACAGACGTGGAAATCTGCCCATATACTGTTTGTGTTTAGTGTCTCTTCTGCTATAACAAGCTTTCTTCTCTCTCGGGTTGAATAGTTTCTTAGCTTACTGAGGATGCTTCATTAAATTCTGTATTACAGTCGCTACTGGCAAGCTACAGCTGGGGGCTTGAAAGTGTGTGATCTAAAAAACAAAGGGTTAAAAGAAAGACGACTGGGAAAACAAGGTGTATTATTTATCTGTTTTATTCATGCTCTGTTTAATACAGTATTTCTCTCCTACTATATATGTTTTTTTTTTTCTTTATAGTCAATTGTGGTTGCATCCTATATTACAAATAAGAATTAGGCCTCGTCCTAGACTAAAATACAGATCTGTACCTACAATGTACATATAAGGACCTATTCAAAAGGTACCTTCCCAGTGACAAATTTTTTAACCACTTTTCTGACTGTGCCGAGTAGAGTGTAGGTAGTAGAAACTATCTTACCATTGACATCAATCTACAGGGAATTATGGGTAAAGGGAGGTAACTAGAAGCGGTTTCTAGGTTTTACAGCGAAAACGATTTCTACACCAACATTGCCGTAACTCTTGCCACCGACTGTCACACTTCGCTGTAATCGTTCTTCAACCCCAACCCTGGAGACTCGTAGAACGGCACGAGGTTGATCAATGTCCCAGTTTGTGATAAATTAAGTTCAGGTGGCAGGAAAATGTCCATACCTGTCCCAGCTCGTGGTGATCGTTGATTGGTGACAGCAGCCTGGTCTCCCAGACCCATGCTGAATCATCACAATTGGCTGATTTAGTCCCGGCAGTCCGGACAGGCCAATCTGTCAATTGATCGGTTAGGGTAATGTATTGCCGACCGGGGTCAAGGGAGCTTGATCATTTAGGTAGAGGTTGGGGGGGGGTCGCAGGCGTGGTGGTTTACATTGCTAACCTAGTGCACGTTGTAGAGAGTTGGTTAGCTTACCTTAATCTCGCACTCAGCCAGACGTGGCACTCCGGCGGTCACTTGGCATTTAAAGAAGATGGATGCCTGCATTCTTCGGCCCTCCAGGGGGGCCGCACAGTAAGGTTTTATCAAGAGGCAGGGTTGATGAATACTCCGTCAGTTTAACAGTGCTGCCGCTGGCCCCAGGCCCACGGTAGAAAGCCATGGTTTGGAGCTTGTGCAACCCAGAGGATTACTTATGAAGAACAGTGGATCAACACAAGCAAGGGAATGTGAGATTAATAGATTTGAAGCACAGTGTTACAATCTAGATGCTTCTTCTGCACAGATAATGTCCATAATGTTGCACAACATAAGCAATAGGTTGTTTGGTTTATCTTTCTGTTTACAATTTAAAAATACATCACTGCTAACTACATAATGGAAGACATTATTTTGTTGTTTGATGTTAAAGATTATTGTTCCCAAAGGGAAATTTGTTATGGAGATGTTGCAGATACAAATGAGAATAAAGAAACTAGCAGTTACATGATATTATCAACACTGATGTTCAACCATTTATAGTTTAGACCTATGTGTCATCATTTATTTAATTTTCTATAAATGAAAATGAGATCTCTTTGTCAGAAGTAATTTTAGCATCTCAATATGGCACATTTGTAAACAACAGCATGATGTGAGTAAATGATGACAATTTTTCAGCTTTTGGGTGAATTATCCGTTTAGAAACATTAAAGAGACACTCCACTTTTTTAAAAATATGCTCATTTTCCAGCTCCCCTAGAGTTAAAGATTAGATTTTTACCATTTTGGAATCCATTTAGCTGATCTTCGGGTCTGGTGGTACCACTTTTAGCATAACTTAGCATAATTCATTGAATCTGATTAGACCATTAGCATCGCGCCTAAAAAATAACCAAAGAGTTTTGATATTTTTTCTATTTAAAACTTGACTCTTCTGTAGTTACATCGTGTAGTAAGACTGACAGAAAATTTAAAGTTGTGATTTTCTAGGCCGATATGGCTAGGATATATACTCTCATTCTGGCGTAATAATCAAGGACTTTGCTGCTGTAACATGGCTAGCAAGCGTAGTGATATTACGCACTGCTCGAAAATAGTCCGCTGCTATTGAAAGTAACCAAGGGGACTATTTTCAGGGAGTGCGTAATATCACTTCAAGTTTTAAAAAGGAAAAATATCAAAACTTTTTGGTTATTTTTTAGCGTGAAGCTAATGATCTAATCAGATTCAATGGATTATGCTAAGCTATGCTAAAAGTAGTACCGCCAGACCCGAAGATCAGCTGAATGGATTCCAAAATGGTAAAAATCTAATGTTTAACTCTAGGGAGCTGGTAAGTGAGCATATTTTCAAAAAAGTGTCCCTTTAAATAGCTAAAACAAGATGTGTTGTGTCCTCACAGCAGCACAAATGCTTTCATGCCTCCATTCGGCATGTGTCAGACACCGTCTCATTGGACATGACCAGACGTTTCTGAGAGAGTATCCCACAGCATGCACATAGCATAGCAAAACCCTCCTTTTGCTTTCACACCATCTCCAAACACTTTCTCATCTGCCCCCAAAGACACAAACAAAAATACACACATCACACATTCGCCCTCGAGTTTTTAAAGAAAGTCAAATCAACTGCATCATCTGCTCGCAAAGCTTTCGCTATTCTATTAGCCTGGCTGCAGAAACGTCGAGTGGTCTACATTCTCATGCAGACCTTGTGAACAATGAGATGTTTCATAGCCATCGGCCTCGATTGGTTTTCACAGCATTTAAAAGTATGTTTCGCTGCGCACCACCTGTGTTCGATACTAGTAGCACAATAGGCAACAAGAAAGCTAGATCTAATTTAGCGGCGTAACATTTTTCAGTTTTTTTAATTGATTATGTCATTCATTTAACTTTCCAGGCGCATTAGAAGTTGACTATGTTTAAATCCATAGTTTTGTAATGTCTGTCATAATTTTTACTCTCATGTTGTTTCTTTCTTTCTTCTTTACACCATTCCAGCATCTATGTCTATATTCATGGCGAGAACTGGTTAATCCATACACAAGTTATTCAGACACAGGTTGGGGGAGGGACAATTTGCCTAACTTGCATGTTTTTGCCCTGTGGGAGGAAACAGAAGTAAACCCACACTGACACCGGTAGAACATGCAAACTCCACACAGAAAGGCCACCTGACCTAGCCGGGGCTCAAACCGGGGATCTTCTTGATGTGAGGCAATAGTGCTACTTACTGTGCCGCCCTCATGTTGTTACAAAATGTACAAAACTATATAAATGTATTTGGTCTGATAAACACAAATTCAATACATTTTGAGAAATCCCCAATCAGAAGCTCTGTAAAATTGGCAAAGAGATCTGTAAAAGAGAGGCTTCTGTGTGAACGCAAATGCATCTTGTAAATGTTCTGGGATCGCTCACATAAAGAGGACCTAGTAACACGGAAACATTACGCGTGGACATGACGCAGAAACAATGCCGTAATGGGCGTGCCGTAGTGAGGACGCACGTGCCATTGTAACCAGAAGTTATGGTTCAGCTCTTTGACACAGGGCTTTAAACGCAGTCAACATATACGTCGAGAAATGACGGAAAACTGGCCTGAAGCAGAGATCAGCGAGCTCCTCACTACACTCTTAAAAGGAATGTGTTAAAACAGCAAATCTTGTGTTGTCTCTTTTTTTATTTATTTGAACACAAAATCAACACGTCATGACACATAATGTGTTACTGTACATAGGATAACACAAAACAATGTGTAAAAACTTAACACATCCTTTCTTAGAGTGTATCCACACTGATGCTGAGATTATTTGCCAGCATGACAGAACGGCGCATCACACGCTCCTTATGATCTTGTTATAAACTAAAATGCATGCGCATATGTCACATGTCCCAATCCCAATCCTGGGCAAATCCCGGACACGTTTTCATATACAACCCCAAAACAGAAAAAGTTGGGACACTGTAGAAATTGTGAGTAAAAAAGGAATGGAATAATTTACAAATCTCATAACCTTAAATTTTATTCACAATAGAATATAGATAACAAATCAAATGTTTAAAGTGAGACATTTTGAAATGTCATGCCAAATATTGGCTCATTTTGGATTTCATGAGAGCTACACATTCCAAAAAAAGTTGGGACAGGTAGCAATAAGAGGCCAGAAAAGTTAAATGTACATATAAGAAACAGCTGAAGGATGACCAATGTTTAGGAATAGGAATGTTGTCCCATTCTTGTCTAATACAGACTTCTAGTTGCTCAACTGTCTTAGGTCTTCTTCGTCACATCTTCCTCTTTATGATGCACCAAATGTTTTCTATGGCTGAAAGATCTGGACTGCAGGCTGGCCATTTCAGTACTTAGATCCTTCTTCTACGCAGCCATGATGTTGTAATTGATGCAGTATGTGGTCTGGCATTGTCATGTTGGAAAATGCAAGGTCTTCCCTGAAAGAGACGACGTCGGAAGGGGAGCATATGTTGCTCTAAAACTTGGATAAACCTTTCAGCATTGATGGTGCCTTTCCAGACGTGTAAGCTGCCCATGCCACACGCACTCATGCAACCCCATACCATCAGAGATGCAGGTTTCTGAAATGAGCGCTAATAACAACTTGGGTTGTCATTGTCCTCTTTAGTCCGGATGAAATGACATCTCAGTTTTCCAAAAAGAACTTCAAATTTTGATTCTTTGGACCACAGAACAGTTTTTCACTTTGCCAAAGTCCATTTTAAATTATCCTTTTCTAGGGAAAATGCCTTTGCTTCTGGATCATGTTTAGATATGGCTTCTTGTTTGACCTTTGAGTTTTAGCTGGCAACGGTGAATGACACGGTGGATTGTGTTCACTGAAAATGTTTTCTGGAAGTATTCCTGAGCCCATGTTGTGATTTCCATTACAGTAGCATTCCTGTATGTGATGCAGTGCCGTCTAAGGGCGCGAAGATCACAGGCATCCGGTATGGTTTTCCGGCCTTGACCCTTACGCACAGAGATTGTTCCAGATTCTCTGAATCTTTGGATGATATTATGCACTGTAGATGATGATAACTTCAATCTCTTTGCAATTTTTCTCTGAGAAACTCAGAAAACTATTTTTCACTGCAGCATTGGGGGAATTGGTGATTCTCTGCCCATCTTGACTTCTGAGAGACACTGCCACTCGGAGAGGCTCTTTTTATACCCAATCATGTTGCCAATTGACCTAATAAGTTGCAAATTGGTCCTTCAACTGTTCCTTATATGTACATTTAACTTTTCTGGCCTCTTATTGCTACCTGTCCCAACTTTTTTTGGAATGTGTAGCTCTCATGAAATCCAAAATGAGTCAATATTTGGCATGACATTTCAAAATATCGTACTGTCAACATTTGATATGTTATCTATATTTTACTGTGAATAAAATTTAAGTTTATGAGATTTGTAAATTATTCCATTCCTTTTTTACTCACAATTTCTACAGTGTCCCAACTTTTTCTGTTTTGGGGTTGTATTTTCCATCTCTGTGTGAAAAGGCTTAAGGAAATGATAACAAAATTTCAATTTTGGGTGAACTATTCCTTTAAGAATGTTTTTGTGAGTTCGTTCTCTGTTTCATTGGACACATGCGCATTGTTGCGGCTACTGATCTTAACTTCCTGTCTCTGTTTGTTTAATAGTCTGACTAGTGGCTAAACTGAAGTCTGGAATAAATACCTCTTCAGAAATAACAAATGTTTTGGTTTCCTAAAGATGAAGGGAGATGGCGATCATGGATCACCGCTATGTGAAGGGAGGTTTGGTAGCTGAGCTGTATTTAACATTGTATACAAGTTTATACTAAACCATCTATACAATCTGTCCTCTTCACTTTTTTGATGGTTGGTCTGCTTATATAACGTGACATATGCTTATACAGTATATTAAGCGTGCAGCACAGTCAGATGACGTTCTTCCTCCGTTATCTTAACTGTCAATTGGGTGGACAGGTGAAGTTGACTGTGTTGGCGGTAGCAGACAGAAAGACATAATTACTGTCAGACAATCAAACCACAAGCATTTCTCATAATTAAAGTTTTATTGCCAGCTTGTCATTGAGAGAGGTCTTAATGTTGAGGCTAGTTTTTAAGACAAAAATATAATTTTGCCATCATATTTTTTTCTACTTTTTAAAGAATTGCAGTTTGGAAAATAGACGATTTTGTCTGAAAGTAAAAAAAATAATAAGATAAAGCAGCTAGTCAGAGCCCAGATATGAAGACCTTTATTACTGTTAATTAAAAGCAGTCAAAAGCTGTTGGATAAAATGTCTAGACTACATTGTTCGTTCAATCAAAGGCAAAGGATATATTTCTATATGACAGTTTTGATGTATTTAGGATTTTTAGCATAGTTATCATAGTTACTCCTGTTTTATTTATAAGTCGAGTAAAATGTCAAAAATGATATTTTAATACAGTATTGAATGAATAAGTGACCCTAAATGACGTCAATAAGTACATTTTGTCAAAATAAACTCATTAGTGCGTTGCCTGCATGACTATTTGACTAAAGAAACAACCAGGCGGAGTACAACTGGATAAATGATAATGTTTAAAGGTGCAATGTGGGACTTTCAGGAGGATCTTTTGACAGAAATGCAATATAATATACCAAACTATATTATCATTTGTGTATAAAGACCTTACATAATGAACTGCATTGATTTAATTACCTTAGAATGAGCCGTTTTTATCTACATACACCACGGCAGGGTTCCTACACGTTTCTTCAAGTTAAATTCAAGTCTTTTTAAGACCTTTTTAAGACCATTTATATAAAAAATTAATACCCATTTCACTTCCTTACCAGCAAAGAAAAACTAAAATACTTAAACTTGTGTTCATTTATTTTTCCGATGTGAAATGGGTAAAAAGACGATAAGCCAAGCAGGTGTGAAAAATTTTTTTCAGTAGGCCATAGAAAGTTTGCCAAACAATGTAAAGTTGTTAAGGAATTTCTGAGATTTTCTTTGATTTTTCCCGCTTCTCCTTTGCCTGTTGCTGTGTTGTGTTGCAGTCTATGATTGTGGTGATCTTCATTTACTGAAGGTATCACGTGTTCGCAGTATTTTGTACTGTGACCCGGGACTGTGTTGCGTTCTCAATTATTGGATCCGCCACTCTTTATTTATACTACTTTATTAAACAAACAGAGATGCAAACACATGTATGTTCTAAAAAGAGAAAGGTAATCTAAGCCCTCACACCCAGGCAAATATCCAGATACTTAGGCTACATTGCCACAGACCCCTGCCATCCCTACCAACCTATGTATATAGAGTAAAATGAAATTCGAAAATCAAAAGACGCCGAAATTAATTTGGAATATTCAATTTCATTTTTTATGTTAAACCAAAACTCTTATTGAACTATCTAGCACTTCTTCTTGCTTTACTCCTTCTTCCTCTTCTTCCTGGCCACCTCCTGCAACGTATCCAGGGCCTTCCATCTGGCTGCATTCATTTATATTAATTTCACATTATATTTCATAAATCCAACCATAAATGAACAAAGCTGACAATGTTTGTCAAAGCATCACAAAACACTTTACTGTTTTTGCACTGACATATGAAGCAATACTTGTGTAGATGACCCCTTTTATCAAACTCTTTTGAATACAATAATATGTATAGTATATTAATGATAGAAAGTGCAGGTCTAGAGATTATAAATGTAATCGGTGTGTTATGGTTTATGTAGTTTTCTTTCCTTTTTTAGATAGAGCAGAAGCAGTAACATTATTAAACAAAGGGACGGAGAAAGAAAGTGCAGCGCGTGGTCGTGACTTTCAAACCAAGCCAGTTGTTATCGCAATAGAAACGGAGGCACGCAGCTTGAAACTGCACGTGAACATTAGCGCTGACTGACTCTGATCACGGCCGTTTTCCTATCGACTCGGGTTTTACACATAATGTTAATCGGACCCGGTCCTCTGTGAAAACCTCTATGAATACAACTCTGCTCAAGTTCAGAAACATGTTACGCTGAACTCGCTTCATGTCGCACCCAATTCATCGAGAAACAGAGAGCATGTGAACGTACAGCAGACTCATCGGGAGAGACACGATGTGCTCTCAACCAAAATGCCATTAATAATAAAAAGGCGCAGGCGCTGAAAAGCGATGTGTTTGCATCCCTGATTTAATCAAAATGTGGTTGACAAAGAAACTTTTAAGGAAAAATACAATATGGAGAAGTTACATACAGCACAATTTTTAAGACCCAGACATCAAAATTTAAGACTTTTTTAAGTCTTTTTAAGGTATTATTTCCAAATTCATAAATTCAATGCTTTTAAGGCTTTTTAAGACCCCGCGGGAACCCTGCACGGGCCACCCTACACCCTACCTCGGGCCAACTATTTCTCCCTGGACATGTTTGTCCTGTGACAGCTAACGTAGCTTCTCTTTGCATATCGAAATTGAGGTTGGATGCATTCTGCCATCCGCTAGATGGCGCTGAAAACATAATGTACCTTTAAAAAAGGTGTAAAGGTAATGTAAGACAAAAAATGCGTATGGCTTTATTTCAGCACCCCAGTTGTTTGACCGGGTTGTTTGAGCTGTATTCTTATAATGGACATCCTTACTAGTCTCAGAAGTCCATGTAGACTTTGCAAGAACCACCTTTAGGCGTTTTATATTTGTTTTCGACAACGCTGTTCCTAACCCACTTCCTCAAGGAGAGCCCCTTTCCAACCAGATTCTGCACTTACGCCCTATTAAGCGGCCCGTATGGGGCGATCCATCAGCCGTTTCCCATAGCGACTTGTGCCTTCCCTTCCATCTGTCAGCCCCTAATGCCCATGGCTTGCTTTGTTCTGCCAATGAGAGACTCTTGCTCCCAAGTACATACTTCAAATACCACCCCATTCCACATTCAACATTCCCAGGCTTGGTTGGTAGTCCCACAGATCGCCCCGCGGTCGTTTGCTAACTGTCAAATGCGTGTTTAACACTAAACTGGAAAAAACTTGCACATTCTAGTGCAAGTTTATTTAAGGGTTATTATATGATTATTTTACTGTATATTACACTATCTATTATTACTATTAGTGTATTATATATTTATATTTGCAATCATTGACTGAGAATTTCAATGTTCTATTATAATGTTTAATATTGCGCAACTTCTACGAGTAAGGGTACCCTTTTTAAAGGATTAGTCTATTTTCTTTAAAAAATCCAGATAATTTACTCACCACCATGTCATCCAAAATGTTGATGTCTTGCTTTTTTCAGTCCAGAAGAAATTAAGTTTTTTGAGGAAAACATTCCAGGATTTTTCTAATTTTAATGGACTTTAATGGACCCCAACACTTAACAGTTTTAATGCAGTTCAAAATTGCAGTTTCAAAGGACTCTAAACAATCCCAAACGAGGCATAAGGGTCTTATCTAGTGAAACGATTGTCATTTGTGGCAAGAAATATAAAAAATATGCACTTTTAAACCACAACTTCTCGTCTTCCTCCGGTTCTGTGTGGCACCAGTGCGACCTCACGTTATTACGTAAAGACGTCGAAAGGTCACGTGTTACATAATATATGAAACACACATTTGCCGACCATTTTAAACAATAAACTGACACAAAGACATTAATTAATATCGTTCGACATACAACAATGTCGGAACGATCCTTTCTCCACACTTGTAAACACTGGGGCGTAGTTTTGCATACGTCATTCGTGACCTCTTGACGTGATGATGTATTACGTGAGGTCGCGCTGGCGCATCACAGGACCGGAGGAAGATGAGAAGTTGTGGTTTAAAAGTGCATATTTTTTATTTTTCTTGCCAAAAATGACAATCGTTTCACTAGATAAGACCCTTATGCCTCGTTTGTGATCGTTTAGAGTCCTTTGAAATGCAAATTTAAACCACATTAAAACTGTTAAGTGTTGGGGTCCATTAAAGTCCATTAAAATAAGAAAAATCCTGGAATGTTTTCCTCAAAAACATAATTTCTTCTGGACTGAACAAAGAAAGACATCAACATTTTGGATGACATGGTGGTGAGTAAATTATCAGATTTTTTTCTAAGAAAATTGACTAATCCTTAAAGAGCAAACTTTTTTGCTAATTTACATTTTTTACTATTATATAATAAAAATTTTTCTTCATTATTACATTTACAATATTTTTTTTTTCTGTTGTTATTTCATTTTCTCTTCAACAGTCTACTATTTTGAAATGTCATTGACAACCCCCTACGCATTAATGCCACAAAAATCCATAACTAACCATAATTATTCACGTCACATCTCAATCACTAGGTCTTCATGTATAATGCTAAATGCATTCAAAGGTCCAACGCACAACCACAAAGCCACCCTGTCACACTGCTCTACACCTTCACGATCTCTTTGAAGATCTCAGGTCATACGAAAGAAGGGCACAGTTTTGCAGATGAAAAAAGGCTCGCGGTCCTCTGGGATTCATACGTCCCTCAATCAAAGATTGATACTTGTGGGGACAGCAGGAACTTTTGACTCCTGTGGATCCTTCGCAGCTTCTCGCCACATCTGAAGGCAGTAATGAGAAAAGTAAGAGGACACACAGTTGCAAACTCTCAAGGAGGGACCTTTTATCTCCCAATTTTCTTTACAAGGACACTTGCCTGCCTGCTGGCCCTCGGCCTTGCGCCGGTAACACATGGAGAGAAGTTGCCAGACTAGAGGCCGATTTCTCTTATTTTCTGTTCCACCTCATATTTCATGCTACGATTTTTTTCCCAAGCTCCAGTACTTCCACCTCCCTAAAACACGAGGTTTGCAGGTTAAACGAGAAATTGTTCCTCATATATTATCAGAGGGCTTAATTCAGCAGCGCTATGCTAGATAATTCAGGCAGTGCAGGAGTTTATAATTCTCTAACATTTTCATTAATTTGCTCCTCATGTTTGCTGCCTGCAGTAATCAGGGGAATGAAATAGGGCTCAGAATGATGATAAATCACTCGGCGGCCATGTTGTCTGCGGAGCTGCTTCATTACTGAACGCTGATGAGAGTGAAATGGTCTTCACATTGCTTTGTGAGTCAGGGGAGTCCTGTGTGTGTGCGCGCGCGTGTGTGTGTGGGAGATGTGTCATTTTCTTCCCTCTTACCAGCTGTCATTTTCTTTTTCATTCTGTGTTTTGGGCAAGTACGGACCCATATCTACATAGAAATTGTGACATTTTTGCACTCCGTTTATGCGAATAGAGTGTGCTTGAAATCGTTTTTGTGTGGGTGGTTTTTGTGTTTGCTCCAGGCTGAAATAGCTCTTCACTCATTTCATTTCTAGGGTTGTCTGTGTCCAGTCGCTGTGTTTTTGTGTTTGAGTGCATGTCAGCAGAGGTTATTGGCTTTAAAGGCCCGATTTTGTGAATCCAAACAAGGTGAAATCAATCTTGCACCCGGTGCTTGTGTCTGTCTCCTTTCTTTTCATGTAACCTGCTGGTCATTTGACATTGTTTCGCTGCCAGTATCAATAATCTGGAGGTTTGATATGTGGTGCGTGTACATGTTTAACTGTATGCGAAAGGCTGAGGATGCCAACTTTCTGTATAAAGGGTTTAAGAAATAGCTATGTTGATGCAAAATAAGCAGAATGCAAATATATTTGTACATTATGTTTGGTAGACACTTTTATCAAAAACTACAGTGGATTAAGTAGGGGTGCGTGTTGCACAAACTAACGTGGGGTTAGTTGTAACACAGACCGTTGGAGCGAGTTGTTTTTCCGGTATTGTTTTTACTGGCAAAAGACGCTCTCGTGCAAATTTATAAAAATTCTTGCCGTTGCTTTTAATAGGCTACACATTAATGTTTGCTGGCTGCCTACAAAATAAATGTGCCTGTCTTATTAAAAATTGTGTGTTAAATTTTATTTTTGTTCATATCTTTAATATTAATTGAATAAGGTCATGTGAAAGATTAAAATCATAATGAAATTAATGGCTAAAATCAGACTTTGATTATTATCTCAGAATTTGATTTTGAGACTTTAGTTTGTTTTTTACAGACTGCGTCACATATAAAAATATTTTTTTTTGTCATAAGTGCTGCATTTTCTCAAATATTTAGACATTTTATTCATTTATAATTGAACTATGTTTAGATAGAATGAATAGTGAAATACCTGTCTGTTATAGACAGATAAATAAACAATATCAACTTCAAGTATATAGACAAAATAGTATTGAAATATTTGCTTGCAAACTTAATTTTTAGCAAGTGTTACAACTAACCCCCTGCCTGTTACAATTAACCCCACCTATGGGGTAAGTTGTAACGTTTGCACTTCTGTCACGTTTGGTGTAAATGTCCAAGAATGGTAAGAATAGAAACAAACTTCAAATGATCACTTTATTTTTGTGAGTAGATGCAGTTACTTTATTTGGAAAACAGTTTTTTTTTGCACCCTCATGTTACAGATTTTCAAATAGTTGTATCTTGGACAAATATTGTCCTATCCTAACAAACCATACACCAATGGAAAGCTTATTTATTCATCTTATCTCAATTTAAAAAGGTACTTTTTACTGGTTTTGTGGCCCAGGGTCACATATACTTTGGTATTTGATATACCTGTATCAGAGCCGAAGTGAGACTCATTTTCATCCTTGGAGTTTCAAGCCTCAGACCAGCCAAATTTAGTTCATGAGTCTGCAATAGTGTATACTGTTCTCTACAGCCTTGCAATTCATTGTTTGTTTGTTTTTTCAAATATTTAATTTCCAATTCAGTGCAAATACAGTAGATTTTTGCCATAATCCTACATAAGGTATTTTAATATTATTCAAATAAACTTATTCAAAAACAACTGAAAGGAAAAAATGTGTTTGTTTCCCCTGTATTTCAATTTTTTTTAAAGATAGGTCTTGAGATTACATGTTGGGTTGAAAAGGTTTGGAAACACCTGATATATAATACACAAGCAAGATTTATCAAGTATGCAGGGGAAACAGATCTGAATATAAAAATCTTTATCTTAATTTATTAGTACTTAGATCATGTATATTGCCAAAAAACGTAAGGCAGGCCTATCTTGTTTATTCTTCCAATAAGTGGTCAGGACTCGGGACACAATCAACTTGGGCATAAAGCGATGTGGATAAGTGCCCATGACAACACCGGCCCTCGTAGAGAATTCTCCTGGCCTTCCCTATGGCCAATCCGGGCCTGTGATATATTGTTTGGTTCATTTGTCATTATGCCACTTGAGGAGCTAGTCACATGGAAAACGCAATGTGATGACACTTGACCGGTCAACCCATGTAATTCACTCTCATCCATGCACATTTTGTTCTGGATAATCACTTGTGTGAAAAACATCATGCTCTATTTCTATGCCTGGCCTCTCTCTCTTGACGTCAGCTTGCATCCTCATTGCGTGCTTTCTTAAATAAAGTCAGGAAGCCGCTGTCGTGCTCGCTTTCAATTAGAGACGTTTCAGGCACAACATGGCACGAATCAGAACACCCACCCCACAAGTCGGGCGCTCTCACGATGCTCATTTGTGCCGGAAGGCCACGCCGAGGTGATGCAGCCAACCGCGATTTAATTGGCTTTTTAGGCTAATTCGTATTAAAGGGGTTGAGATGGAATTAACTGGAGACAAATTAATGTAATAAAAGCTCTCAGAGCTACATTCCCATTGCATTAGCTGCAATGGAACTTTACCACCGTACCCCCACCCGACCGCACCCCACGCCTAAAAGCCGACTGCAGTGAGAGCGGCTAACTCTATTGACATTGATAGGTCGTTGGAGCTGTGGAATCGAGTGTAATTGTGTTAAACGGGCAGACATGGATCTGAAGAGCAGGGCTCTAACTGCGTTAGCACGCTACATATGTTAGTGTTTTGAATGCACGGGCGAGCTCGGCTGGGTGATGGAGCATCCTGCGCCCTGAGTCTAGGAAGGGCGGGTGGAGAAATGCATTCTTGGCTGTAGGGCTAAACCATGCAGAGCATCGGAGGGAGAATGTGCGATAAAAGAGATGTCTGTCTGTCAAACCGAGGGCAGCTTTTGGCCTTAAACATTATTACATTATGGACAAACGTTATTGTTCTCATCATTGTTGGTTTGTTTTATTTTCCTTAAAGGTTAGTAATGATCGTGCGCCCAGAAATTGAACTGACATGCCATTTGACTTAATTGCAATTAATTTCTTGCTATAATTTGCCCTCATGTGTATGCTTCGTATGCTCCATTTATTTTCTGCTTTTGAGTTGTTTTCACCTACAGGCGCTTTTAGTTCCCAGGAGAATTTGCATTGTCATAAACATATTTTGTTATTTGGAGATCACAGTGAAACTTTTCTACATGGATTTGATTTAACCTCACAACCTTTCGATCTCAAAATATGTATATATTACATAAAAAACACTTACAAAATTATTTTGATCTAAACATATTAAAATTAGTAGTGGAAAAAACATTTTCCAACAGTTTTATTATTACAGATGTGAATGGTTAAGGTGAAATATGCTTTGCGTATAGGGAATAATACAATGAATGTATTATTATATACATAGGTTGTAAGTTAGGGTGGTCATTATTTTTCAAATTTTATAAGTTCATGTTCTCACCCCACCAATATTTTTGAATAAAGAAATAAATAATTGGACAATTTTACCTTTGAATTTGAACACATTTGCGTATTATGTGATACTTTGTGCAGGGTTCCCACATGTCCTTAAAATCCTTGAAAGTTTGTGAATCTTGGGGAAAAAAATCAAGGCCCTGGGAAGTTTTTGAAATTGTAAGTGCATAAATACAGGTCATTAAAAGAGCTTGAATCTATTTTATGCTAGAAGTTTTCTGGAAAAAAAATCCATATTATTCCATGTGTAGTGTAGGATAATATCATAAAAATACTTTTTAAGCACACGTGCTTAACTGTTCGCTTTAAATGCTTATATATTCTGTATGCGAATGTTGATTCATACCAAAATGTTTTTTTTTTTTGCATAGTTATGTTTGACACAATAAAACGTCTCTGGTTACGTATGCAACTGTTGTTCCCTGAGAAGGGAACGAGACGCTGCGTCTCCATTGCCATACTTCCTGCGGCCCTGTAATGCCGTCTTTGGCAATATTTCAGATAGCGATATACTTTCGCATCACCCTGTCTTTGTCATTAAGCCTCACAATTGATTAAATTTGATATACACATTCAGACGCACTTACCCCTGAAGGCGTCCCCAAAGTGTCACCGCATGACTCAGCACGAGTTCCCTCGAAAGGGAACTGTAACAATGTATCTTAAAAGCTAACACGATGTAACCTTGCTCTCACTAGAAATGTGTCCCCACATTAAGTCCTTGAATTTGAGGGTATTGGACCTGGAAAGTCCTTGAAAGGTCCTTGAAATTGAAGTTAACTAAGGTGTGGGAACCCTGTTTGTGCTAGAATGTATAATTGTTTAATAATATATACTTAAAGTATGGCAGCAATGGATTATTTGACAATGCTCCATGCAATTAAAACTTTAAATGGTACAGTTTTTGCAAAAATATGTGATTTCGGATATATTCAAAGGCTTTGAGCAACCTCTAGATATTGTAGGAACAATTCAAAATTTTGCACAGCGTGTTTTATTGATATCCTAACACATTTAGGGGATGATAGTTGAACATTGAAAAAAAAATAAAAAATTATAAGGCCCACCCTAATGTAAGTATTATCATTACTACAGTAATCAAGTTGTATAGGGAAAGCTTTTATTTGTGTAAATAGGATACATTCATTTATGAAATTAGCACTATAGCAATACAATAGTTATTGGGTGTCTTCACCTTAGGTGGATTTACATAATTGCTCCTGACCTATACATTTAATGCACACATTTACCATAATTCAATAACTGTGGCTACAAGACCAAGCTCAGTAAAGTCTATTGACATCTGCCATTGTTGCGGCCTCTCTCTCTCTCTCTCTCTCTCTCTCTCTCTCTCTTGCTCTCTCGTTTGGTTTCTACACACTGCAGAATCTCTGATCTTTGTCAGCGTTCCTCTGCGGGTCTTTATCACATCAGCACACCAAATGTGCGGTTTTAAATCGCTTTTCTGATTAGAGCTCAGAGAGCCATAAATATTCTCTGTCAACATATAAACATTTACAAATAAGTCATACATTTCATCGCACACACCATCGACAGATGAATGGACGGCCAGGTTTATTACGCCCCTTTGTTTACTACATAAGTGCACAAGATATAAAATGTGTTTATGGAGGAGTGAGGACCACGTATGATCTACGAGATTATCCATCCTATTGGATTTCCTGTTTTTCCACTGTATTTTATATTTTGCGCAGTAAAGGCAGACGTGAGTCAGTGGAGTATGACTCAGCTGTCATTTGTTTTATAAAAGGATTATCATGAAAGACAGCATGTGTCCACAAGAGACACAATCAGCTTGCCTAATACAAAATTACAGAATCTGTGAAGTATATTCACAGGAAATTTAAGTTAATGTAGGACGCAGAGCTGGAAATGACAAAACACAGCATGGTGCCACAAACAAAACCTTGCATTATATACAATAGCATAAGACTGAAGTAACAGTAAGTGTTAATAACTGTCACATATAAACTTACGGTGCCTGGTCTTAATGTTAATATGTATATTAAAATAAAACTCTCTAAAAAAAGTACTTTTTATACATTTAGAGAGAATCAAAAGCGTACAATAAATATGTATTTGCAACATTAAATCATGTTTTACAGCTACAAAATGTAAAATAAATCTTTCAAACCATAATGGTTGCTGTATAATTTCCCTTTAACCATTTATGCGCAATTTATGCACAATTTCAAATTGCAAGACTGAAAGACGAAAATGTTGCAATCTGTGACATAGCACACGAGAACCAATGAGCGTTTGAATTACTGCCGTAAAATGTTTTGTAAAGCTTCTTGAGACGCAATATTTGAATTTAAATTCATAACGAACTCGAGATTTGACGTTGACAGTCGCTGATGAAAACTGGGATTAATGCTGAATTTGGATTGCAACCGTATGAATTTTAAAGATGTGGATTGTGACGAGTGAATAAAATTAACATCTTTTGTGAATTTGTGTTGTGTTTTGGTTCAATTATTGTAACATAAGAGAAGACTGCATAGGAGAAAGCTCATTTTGTGTGTCATGACAAAAAAACTCAATGTTACAAAATGGTTAAATGCTTATTGAAGTTATTCATTTTAAGTGTAGTCTTGTTTAATATTATGTAGATCTCTGAAAGTCATGAACATTTCAAGGGTAAATGAGTAAACTGTTTTAAATAAATAAGTCAGAAAATATGACTGAAAACATGTTATTAATATGAGTAAGAAACACCAATGCTGGTGATTTTTATATTTATGACTAGGAATGCGAACAAATCTGTACATCAGTAAAGCGGTTAATACGTAAATAATTAACATATTAGTTCTGTCAACGTGTCTATGTTAGACAAATTTACACATTTATTCTCATGAAATCACGTTGGTTTGAAGTGTTAACTTGCATACCAATATACCAGCAATGCAGGAGAACCTACAATATAATAAAAAATTATACATTTTTAGTTAAAACATAAACGTGTGTCGGTTTGGAATCGTAAAGTACAAATGGAGTAACATTCAGCATTTTTTTTTTTTTTTAAGAAGATAACTGCCTTCACATGACTTTTCAATTCTGTCTTAAGCATAACTGTTTGCCAACTTTTGTAACTACCTGTAAGCCCACTTTGTAGTTTAAGTTACATATTATCACTTTTCTAAGAAAATAAAGTTCTGAAATTTAAGTGGTGGCTAATGGCTAACATGACCTCTATTAAACAACCCCAATCACAATAAATGGCAAGCACCTAAGTCCATTTCTTCCGTGTGCTATAAAAACGATAGCCAGCAATAACTGCAAAGTGGCTCCACGCAGCATGTGTCGTAAATTCTTGTTAAAACCAACTTTAATATACAAAATGAAACATTATTTTATGAGATTTGATTTGCATTTTTCTTTCCATGTTAGAGTGTATACACAAAACCAGTTGTCACACATCATTTAAAAAGGAACTTTTAGATGTAAAAAGAGGCACAGGTAAACACTGTAAACAAAATTGGTTTATTTTTAACCCACATTTCTATAAATAAAATATCAAATTAATCCCAATTAAGTTTGATTTAGCTAATAATGGGTTGTTTTAACACAATGTTGGATCAAATTTAAACAATGTCTGGGTTATTTTGACCCAATTCTGGGTTAAAATTACAGAGTGAACACTTAACACATTAATGGATTCCCTTTTAGTTGTTTTTCACCAAATCCTTTTGTAGGCTTTTAAAAACATCATTGAAATTTATGAGAAATATGTCATGAGTCATTTTATGATGCTTTTTCAACATTTTTAAGCTGAAAAAGAGTTGGTCCAATCCCATTGTAAAGAGTAAAAACAATTCAACAAAAAAAATCAGTTTTGGTTCCAAAGAACAAAGAAAGCCACCAGATTGAACGACACAAGAGTGAGTAACACATAAATTATTATTCAATGATCTGATACACTGATACACAAATGGCTGGGTTATTTTTGACCCATAATGGGTAAATATTGGACAGAACACGTGCTGGGTAAAAACTTGACCCAATCCTGTGTTATTTTAACCCAACTGCTGGGTTATTATAGCCCATGGTTGCATAACAACAACCCAACATTGGGTCATTTTTAACCCAGCAACCATGGGGTATAATAACCCAGCAGTTGGATTAAAATAACCCAGCATTGGGTCAATTTTTTACCCAGCACGTGTTCTGTCCAATATTTACCCATTATGGGTCAAAAATAACCCAGCCATTTTTAGAGTGTAGGTGTTAGGGTTGTCAGTTTGGGTGAAAACTTTTGGTAACACTTCATGGACCTACTCTCTTTTATCAAGTTGCATATTAGCATTTATATTAGTAGCAAACCATTTATTTGTACTTATAAAGCACATACCAATGCATTTCATGACCCTGCTCCATACTTACAGTACACCATCAGCAACAACTTTACTAGGAACACTTTACAAAATTAAACCAGATCAACATATGAAGAGTTTGGTTTCAAAACGCAATAAATCCATTTTGACTTATTTGGGTAGAAATGCTTTCTATACCAAGAAAGTGACAAGATGAAAACCACTATTTTTGTTCCAAATGTTCACATAGCATCTTTAGGTTATAATAACATTAAAAATTCAAATCCATCATTTGATTTTCAAAGATTTATTATAAAAACTGATTTTTTTTCCGCAAAATGCAATAAATCTATCGAATCAATATATAAATGTGCATTCATCTTTGCCATGTTATATTCATTTAGTTGACTAGTGGTATACACTGATTTAAAAAAAGTTTAGTTAATACTTGCATAACCAAGTTGTTTTAACTTCATGCTGGATTTTTTACAGTGCATTAATAAGCGTTGTAAAATGGTTAGTTCAAGTTCATTTGTTTATAAGCACATTTAAAACAGCCACAAGACTGACCAAAGTGCTGTACATTAAAAGTAAAGGAAGACAAATAAAGCAAAAATAAAAACAGAATGCATTTAAATCTAAAAGATTAAGACCAACCGGTTATACACTGCAGTGAAAATGCAATTGAAAATTAATATGCCAGCTCAAACAGATAGGTTTTTAAAAGGGACTTAAAAGTAGATATAGAAGGTGCCCCTCTAAGTTAGTTAGTTAGTTCCAATCCTTGATTCTGATTGGTCAATAGCTGTGCTTTATTCACAATAAAACACAGCTATGACCGCTTCACCCAACGGTTCTGTTTATTACTCCGCCCTTAGCAACACCCTTAGCAACCACACGTATCAGTTTGAGAACAGTTTTTATTTAATCTTTCATGCAAATTACACATTGAAACGTTGTTTAGGGACTATTTTTTTTTAGCGAAAGGAATGCTTTTATTCTTTTAACTTCATGAAAGTTTCTCCGTTACTTATTCACGATATACGGCACAGCCTCTCGTACCTTATTGCTTACGTAAAATAGGCATTTATTTAGGGGATATTTAATAAAGTTAATAAAAATATATTTATACTGACATGTTACCAACTATAAATTTTCATTCAAATGAACTGCACAGAAAATGCACCAAACCGAACGGTTTTCAGACGCTCTCCTCATATCCTCATATGCAATATTCATTGGTTTATTCCATCATGTTACAGTAGGTGCGTCCAAGTCACACCGCTGAAACAAACTGCAATTCAATTTGCTGCCACTAGTGTAGCAGAAATTACACCCTTTACCTTTAATTACAGAGAACAAGGCCAGATTATATCAGTCACCTTCACTTACTGACCAGAAATCAAGCCAATCTAAAACACAAAAGTGTGGCCAGATTGCGGTCAGGATGGCTGTAAATGTGATTAGTTTTGTTTCTAACCTGTGACGTTGCCACAAATGACATTAATTGTTCTTATCGGAGCCACGCGACCTCCTCTCCTCACAACTCCAGCCACAGATCAGAGCGGCCGCTCATCGACATATCTGATACGAACCATTGCTATTAGTCTGTCTGAGCTACAGCCTCATCCTGTAAACATGTGGGTGCAATTTATAGAAGCTTGGCAGCCTATTTGCAGTCAGACAGAAAAATGGTTCTGATAGTAGATCAGGGGCCGGATTCACGAACACATTCTTAAGACAAAAATAAGAAAGTTCTTAAGAAAAATTATAAGAAGTGCGTAAGAATGTTCCTAAGTGCAATTCTTGAAAATTTCTTAAGAAGTTCTCAATTTTGTTCTTAAGAATATCTTAAATTTGTGTCTTAAGAATAAAATGACAAGCTTTTAAATGAATTAAGATACCCTAGTAATGAGGTAACAATACACTTATCCATTAATCTTTTGACTACCTTGCGATTATTAACGCGATACAAACTAGTGATGCATTACTACATGATGTTATTCGCTGTTGTAACAGAGGCCAGCTAGTAAGGCTGTGCGGTGCGTAAATATAATTCCATAATGTCCCAATCGGTCTGTCATGCGGGTCGAGCACTCTGGCTGTGTGTGCGTGCTTAACTCTCCGTGCCCACGGCTTCGTCTCACGCGACACACGCTCATGCGTCAAAAGACGGACGTGGAGGGTGAAGCGTGTCCGCGGTTCCGCAGCCCTCGACTCACATGACGGAGCGATTACCGGATCGCCTCCCGCTTAGAGGGACTGAGTGGTTAAGTAATTTCACAATGAATGTAGGCTATTACGGAGGAAGTTAAATGTTTGCTAATATTATTAAAACACTAATACATATTTGTGTTTCATGACATATTACTGATTAAGCCATTAAACTTCATTATATGAGTGTGGAATTCCTCTTTAAACTAATCTATGTGAAGTAAACTGATTAAATTTTCATTTCAGACTACAAAATACAACAAGTCACATTTAAAACAATCACATTAACTTATAAAACATCTTAAATTTTGAGATTTAAGACTACTGTAAGGTTATCCTAACTTTAAGATGTTATTTAAGACAGTTTATTTTTCGAGAATTGGAATTCTTCTTAAGTTTTTTTCTTAAGAACATACTTAAGGAAAAAAATAAGAACTTTCTTAAGAAGCTTTTTTGGGAATACAAAATATTCTTAACTTTTTTCTTAAGCTTGAATTTAAGATAAAAATGGCAGTTAAGAAGATTTTTCTTCTTAAGAATGTTTTGTGAATCCGGCCCCTGAAGAGCAAGTATGTATGTATGTATGTAGCTCTACGCATTTGAGCCTATAAAAAATGTGTAACACGGTTGCTGATAATGTTAATATTAGGATGCTAATGATTCGGTTATGTTAGCGTCTCCGGTAATGTGAATGAGGTGGGTTCGTAGTAGATGGAATAATTTGTCGTGTCAAACTGTCACATTGATTTCATGTTTCTCATACCTGCGGTGCGTTTTTCTCTCCTCCTTCGCCATTAGATAGGTGAGACTTTGACCTTAATTCGTCATGCTCTGTCAGATGCTCCCGGGCTGGCACAGCGGATCATCAATAATGTCTGGCCCAGCGTCGGCTCACTGTTGGCAGGGCAAACCCACTGCTGGACTCCACCCTGCCAGGCCCCTAAAGGGTTTATTAATGAGACTAGCTCGAGCGGGCGTAGATGAGACAGAGCGTACGCATACATGCGTGTCCACTTGAGAGAGGCTTTTTAAAATCTTGCTTAAGGGGTTCGAGGCTGAGGGTCAGTCTCTAAGACACTCGTTTGTTAGAAGAACACTTTTTGAAACAGATGCGAGACGATTAATGCCCTTTGGGTCAGTTATTTCATGAGCAATATCTACTAAATTCAGGCACATTCACACTTGCTGTCGCCCACAGGACGTGTGAACATCTGGTTCTGTCTCATTGCATTCTTTAGCTCACTATAATGTGAACTAGTAAATCGTAGACTTGCAAGTGTCTTTATGCAATAAAAATTGAGACACTTATGAAATTTAAAGCTTACATAACATACGCTGTTTCTGCTTATCTGATGTTAATCTTGAGTACCTATAAAGTAGTATTACATCCTTCATATATTCAAAGAGTCTTTAGTTTTATTCATAAAAGGCAGATAACCTGTAGCGATTCTTTCTGAATAAACCTGACCCCCTCTGCGTACTGCGGGTGGAGCGAGTCACAAACAACCAACATACACAAAAATTATCCTACTATTTCTGGATAACTTATGATTCACTACATGTTCTTTTTGTTTGCATTATATGCACTTAAGTGCCGACTGCCAACCAAACACAGATATTTAATGCAGTTTTACTTACTGCCAGTGACTCTCGATTTAAACGAAATCCAGTGTTAAATAAACACACACGCACAACTCTGCTGGTTCCCCGGATAAACAAACTATATCCATTGTTTCCATAAGGCTTTGTGGAGCTGAACAAGCTTAAATTTTCCTCACAAACAACAACAAACTTCTTTGGTGACGTTGATTTTGTGTCAGCTCTTGGTAGGTGTGTGCGTGGCCTATTCTGGTTAAAGTGCCCATATAAGGACTTCCCCGGTACTTCCTGCACTGAAATTGCCCATAAAAGAAATAAAGCAAAATTGTCACAAAGGAAACTTTCATGTTCGGAAAAACTTGAACCGAAACTTGTACGATCCCTGGCAGAGTGCATTAGGGATAGAAATTCTCTGTCATATTTCCAACTGCTTTTGACACTTTGCCAATGTTTAGCATAAGAAATCCAACACTTAAGGGTCATTCACATTATAACGATAACTATAACGTTAACTATAACGATATATTAGCGTCCACATCATAACAATAACTTTATGCTAATTCACTCACACACGCAAAGCATTTGCCTTTAATAAGCATTTGTCTTTGATATTTCTTGTTTTCTTTGCAATTGTTTACATGTCACTGAATATGTAAATATGCTGTTCTTGTTGCATTTACGCATTGGGTAACCAGCAGATGTCCTCAACACACTGCATTTCGCGTAACTACGCGTAAACAGTGATTTTAGTAGTTTGTGTAATCTGATATCTTACCTTTTGGCGTAGTCAGTGTGGGAGGAAAAATACACTACATACAGCAACAGCGCTGGATACATGAGATAATTTTATGTTATGGAGCTCAAAAATAAGCTTCTCCACTGTCATTTCAAGTGTGCACGTGCCAATGGTTTATCGTTCATCACGTGGGAAAAAAACGCCCAGAAAGTAATCCCAATGGTATTGTTTATTGTATCTTTATCATTATAGTTGTGGTGTGAACTCCGCTATTCTCTTTAAAGGGACTGTGTAGTTTTTTAAGTATTTTATTAGTCAAAATAAATGTCGTTATTCATAAATATGTCCTCATTGATGTCAAATGACCTCTGTTAATGTTCTGACTTTTCTTTGTAAGCTTAGAATTTCTTCTCTTTAATTACATTGAACGGGTAAGTCCGAGAAGGCTTCCATGTTGTCCGCCACATTGAAAAACTATAATAACAGAGAGGGACAAAAAGCACTAGCCTACCGCAACGCGTTTCCACAACGCATTTTCGTATAGAACACGAGAACCAGCTGAAACGAACAAGGAGATCAGTCAGTACATAACGGCTACCATAGTAGGGAGGCGCTAGAGAACATTATTCGTTTGAATGCAAAATCCTACTTCCTGTTCCTTTAATATAAAAAAATCAAAACTTTATTTTTTAGTAGATTACATACAATGTCAATGCAAAGATGCGATCAGATGCGTCCTTGCGTGGGGCATTGCGAACAGTGTTGGGGGTAACGCATTATAAGTAACGTGAATTACGTAATAATATTACTTTTCTGAAGTAACGAGTAAAGTAATGCATTACTTTATAGATGTACATATTAATATTTGAGTTACTTTTTTAAAAAAGTAATGCGAGTTACTTTTCAGTTTAATTTATGTACTGCATTAAACTGAACATATTAACATAGATTTACGCACTCCATGCGTGCGCACCTGAGCGGGAACAGTTTCAGTCATTTTTGCAATGGAAATAAGACATTTCTGAATGCAGAATGCTGAATGCAGAAGAAACGGTAACACAAAAGTAACGCAAAAGTAACGTAAGCATTACTTTCCATGAAAAGTAACTAAGTAACGGAATTAGTTACATTTTTAACTTAATATTGTAATGCATTACTTTTAAAAGTAACTTTCCCCAACACGGTTGCGAATCACGCAATATTCATCTAAAACGTGTCTTCGCCCAAGATGAACTCAAGCAAAAAAAATTGAACTAAATGAAGTTAAATCCCACGTGTAATCTAGAGAGAGTAACGCAATGCCCCGCATTTGGTGTGTACGTAGCATAAGGGGGCAATCACAGCCAACGCGTTTTAAACGTTTGAAAACTCAAGGTGCGCTGCATAGTTTACCCATAAATAAAAATATGTACTCTTGTAAACATTTACTCTTCCTTATGTTATTCAAAATTTTCCTATGAGTTTATTTCTTTTGATGAAGACACAAAAATATATTTTGATAAATGATGGTAACCACACAGTTGACAGCAGCCATTGACTTACATAGTTGGAAAAAACTACTATGGAAGACAAAAGGTGCATAAACTATTTAAAATATTAAAATGACATTAAGATGAAAGTAATTCTTAGTTACATTTGTGCTGTTCATGCATAAATGCTTTTATCACTTTACCAACAATTTAAAATGGTTGTAATATAAGTATGATGAGATGTGTCTGCCATAATCTGTTTTTTGACATGACAGATGATAACATTTCCCTTGATCTGGGGAATGTAATGAAACACATATTTCGAGAAAATCAGTTGCAAATGTATGTGCTGTAAACAAATGCAAATTTATTAACAAACACCCTTCCTGCTTTCGCCCAAACACAACCCTGCGCACTTTAAATCATCATCTCAGTAGGTTTGACACTTTGAACATGCGAGTGTTCAATCAATAGCTTGGATGGCTCCGGGTCGCTCTGAGTTTCTCAAAGGGAACCATGTTGTCTCATCCTCCCACGACTTTCCACCTCCACACCTGTAATTACCTAAAGCATTTGCATACCATCCTCAGAATGCCAGCGTTTGAGCATCTAAATGACACTCTGGGCAGTAATATGAAGACAGCTATTGGTGAGAGAGTGCATCCATGTGATTGCCCGAGAGATAAATATATACATACGTGTTGGCAAACAAGTATCAAGATGCTTTTACTCCTGACAGCTCTGACATCAGACCATTCTAAGAAAAGCTTTTGAATTACCTTGAAACTTTACCTTCTCTGCAAACTTTCCGGTGTCATGCCTGGCATGGATTTTTAATTAAATGTCATAGGTATTTTTAGGTAGAACTAATTTAATCTAACCCTTTGCATTAAAAACCAGAAACAAGGTTTATTTTTCACATATATAAATGTAAATGCAGACAGTTGTAGTGCAAAAACATAATTTTTTACTTTTTGCTCTAAATCCTGTCCTAAATTACATATGCTTTTAGTTTATTGAAAGTAAATTGTTTTACCCTTTAGCTGTTCAGTGAAACGGATCTTTTGTGAAGGTGTTCAGAAAAGTTGAAACATTTTTCTTTACAGGGGAGTCTGTGGTTGTCTTCTCTGTGTGAATGGATAATTATTTTCGCTGTTTTGTGTGGAGGCGGCTTTTAGGACACATTTAACTCATTCCCTGCTAGCCTTTTTTTTTAAGTTGCCTGACAGCATTTTTTTTTTGTGATTTACACAAAAGTTTCACAAAATGCCTTTCAGGAAAATTTTCTTCAAAAAATATATAAGCATACAAATATATCAAATGAAATAACAAAACCTCTGCCCTTAAACAAATAATAAATCAAACAAAACAGGGGGGAAAAAAACGTTTCATCCTATCTTTATTTTTTCCCTATTTATAAACTCTTAATTATGGGTATTTTTCTAATTTGAATATATATATATATATATATATATTCATATAAATATATTTTTTTCTAATTTGAATATATATATATATATATATTCAAATAGCTGAAATAATTGCATGTTTGTGAAGGAATTTTGTGAAAAAAAAAAAAAAAAAAAAAAATATATATATATATATATATATATATATATATATATATATATATATTAGGGCCGGGACTCGATTAAAAAAATTAATCTAATTAATTAGAGGCTTTGTAATTAATTAATCTAAATTAATCGCATTTTAATCTCATATAAATATTTGACCTGAGAACATTAAGAAGTATTTTTACATGGATTTTTATGAATAATGACTGAATACATAAGCTTAACAAAATATTGTTTATTTTTGTTCAACCAAGTCGTTGTACCCGGAGTCCACGCTAGCTGCTGTATGTTTTGCATTGAGATGATACTTGAGGCTCGATGTGCTGCGGTGATATGTGAATTCCTTGTTGCATATCTTACACACAACCATGCTCTTATCGACGCTTACCAGTGATGCGCGGGTCAATGTATAAACAACCCGCCCGCAAATCGGACCGCAAAGAAAATATATACCCGACCCGCTTCCTGGCCCGCATTTCTTAAAGTAGTTTGTTTAATATTGCAGGGTTCGGGACTTCTCAGGTTTTGACTGTCTGTGTTCTGGTACCTATGTGCGCGGATGCCCCACCTCGCGTATAAAAACAACAAAACATAATATACTATATAGCCTATATTAAAATTAAAATATATAAAAATGTGCATAATATATTTTTTAAGTTGCACATCGTTTATAGGTTTCTTAAGTGAGATTCGGATGTGAAAAGCGCTGCATAATGTACGCGCCTTTAGTGTTACCATTGAAACTTAACTAAATTAAAAAAATAAGAGGTGATATATAGCTTTAGCCTACATAAATGCTTATTGCTTTAATGTTGCGAGTTCCTCTTCGACTTTTCTTGCTGTTATGTTTATAATAGTTCATTGTTCAGAGTTCATATTGATGATCTTATAGTCAATTTAAAAATGCTCTTACAAACTGACTCTATTCGTTTAACTTTTTTCCTTTACCTGCCGTCGCTGTTCTCTGTGCGTGTCCTCCGTCAAAGTAGCCTATTAAAATTAATATGAAGTTGATTTTTAAAAGTCTTAAGCACACCGCAAATCAAACGTGCTGCTACAGTATGCTCTAAATGCGCGTGTAAATTTAACTTCTGGGCACTGCCAGGCTGATTTTTTGAAAAGTAAGTGATATAGGCTACTCACTGCATGTTTTGGCATTCGGTAGCATAGGCATCAATGAGATGCAAGGTGTTGCTTTTAATGTTCTTTTTAATTTATATTCACAAAACCTAACAACAAAACATTGTTTATAATTACGAGACAAATTATTTGAAACGAAATTCGTTTTAAAGTAGCAAACAAAACTTAAATTAAACTCGTAATAAACTAATTAAATTGAAACAAAACAACATTACAACAATATTTAAACCCAACAATACTCAAACATTAACATATAACAGACATTACGATACATGTTAAAATAATCTGTAGTTTGTTGGTAGATGTTTATTGGGCAAAACCTGCGTTGCAAACCTCCATTTACCAGAATAAATCATTTTTACTTTGAAATTGATGCGTTGTCACGTTAAAATCAGCTGTTCGTTTAGGTTCCGTCTACTTTTATTTACACTGCATCACAACCCCGGAGTTCTCGAACTAAAACAGGGTCTGCAGCATTTACGAATGACTCTATTAATAAGTGCGATTAAAATGCGTTAAAATGTTTAACGCGTTATTTTTTGTGTAATTAATTAATCTTAATTAACGCGTTAAAGTCCCGGCCCTAATATATATATATATATATATATATATATATATATATATATATATATATATATATATATATATATATATAGTTTTTTTTTTTTATAAATTGGGTAAGTGCATAATCTAGGATAATCACGGTATTACAGATTACAATAAAAATTCACCAGGAACACGTTTTTTCATTCTTTCTCTTCATTGACAAGATAACTCGTCAATGGCGGGGAATGACTTAAAGGAGGCCAGCATGTATATAACAGACATTTATTTCTGCATTTATTTCAAAACGATTTTTCAGAATCAACATAGCAATTATGTATACATGTAGACATTTCTGGCACAACAGTGTTTAAAAGATTTTTAAATATTGTTGCCTTTTTGCTGTTTACTTAACTCTTTAACCGCTAGCATTTTTAAAAAAAGTTGCTAGCCAGCGCCAGCGTTTTTCTTGATTTTCACAAAAGTTTAATGTCTTCCAGAAAATGTTCTTCTTCAAATATATAAACATACAATATACCAAATGAAAGAACAGACCCTCTGCTTTCAAACAAACAAAAAAAAAAACGTTTCATCCTACCTTCAGTGGTTCTTTTGTAATCAGCTTTTGAATATGGGTAGGTTTCTGCAAAAACACCACATTTTGAGCAAAAAGCAGAGATAAGTCCATATTTGTGACGGACTTTTCATAGAGTTCCCATTCAGAGCGATCTTTAATACAGACACGAACATGCAGCAGCTTTCCATAGGGCAATACTTCCGGGTTTAAAAAGTTGCGGAAGGGCGCCACCTGGTGGATAATAGCGGTATTGCGCTACTCGTCATTGGCGGGGAAGTGTTTTCTCTTGATTGACGAGATATCTCGTCAATGGCTGGGAAAGAGTTAAACAGCTGCTCAATAAGGAAGCATCCTAAATGCAAAGAGAGCTATCATAATATTAAAAATAATAATAATACCACCAAGAAGTAAGGGATAATCCACGGCTAGCCATGCATTAAAGGACCAGGCCTGGAAATCATTTTATAATGTGTTTGATGTTTGTTTGTGACCAGCAGTCGTCCGTGTGGGGCTGCCGGTGTTTACTTTCGTGTTTATTTTGTATATTAAAATGTTAAAAGATTTTCGGTTTCCGCCTTCTTCCTCTCCACATAAATACCTCGTTACAATTATAAAAAACAATAATAATAATAACAATAATAAAAATAATAATAATGCCCCCAATAATAATAATAATAATACCAATACTAATTAGTGAGTATTATTTTCATCATCATCACCTTTTTCATGAAAAAATACATGCATTGGAATCAAAAATTTTGTCCAACATCATCATCAGACATTTCAGAACAGGCTTCACATCAGAAGTGCCTGTTAGGCATCTCACAAGCTTTTGAAACTGACCTTCTGCTAACGTTCATCAGTAGGCAGAGACGGCTGACACCATTGACTCTAGGAGGACTGTGTGTGTGTGTGTGTGTGTGTGTGTGTGTGTGTGTGTGTGTGTGTGTGTGTGTGTGTGTGTGTGTGTGTGTGTGTGTGTGTGTGTGTTAGCGAGGATGTTGTGTGTGTCACTCCAGAGTGAGCTGAGGGTGTTTTGTGTGCGCACAGCGGGAGAGCGCAGTCATAATTAAGACAATTAATTCAAACAGAGAAGAGCGTTGCACATTAGCCCAAACATTTACACACTGCTGATTCCAGCCGCTGGCTTGAAAAAATGTCAGCAGCATCACAGCTAATCTGATTAAGTGTTTGTTGCCTGGTAATGCAGAAATAAAGGGGAAAAGTGTGGTTGTTCACATACAGTACATTCTAAATAGTCGTGGGCCTCAATATGTATAGCTTCCTGTCACTTTTTACATTGTCTATGACTTTTTTGAATGCATATTGAAGAAACCAAGAGGTGTAGGGTTGACTTGTTTTACATATCAAGAAAGTCTATGCGTGCAATCATCCAATCAGCATTGTCATTATGCGGTACCCATAAACAAAGATGCATAATGGCATAAAAAATCATATATTTTCCGTGGGGTCCTAAACCAAACAATCAGTCCAACAATTGAGATGATTGGGAACGCTGACCGATTTCTTTGTTTCTTCAGGAAAACAGACCTCCATGTGCACAACATAATCATTCATTTTAAGTAAAGGCCCATCCACTGTCCACATATCACCTGCTAAATTTAAATCGACTTTAGTATCTTGACCTTGGAGACGGCCGGCCTATCTGCATCTTCTCTCAAACCTGAAGAAAATTGTTTCTGTCTCTTTCTGTCCATTTGTTTCCCGTCGTCTGTCTTTCTGACCTTGGCCTTATCATATTAAAGCTCTTTATTTCCTGTAAGAGCTCCACAGTGGCTTCGTCTCCAGATTGGGCTGTTAGGGAAGAGTTCACCAGGCGCCTATCGGACACATCCATCCTGCGCCGTTCTAGAAAACAGTCAAACAAATAAGCTGGGGAGGAGGGGCCGGCTGCAGATGGTTGTCTCCGACACACAAAACAAATTATTCACCCCGCGGAGGCTAATGTACATTAGCGACGCGGCGTCTGCTCCCAGGTGGAGACGATGGGGACAGGTATCCCCCACAGTTCTCTCACTGCAGTCCCTGTGCCTGTGGGCTTTACGACATCCTCATTAATCCAGTGTTGATGGTTGGGTCTCGCTACAGTTACACACTAGGGGAAAAGCAGAGCACAGGTGGTAGAAGATATGTGGAGTCTTTTTATCAATGCTGGGAGATAAAGTAAATGAGAAATGTTGAGATAGTGCATCTAGAAAATGTACTAATTTGTTACACGCACACACATTGAATACACTTTTTAATGCCTCAAAAAAAACTGTGCAACTCTTTAACAATTGCTTTAGACCAATTTAGAGAAAAAGCCATTTTGGTCACCCAGCTGTTCCAACCATCAAAGACCTCTTTATTCAAACCAATACTAAACATTAGGAGCTGTTAGCCTTCCACCTACATCTCTTGGGTGTGACATTAAATCTCATCTCACAGGGTTACGTGTGGTTATCTTGATCTTGGCGTTTGCTAGGCTCAAAACAAGCCAAACCCCGAAAGCTAATTGTTTCTTTTAGTTAGCTGCCTAGTGCACGATTTAAGCTCTGCTTTAATCCGCTTGATTTGTACTGTTTGATTTAAAGAGTCTTGTCATTTTAAGCTGTTTACCCTGTTTGTTTCCCTTTTAAAGAAATAGTCCACAAAGATATGCAAATGTCCAACCTTATGTCTTCACTTGAGCTCGGAAATCTGTAGAATGGTGTGTCTAGATTTGTACAGTACAGTATAGTGTATGGTATTGTGCAGTGTAGGGGTGCGCTAACACGGACTGTTTACATTGTTGCACAAGGTTGAGAGTTTTGTTTTTCTGGTATTTTTTCACACTGCCAAAAGACGATCTCCCACAAATTATTGGAAATGTATAATGTTTTTCCAGAGAGTTATTGATGAACGAGTGTTTTGGTGGCATGTAAGTAAATTTTTTCGGTTTCTAAGTTGGTTGTGTAAGATACCAAATCCAATCCTGTCATATTAATCAGTGTCTTGTTGACTAAAACATAGCATCATTTGGAAATATGTCTGCAGCTCTTAGCAACTTTTTGGGGGGGCTTGAAAATATTTTGACCCAGCGGGGTTAATTGTAACGCTGTGTTACAACTAACCCCTCAGCACTTACGATATGAAAACCGCTAACGTTAGCGTAATTCTTGTCGTTGTTTTAAATAGGCTACACACAAATGATTGCTGGCTGCCAACAAAATAAATGTGCCTGTCTTATCAAAAATCATGTGTCAAATGTATTTTTGTTCATATCTTTAATATTGATTAAATAAGGTCACGTCAAAGATTGAAATCATAATGAAAGGAATGGCTAAAATCAGACTTTGATGCCCATCATCTCAGAATTTGATTTTGAAACTGTAGTATGGTTATTACAGACTGGGTCACATATAAAAAATGTTTTGTCATAATTGTGCTGTTTGTTCTCACATATTTAGACATTTGTTTCCATTTACTATTGTTAGAAAAGGTCTGGATGAATGAATACAGTGTGGATACCTGTCTATTATATACAGATATATAAACAATATCCACTTTAAATACAGTATATAGACAAAATAGTATTGAAATATTTGCCTGCAAACTTAATTTTCAGCAAGTGTTACAACTTACCCCCTTGCATGTTACAATTAACCCCACCTATGGGGTAAGTTGTAACGTTTGCACTTCTGTCACGTTTGGTGTAATTGTCCAAGAATGGTAAGTAATAGAAACAAACTTCAAATGTTCATTTGTAGCAGAGATGTGTGTGTTACTTGTGTAAAAATATATTTAATCAAACTCAAATATTTTTTGAATGATTGAGCCAAAACCAAAAAGCCCTAGTGTAGTTATGTAGCCGGTTAGTTAGTTGCAACTTTATGCATGCATTTCAATAATCTGTAGGTTTTCTGTGATGCCTACAGTATAAACATAAAATGCAACATTGTTTCGAGAAAGGAACTTTTTAACGGATTTATGTTTGTGGTTAAGCTCCTTTAACTGTTGTTTATGCAATGCACATCTTCAGTGGCTTGCGCTAATGTAAAACAACAGCAAAATTAATATAATAAACACAACATTGCTTTTCAAAAGTCATATTTATTAATTATAATAACTATCCGTCCGCCGAGTAGTAAAGTTTTTTAGCTCGACTCTAGACTGTGCCAAATATAGCAACACAACGCACTTCTACATAATGTGCGGCCAGGTGTGCGTTTATCAGCATTTTTCAAGATCTTTAATGTGTCTCACCCAATAAAAATGTTGATTCACCGTGCATTTTATAATAAAGCTTATACCTCAAATATGCAGCACACTGCAACATAAAAACCCTTTTATGTAATTACCCTACAGAGCCTCATAACTAGCTGATGAGTCCAGGGCTTGCGATATTTTATTCGATCTGATTAAGAGTTGATATTTGTATAACATCTAATGGATTTTTTTAATCTTTGCGGTAAATTGCATTTCTTAGTTTGAAACTTAATTTGTGGGTTTGCCAACCGAGTGCCATCTGTGACGGCTCTTGTGGTTATAACTTTAGCTTAAATCTGATGTATCTTAGAAAGGCAATATGTGAGCTGGCATCTGCTGAATCTCTACAAATACATCTTGCCATTTTATCTATAGTAGATCTCGACGATTGGCCTCTGTTCTTCAAAACATATTCTTCAGTCTCTGCAGTGGGCGGCCTGCGGCACTGTCGACTGTAATTGGGTGTTTCTTCAATGAGGGCAATTTTGTCATGTGTGCTTTTAGAAAACACCCTCCTTATAAACGCACTTTTTACACTGTTTTGTGAACATCACGTGAAGAGTTATATTTTAACATCTCAAATGAATAGTATTATGACAGTTAGTGTGATGATAGTACAATTATCTTATTTGCCACTTCAGCTTTAAAGCCATCTGTGTGTACATACAATAAAAGTTTTTTTTCTCACTTTGATGTTTACTTGAACTTTCTTTCACATGTCTTGTATCATCTTAAGCACCCTCTTCACTGATGCTTTCATTTCCATGGTAACCAAGAGCACTTACTTGATTAAAGAAGAAACCTCCAGTAGCATAATTGTGTGTTGTGGAGTTGAAATGATGCCACAAGTTATAATTAGGGTAAACATAGATAAGAATTATTTTAAAATTTATGATTGTTTTAATAATTCATGTTTTGCTTTCCTAATATTATCATAGTTTTATGTGTTAGCATTGTTAAATGTGATGTTGCTTGCATAATACTTGCATAAAATGCAATAATAATTTGCATTTCTGGGTGGACTGTTCATTTCAATGTGAATTTGGAACAAAATGTTCTTTTATTTGATATATTGCATGTTTATACATTTAAAAAAAGAACATTTTCTGGAAGCCATTAAACTTTGTGAAAATCATAAAAAATGCCTTCTGCGGCTGGCAACTTTTTTAAAAACCCTGGCGGGGAAAGAGTTAAACCAGATTTTTATTTTTATTTTTGACCCAACATTGAGTGCATCTCTGTTTCATTTAAAATCCCACTATATTTTTTTTTTGTCGACTTGACTCCTGCAATCTTGCCATTTCTGAAAAACGCACACAAACAGACTTGTGATTACATCATCATTAGTTACCCACTGGAACTATATAACAAAAAAAATAAACCTTTAAGTGTTCTAATAATAAAGACAATGCTTCTCCTGGGAATAGACCATAACATAGTGTTGCATTGTGTGGAATTGAGAAACATACCATATGGGTGGGTGAGTCTTTTAAAAAGAAAGAGAGCATCGAGCTAATACAAGAATGACCTTTTCCAGAAATATATTGCTGTAGAAACAGACCACATGTAGTCAAGATATGCTGACCCAGGTCTAGTAGTGATTTATGGATTGAGCTCCAACTCATACGATAGAAAAAAAAAGGTTCTTAGGGTTTATACTGTACACTTGCTCTAGTATTTCATGTTACACCCTGAACGCTGTCTTCATTCAGCCATTTCCAATAAACTGAATTGTGTGCCATTTGAACTTGCTTGATAGTGCCAGGCCGTTGCAGGGTGCGATCGAAATTGGCATTGATCGTTGGAAGTTTCAAAAGTGAACCCATGCCTGAACAACATCTGTGGTTTTTAAGGTGCTTTAACCTCAGCCCTTCGCTAACTTCACTAACTTCAACCTCACACCAAAAGTGATTATCAGACAGAAACACTTATGATTAGCTTTTTTTTTACTATAACAAGACTAAACGTCTCTCTAGCTTGATTTCTTATCACCCTTATCAAGTTACGCATAAGAAACAAGTGATAGAAATGGCAAATTTTGAATTAATATCCCTTAATTCGCAAAAAAAACGTTTTTACACTAGCTTGTGGTGATTTTTGAAAAAGAGTAAATGTGAATAATTGCAGATGGAAACGTTTACATTCGGACGTAGCGAACCATAACCGTCTAACCGTTTCCGCTGTCATTGTCTTTATTACATATGTGGCTCGATGCCCTTGCTGATAGTGTCTGCATCAAAAATTCTACATTTCTTCTGAGGAGAGCATTAACTCTTTCGCCGCCATTGACGAGATAACTCATCAATTAAGAGAAAACGCTTCCCTGCCAATGACGAGAATTTCCGGCTTTCCGCAATACAGCTATTATCCACCGCAACTTATACAACCCGGAAGTAGCGTCTCACGTGAAGGAGAAAGAACTCTGTGTATGTTTTAAAAATCGCTCTGCGTCTGATCTCTATGAAAAGTCCTTCACATATATTGAATTATCTCAGCTTTTTGCTCAAAATTGGGTGTTTTTGAAGAAACCTACCCATATTTGAGAGGTGATAAAAGAGAACTATTGAAGGTAAGATGAAACTTTTTTTTTTTGTTTGAAAGCAGAGGGTCTGTTCTTTCATTTGATATATAGTTTGTTTATATATTCAAAGAAGAACATTTTCTGGAGGGCATTAAACATTTGTGAAAATCATGAAAAATACTGGCGCTGGCTGGCAACTTTTTTATTAAACGCTGTCGGGGAAAGAGTTAAGTTTGACAATTACAAGCTGCACTGCTAGTAAATGTATAACTTGCCCAATCTTAACTAAATGCAGTCATGTCTCCATTTTCTAAGCAAAACTTGTTTTATTTACAGTAGGTTACTACCAATACCACTGTTATTCGCCCTGAACAACTTGATGGTAACGCACCTAATTTGCATTTCTTTTTTTCTTTTCTCTCTCTCTCTCTCTCTCTCTCTCTCTCTCTCTCTCTCTCTCTCTCTCTCTCTCTCTCTCTCTCTCTCTCTCTCGTGCAATTTCCCTTTTGTAGTGATATATTAAGTTGTGTAGGGACATTTAACATTTAATTTATAACATTCCTAAAGAAAATCACATTGGAACTTATCCTTGTCTCGTTACCTAATGTACAAACATCTAGCACTGGCATATCTTAAAATTTATATTAGTGCCATTGTCATTTTTTTCTGTTCGTTTATATAAAAAAAACTACTTAAATGTTGTAAAATAACTAGTCCTGGAATAATTTAAATATTTCTGGAGAACTGCTACATAATACCACAATGTTTTACAGACAAGGCTTAAAACTAGTCCTACACTAAGATGCGTGTCTCAACAGAAAATAACTTAACACTTTTTAAAATGTGCCAATGCCGTTGATTTATCTCAAGATACACAGCATTAACGTTTAGTTTTTTTATACTGTAGCATGCTTGTAAAATATGCTTAAACAACTTAATTTAACTAAGGCCTAGTCCTGTAGCTAAGCCTTGTCTGTGAAACCAGGCCAATGTCTAGAATACTAATTTTGGCTTCTCTAGATGTCTTTGAACAACATGATCTCACGGAAAGTCATGTTATAGTAACGTAACATTTATTCATTTATTTGTGTCCATGGCACAAAATTCAGCTTTTTTTAGGCCTTTTTTTGTGTCATTTTATGTAATTTTCCCCGCTATTTTTAATTCATTGTCACTTGGGGTTGAGGTTAGATTTGCGGTTTGGGTTAGAGTGTACTTTTATATATTGGTTTCTACACGTTTTCTTCCGTTTTTAAAACTTTTCTCTCCTGGAGTTGGGCTTATAGTTGAGGTTTGGGTTAGGATGTTTAAAAATATAACAGAAAGTGATTCTAACCCAAACCCCAAGCGGCAATGATAAGAAACTAGGAAAAACAACGAGAAAACAGTACATAAAATGACACGAAAAAGAAAGTTGTGCAACTGACACGAACAACTACCGTATTATAGAAATTTGTGTGAGTGACTCAAAAAAAAAACATTCATGCTCTAGGCACGAAAAAAAGCTGAATTTCGTGCCATGGACACGAATAAATTAATCAAATTTTGCGTGACTATAAAACGACTTTCTGCAAGATCAGTCTGCTTTGGAAGACAAGTCTTTTCCCAGAATACCCGAGCATGACAGTTTACACCAGGGCGTGTTTGTAACTGTTTGTTTTCTTATGGTCTAATACAAGGAACAAACAGAGAGTACACTTTGATAGTGAGTGGTAACATTTGCCAGTAAACCCACATCTATTAAATCATCAAACAGAATTGCTCACAAAGAGTGTATTTGTTCGAAAATTGACATTTCATTTGGAGTTACATGCTAAACCCTAAAAGCAAAGAAAATTGTGTGAACGTAAAAGAACATGTGATTAGATGTTTCAGTTATTATGCTGGTCCACCTCTGTTTATAGGTATTGACTTATTCATGGGACTTTGCTTCGGGCTATCTCAGTCTGATTTATATTCTCCTTTTCTATATTGCATAACTGTTGAGATATTAAAGCATAGGCAAGCCTGTAGGGAATTGCATGCAGTCCTGGGAAGACTTTGGCATGAGAACCAATTCTTACTCAATCCTCTATAGGTTGCTTCGTCATACCCATCTCATACACTAGATGAGTCAAATACTTATGAAGGAATAGCTTAAACGTTTACCTTTGAAAAATTTAATGTATTTTAAATAGTTTTGTCTTTTTAAGTCACTACATTATTGATTTAAGTTGTTATATAGTTTTGGTGTCGTAAAACTTGAAATGGTAGTGTTTGCAGTGTATTTTGTTGTTTGTTTTGAGTTGAACCCTTTGAAGAAAATAAACCACAACAGTGCATCCTGCAACCTCAAAGCTTTTTAAACAACCCTTCGATACTTCAGTCGAGAGAACTAATCTTTTCTATTTGGACGTCGCACAGCAAGTCTTTGTTTGTTATTACTCTGCAAACAGAATCCCAGAGACGGCCAAAATGTTGACGCGGTGGATCCAAAAATGCAATGACAATGTTAATTTGGTTATATCTGAATTATGGTATCTCCTGCTGCCAGATGGGACTATCTGTAATTAGCCCAGCGAAAGAATCGCTTTTCCGTTTTGGCAATGCTTAATGAATATAAGTATTTTTCAGTATGATGCTAAGCGGACCACGTGGTTTCCGCTAAGGCACCTGGGCCAATCTCTCTCGCTGTTAATGAAATCCTCCTGGAAACAAACTGGCTGGTGCAGACAATCTTCAATAAAGCAACAGATTCTGCTATTTATCTTGCTTGATTGTGCCAGCGATGGGACCTCACGGTTCTTCCTTCTTTTTGTCTCGCCTCACCCTCTCCGAGTGCTTGGCTTTGCACCGACGCATCTGTCTGACAGATGTTTGACTAAAGAGATTTGGCAGACGTTCTCTCGAAGGGAACTTTTGTGATTCCTCTTTGATATTGTTCAGCCGGCAGAGGGTTACAGGTGACACCTGCTAGCATTGACTTCATGTAATGCAGGCGACTATGAGAGTCATTTCACTTTTGTGCACCCGCACACAGCTTGCGGGTAATGGCTGCCCAGCGTGCGTTGCCCTCTGAGATTTGATAATCGTCAGGGATCATTGAGGTGGGAGACTTGTGGTATTTTAGCATATTTATTTAATTGCACAAAGACATTAGCCATTTCAGTAAATGGCCACCGTGTACGTTAATGAGGCTAATTGGAAGAGACACTTAAAATGCAAAAGGAATTGCCTCGTTCTCTTTTGTATAATGCAATATAGAAGCTCTGACAAGCAATTTGTGAACTTCAGTCAGGCTTTAGATGAAATATGCATTTTATGATTCAATACGCTGCATGACCAAAAATATGTGGACGTCCGCTTCTGTTTAACAGGTTGGCCCCTTAATTATACTAAAGGTACACTTGATTCTAAGATACGTGTGCTCAACATCATCAATGTGCAGACCGATCAGTATAATAACAAAGTACTACAAGAGTGATTTAAAAAGCATACTGTATGAAGCAGTCCGATTCCAAATCTTTCACAACTCTTTCACCGCCATTGACGAGATATCTCGACAATCAAGAGAAAATGCTTCCCCGCCAATGACGAGATTTTCCGTCTTTCCGCAATACCGCCCTTCCGCAACTTTTTAAACCCGGAAGTATTGCCCTATGGCAAGTGGCTGCATGTCCGTGTCTGTTTTAAAGATCGCTCTGAATGGGATCTCTATGAAAAGTCCGTCACAAAAATGGAATTATCTCTGCTTTTTGCTCAAAATGTGGTGTTTTTGCAGAAACCTACCCATATTGAAAATGCTGATTACAAAAGAACCACTGAAGGTAGGATGAAACTTTTTTTTGTTTGTTTGAAAGCAGAGGGTCTGTTCTTTCATTTGGTATATTGTATGTTTATATATTTAAAGAAGAACATTTTCTGGAAGGCATTAAACTTTGGTGAAAACCATGAAAAACGCTGGCGCTGGCTGGCAACTTTTTTTAAAAACGCTGGCGGTGAAAGAGTTAACAGTTGTGTCGGAAACATAGACTGTAAAAAAAGATGGACGACGCCTGTTCGCTCCCTTCCATTGGTGAAAAGTGAAGCCGTCAGTGTCCCGATATGGTGCTGACATCTTGGGTCTTGAGTCTGCGCAGTAGCGATTTCGGGACCATTCATACGCAGTAGTGAGCAGGAAGTGAAGCCGCGAAATCAAAACCCCGCCCTCGCTCTTGCAGAATGCGCATATGACATGATTTCACAGCTGTCAATCATGACGTGACACCACCGTTTTTATATCATTAAATAACTAACTAAACACAAACTTATTTTAAAAACAAACATTTGAATTAACATGAGTGTGATAAAAACTACAATAAATGAAAGAAACCAGGTTCGGAAAAAAGATAATTGAAGTGTAATTAATTCTTTTAGTTGGTCTCAAGTCCCATTGAATAACATGGGGAGGCGGGGTTTATGACCTATACTGGGACCAGTCACTGGGGGGCGATCGAGACGTTTTGACTTCACTTTTCACGGCTTGTGCGGCACACTTGGTCGGAAACTGCAGAATGTAGCATCTGCAGTATTTACACATATATCTATAGTCTCGAGTGGTGTGAAAGAACGAAGGCGGGGACTAATATGCATAATCAAAGATTCACGTATACTAAAGAAGACAGAGGTGTAGAGTTACATTCAAGCTAATTAAAGCATTAAGAAATACTGTCGCATGAAAAAAATTACATATGCTATCACGGTGCTCAAAGATGAGTTTTAAGTGATAAAATCATTTACTGCAGGTGGAAAATATGACAAAAAAAGAGTACTTTCTGATTGTTAAACTTTGTGAAACACGTCCAAGGTTATTTAGGTGACATGTGGTTGATGTTAAGGGGAACTGACTTCATACATCTGTTAAAAATCACCTTGGGAACAATTTGTTAAAAATAATTGAAAAAAAGGTTGACAAAAAGTTAGCTGTGAGAAAGTGCTAGCAGTGCTTTTCTTTTTTCCACCTTCACACGTCCACTACAATCTCAAAAACTGTGAGGCGGAATTCTTGTTGACAAAATATGATATGACATTTTCCATTTCTCGCAGTAATTATAATTGGTCCGTGCCTTTTATAATCTCACCCTGCTGTTACTTTGGCACTATTGGATGGTTTAAGTGTTTTTGAGATAAAGCAATGGGTTGGTCCACCCCCAAACTTTTTTATTATCGAATATTCTGTTAGCTGACCTTATTCGTTGATCTGTCCCATGATCACATTAAAAATAAATAAAAATAAATAAATGTTTGTGTATATTTAATAAACAGTTATTCTAACACTAACAGCCCCTCTGGGTGAGAAAGTAAGTGCCCTCTAGTTAAATTGGTTTAATTAAATGGGTTATTAGAATTAGCCGACTGAACACAGCCATGGTTGATAACAACTGCAATGCACACTCCTTTACTCATCTGACATAGTGTGCGCACTGAAAATATCCCACACATTAAGCACTATTTGGTTTTTGGCTGCAGCATTTTCACTTCTTGAAACAGTATTGAAGGAGTTCACCATATGGTGAGCTCTGATTGGCTGCCTTTTCTTCATTAATAGATGAGGGAAAGAAACTGATACAAGAAGTATGAAAGATACAATACGGACCTTTTATTATTTATTTTAACAATACATCAATAACTGAAATGTGACCCTTTTCCTCTTCCCATTTTATTTTATTATTTATTTATATAATATATATTTGTTTACATTTTTGGCCATTTTTAAGTTTTTTTTTTATTTTCTCCTTGTGCTCTTAATAAAATTCTTAATTCATGCTGTTAATATGGGGTTTTGCACCAAATTGTACAGTCCATGCCAAGTGTATGATATCATCAAAGCGAAATATGATAAATATGATATATAATTCATTCAAATTCTCCTTTTGTTGTGATACTATTTATTGAATTGGTGGTAGAATTTTATCATCTCTGGACCTTACTGTAAAGGTGCCCCTTTATTACATGTTTGTGTTATGTGGAGTTGTAAGTATATTTGAATTCACATCGCTGTTAAAGATCCACCGACCTATGAAAACCATCATCATAGTAACAGATCATGTGTCATTCCCACATCTCTTAGGCCCTCATATGCATCGATATTTTTATTATTTCTTAAACTCTATCTTTCTCCTTTCACACATTTCTCAGTAGACTGAAGATAGAAGTTTCACATCATATATTTTAACGTGTAATTTATTTTTTTGCTTGCTGTGTTTATGAACTGAGGTGGCAGTCAGAATGCTTTACTGTAGTAATGACAGTACACCATGAATTCTTTTGATAGAATTTAAAGGTGGGTGCAGACCAGTGCCAGCGCCAGCCGAGCGCTGATGAGGGGGCGTCTGAAATACAAAGAGGAGGCGATCACATGAATGCATATAATTCTCCCAGCTAGAAAATACCGGGTGTGCCACATACATCTAGAAAAGTGAAGCACCTGGCTTTTTGATCGCCCACTGGTGCCTGGCTGCATTACAAGCTATAAACCCCGCCCTCTACATTCAAACGATCAGGACTTGGGTCAAACTAAAAAAAAAATATTTACACTTCCAATAAAATTTTTCAAAAGATGGTTTTGGTCCTATAAGGTATCATGCTAATATATGTTCAATTGTTGATTTGTGTGCTAAGTTTCATTTTAGCTAGTAATTTGATGTTATAGAAACGGGGTGTGTCTTTATGATTGACAATTGTAATCACTCTCAAAGCTTCAAGGGAAGATTGAAGATATAACTAACTATTCATTTTCAATTTCTGTGTTATTTCTGTCTATTTAACTTACCTAATTTTAGCAATTTAGTTGAATGAGACATTCAAGGGGAGTGGTTAAATTGGGCACGCAAGCATTTGGGCTTAAGTTTGATATCGCGGCTCTGCCTCCGGGCTCTGTGGACAATTCCTTCTGTGTATAGAGACAGAGCGCAGTTATGCAAATTTGAAAAACACGCCCACCGAGGGGGGAAAACAATCCAACCGTCTCCATTGACTTTGTATTGCGAGAGGCCGCCTCCTTGTCATTTCTGGCTTATAACAAAAAACAGAATAATGCCTAAAAGCTGCTAGGTGACAATATGTACAACTAACAAGCCAAAAAACACTGAAATAAGTTTTTATACGCTGTCGAGCCGTGGATTGCCGACTACGTTTCCCCCTAGTGGACGCAGTTCTACTTATATGAGTACTATGAAAAGTTGCCTGTTTCCACTTTTGTGTCTTTAAACGCTCGTTTTTGGAGGTCGACAGCTTATAAAAACTTATTTCAGTTTTTTTTGGCTTGTTAGCTGTACACCTTGTCACACAGCAGCTTTTAGGTATTATTCTATTTTTAAGTTTAATCTGTAAATACGTTTTTATAAGCTGTCGACCCCAAAAAACGAGCGTTTAAAGACACAAAAGTGGAAACAGGCAACTTTTCATTGTACTCCTATTAGAAGGAACTGCGTCCACTAGGGGGAAACGTAGTCAGCGATCCACTTTTTTCTCCTGAAAGGCTGAGTTTTACGGCTCGACAGCTTATAAAAACTTATTTCTGGGTTCTTTGGCTTGTTAGCTGTACATATTGTCACACAGCAGCTTTTAGGCATTATTCTGTTTTTTGTTATAAGCCAGAAATGACAAGGAGGCAGCCTCTCGCAATACAAAGTCAATGGAGATGGTTGGATTGTTTCCCCCCTGGTGGGCGTGGTTTTCAGGTTATGACGCGCTGAGCTCTATATGTCCTGTCTCCAAACGGATGTTTTTATGTAACATGGCAGTGCACATTGGTCAGACTTTTCCCTTTAAATTCATTACAATGGAAGGAAGTGACCTCGCGTCGTCCATCTTTATTTACAATCTATGGAGAATACATATATACGTATATACGCTTTATACGTTACTTAAGTTTTTAACACAATATAAACAAACATCTCGGTAATTCAAGCACAAATCTGCATGTATAGTGAGCAATGTACAGAGCTCTGAACAATAATATACTTACTATATACAAAAAAAAAAAAAAAAAAATGTATAACTACATATTAGCACAACACTGCTTATTTGAAGCTCAGAACCAGAGGTAGTGGCAGTTGCTATAGTTTATTTCGTTTTAATCCATTTTCGAATGTCCATGGTGAAATAAGTTATTGCAATATACAACCTTGAAATTATGGAATGCTCATAGTCTTCATGTTTGCTTTTCGTAGTGCAAGTAATTTTACATAATGTTATTAGGGTGGGGGAGCACGCTTAGTCAAGCAAACCATCAAAATTCAACCCTGCCTCACAGTCCTTAACTAAAATATTGCTATTTTGCTTATTATTCACTCTAGGAAGACAATACACTAGGCAAAAGTGACTTTTAAATAGCACATTTAATCATTTAAATCCCATTCAACATTAATGGTGATTTGAGAGGGCAGGATAGTGCCGGTGAGGGCCCTGGCGTCGGTCGTGGTGCATACTAAAAGTATCTTTGAAGCATTTTAGATTACAGAGTAAAGTTCAGCATGATACAGTTCAGTGTGACTACATGATTGACAGATGCCAATCAGTGCTGCTTCACAAGGTCTTTATCATATAGTCTGTTAACTTGATCTTACACAGTATGCAATGGCTTTGATCTCACTAGTATTATATATCGTACAGTCTGACAAGCAGCAATCATAAAATCATACTTGTCTGGAACATTGAGTTCAGTTTGTATAAATACACACAATGTCTGTTTTCACATACAGGCACAACTGTACCATAATGCCCGACTCAGGAAGTGCCCCCTTTTCTCTGCTACACATTTTTTTTTTACTTTTCCCTGTACATGATTAATGGTGTAATCAAGCCGTCCCTGCACATAAGACTGGGGGAGATGTGAGAATAAGCATTTTTCATGCTTGGTTAGATAAGATTATAGCTTATAGGATCAGATAAAATGTCCCCTCTCCCGTTGCCTTTATTTTTGAAACTGGCCTAGTTTTCAAAAGTTGAACGTAGCGGGGCAATATCAGAGAGGAGAGATGTGAGAGATGTACAAAGGACACAGTGTCAAACCAGTGGATGCCGCCAGTATGTGTGTGTGTCTATGTGATTTCAATTTTTTACATAGGTTATGCAAAATCTTAGCAACAACAACAATAAAGATTGGGGGATCTTTGTGCTATTGTATCCTCAAATCTAGATATAAAAGTGTAATAACAGTTTGTGTATATGAAAAGATACAGTTGACCTTACTGCCTTTTAATGTCACTATGCATTCTGGGATAGCTCTCCATATTGGATAGATGTGATGCTGCTTTGGAATTTAGCCAAAACAATGTATCTTCCAAGACAGCATAATTAAATACCGTAGCCTCCCTTTTGGAAAAGCCTTTGCGTCTGGAATATGAATACTAGGTTTTGAAAGCGAGCATTTCTTTTCTCTTTATATACAATAAAGGTGTCCCACACGCTTGGGTGTTTAATAGTGAACGTTTACGGTATGGGTGTGTGTTTGTGTGTGTGACCATATACAAGAAGTCAAGCAGGCGAATAGCACTGTCAGTGTGTGTGACATTGACTAATGAAACGCATTTCGTGTTGCACACGCTCACAAACACACATACACGCATACAAACACACCGGAGCTGCAGTCTGCCATAAGAACACAACAGCCTGTCACCCTCATCAGCATTTCTCTACAGTCTCCTGTTAAATGTACAGTCATCTCTAATTCCTTTCGGTCAAACAAGCTGCCATGTTAAGATCTACCTAATTCAATTACGCTTGGCTATTAAATAAATCTTGAGTAATGTTGTTCAGGCCACGTTAAATCAAACGGGGCATTTCGGTGATGCACCGTACACAAGCATGTGGAATCGACTGGAACAGATCAGCGCTATAGATCATATATTCTTATGTTGTAATGTCAATATTTAAAAATAAATAAAAATAAGATGCTTCACGAACAGTGCAATGATTAGAAAATGTCTTTAGTTGGAAATTAGTTTTCTGCTCCATCCTTGTCTTGAAACTTTTTTTAGAAAAGTCCCTTCATGGTATTTGTTTATGTATTTATAGAAAAAAGGTCAACCCCAGCTGTCCGAGTACTCTTTAAAAGGCCCTAACATGTACCATTAGATACATACATGTATAGATTTGGTGCCAACATACATTTAAAGGATAATTCCGGTATTTAACACTTTGAGTCTCATTTCTGGTTTGTTTTGGATGAACTACAGTGATGGACACTTGGAAATTTTGACAATGGGTCGTGTCTTGACTTTTTGACTCGTTTAGAAGCGTCTCTTGACTGCTTCAGAATGGAAGTCAATGGGCCATGCACAAACATGTCATTAAAACAACACTTAACGTTCATTTTCAAAACTGTGCTACTCACCGAATGGTTTGTGGTGTTCGTTAATGATTAAAAACAAGTTGTGTAGCGAAATACAGTTTCTGTCGTGTTTTATTTGGCATTTTGTAAAATTCCATTGACTTCTCTTGAAAGAGTCATTGCTCGCTGATATATCACTCCGCCGCCAGGAAACAGAAAAGGGTCTGTTTACATGTGGTTGTAGTTTATTCGCTCGGTTTCTCTCAGAAGAAATTTTTCCCATATTTGATGGCTCAGTGACCAGCTTTATGTTTGAAGTTGAGCTCGATTGTGACTGTCTATACGCTAGACACCGAGCGTACTTGTATGGCAAAGTGGTTGTCGCCATCAAGTGGTCGGGAGTGTGCTAACGCTTCAGCGGAAGTATGTACGTGGTTGTGAGGTATCTGAAAAAATAGTTCCACTATAGCAAATAACACGGATTGAAATCATACATTGCGCCAATATATTTGTTTTTAATCATCAACGAACACCACAAACCACTCGGTGAGTAGCACAGTTTTGAAAATGAACGTTAAGTGTTGTTTTAATGACATGTTTGTGCATGGCCCTTGACTTCCATTCTGAAGCAGTCAAGAGACGCTTCTAAACGAGCCAAAAAGTCAAGACACGACCCATTGTCAAAATTTCAGTGTCCATCACTGTAGTTCATCCAAAACAGACCAGAAATGAGACTCAAAGTGTTAAATACCGGAATTGCTAAAATTGTGTCCTCAATGCTTTTATCAACCTAGAAAATGTGAAAAGATCAACCCAGTAACTTAGTTTTGGTAAACCACTGTCTGCAAGCATGTGAAAAATAGGTAATTGAAATTTGGCTCCCTTTGTGACGTCAGAAGGGGTTAATACCGCCCCTTAATCTGCACTATCCAACCACAGCACTGCCATTCAGTGCAGAGATCAGCTCATTTGCATGTTAAAGGACACACCCCAAAACGGCACATTTTCACTCACGCTCACAAAGTGGCAATTTTAACATTTTATAATAAATTATCTATATGATATTTTGAGCTAGAACTTTGCATACGTACTCTGGAGACTAGTGTTGTAGTTCTCGAGACCGGTCTTGGTCTCAAGACCACTTTTTAAAGGTCTTGGTCTCGTCTTGGAATCGACCACATTTTTACTCGGTCTCGTCTCGGTTTCAGTCAAAGAGGACTCAGAATTTTATTTCAAGACCACAACTGATGGCACATCACAAATTAATTTTTTTTATCATTAATTTTATGCAGTTTATTCAGGTTTGGCATATGATGTTGGCATTGTTTAAGCATTGTTTAAGTTTCTCCCAATGATAGTTTTTCTAATTTTGTTACTAAAAACACCTGCATTGTGTTAAGTGGATGGCAAACCATGGAAAGACAGTTCAGATTAAATGGTTAAGTTGATTTCAGCTCTTTAGTGTTTGTTCACTTTTATTTGCTTATAGACAAAGATAAATTCCCACATAATCTGCAATGTCTTTGATTAATTTATCAACTTCTCTGATGGCACACACACACACACACACGCACGCACATGCACACACACAGACAAAAAGTGCCTAATCATAATGCATATTCCACATTTTATCATAAGTGTTTTAATGCCAGTGACTTGCAATGGTCTTGGTCTTGACTTGTTCTCTGCCTGTCTTGGCCTTGGTCTCGACTCGGTCTCGACCCTTTAAAGTCATGACTTGGTCTCGGTTTACTGTAGGTGGTCTTGACTACAACACTACTGGAGACACCAAAGATTTATTTGACATCTTTAAAAAGTCTTGTGAAATGTCCCCTTGAAGGTAGCAATAAGCTCTCTTTGGTACCAATATGTACTTCTGAGGTACTAATGAACTCTTTAGGTGCAACGCTGCACTTTTTGAACGGGTACACTCCCAGTGACACCTGGGGTAAATTTTGGCCTGACAGCCTACTGTGTATGTGCATCAAGGCATCTCCAAATAACTAAACATTAAACATTTATTTTAAAATGTCAAAAATGTTTTCTCAATTTTAACATGGACGGTTCACGGTTCAGAAAAATCCTTGACCATAACAAACTTTTAATGGAAAAACAGAATGCCAAGAAATATTTTTAAGGCATGATAAAATTGAATGCTATCTGAAAGATGGAAACAGGAGGCGGTGGACTGTCGGTGGTTTTGCTGAATGTGTGTGTGTGTGTTGGTTGAATATGGTTGAAAAGGGTTTAGTGGTTTATTCCTTCAGCTGTGAAAATCAGGTCATTTGTGTTAAGTGGGAGATTTTCAGGCGACTCACTGGACAAACATACTTTAATTTCACACGGACAAACAAATGGACCCTGCTATCAGCCACTTAAACCCTATGAATAGGCTCACGCTACACATTCACTGTACTCTGTAGGGAGCAAATCTCTACTGACCCTAAATTATTTCGAGAATTGTGAATTCTTTTAAAGTGTATTAGGCCTTTTTCATTCTCTCTTTTTCTTTCTTTCTTTCTTTCTTTCTTTCTTTCTTTCTTTCTTTCTTTCTTTCTTTCTTTCTTTCTTTCTTTCTTTCTTTCTTTCTTTCTTTCTTTCTTTCTTTCTTTCTTTCTTTCTTTCTTTCTTTCTCTCTCTCTTTCTTTCTTTCTGTCACCGCTGTGGCCTAATGGCAGTTTTCACCCCCCTCGTCCCTGCCACCATCTATTGATCTCGTTAATTGTTTGTTAGATGTGTAATTAAACAGTAGAGGGAAACATCTTGTTAGCAGCTGGGTGCACTTTGGACTCCAGTCTTAGTTAAGCTGCAGCGAAGAATTAAGAAGCCGTCACTAAGCCCAGTGGGACCATCTGTGGGGGCCCGGGGGCCAATTTTGGGAGCGTCATTTGGAACAGCTTCATTAAAGCACATGTGATGTCACACAGGCCAACGTAATATTTTAAAAGCCTTTATTATGGCCGTTTTTCCACGTACCCACGCACCATTTTGATGACGCAATTATGATTAACAAATAAATGAGACATATGTCCAAACTATGGGTTATATTAATGCTGACGAATATAAATGCACACGCTAAGGAATTTTGATGGGGAACTGGGAATGAATGGCAGTCATGTCAGGTGGCAGGACTGCGCTTCATTATTATTCTACTGACTGTGGCGAGACTGAAGTCAATTACCTTTTCGCACCATGCAACTCGCCTGCCTGTTTGACAAAGTACATCAATACGGGCGACCCGCATGCAGATTGCAATTTATATCTTCTTTCGCGCTCTCTCTTTACTGCCTTTTCTGCCTTTTAATTGACCGCACGGTTTTATGGTTGTGGCCCCTATTGCGTGTTCACCGGGCGCATTTGAAATCAAAAGCAAAGCTTTATATAAAATATAGCAAAAAGTTCAAAACGTTGTAAGATGTAGGCTATATGGAACAGTTAACAGTTTAAACTATTTGGTTTTTACATTATAAAACACTTTTCATGGGCTTCAAGGTTCTTTGTCCAGGCCAAGGACAATTTGGTGGATGCGGAGAGATGGAGCACACAAGATTGCTTTAAATTAAACATTGACCATTTATTTTATCCTTTTAAATGTAATAAGATGCTTTAGGTATGTACAATTATTGATATAACTACTGTACATTTTCCTAAAAATATTTGGTTTATATACTACAAATAATATTAGATCGAGCAATAGTTGACATCCCATGCACCTCCACAGCGAATCCCAAGGGGTTGTGGACCTTATCCTAAGACAAATGTGTTTTGCAACTTAAAATTGACCACTGCAAAATAATATTCTTGTCTTTTTGTTTGTTTTGTTTTCGAAATCTCAGTATAAGGGCAACAGTTTACTCTCTTGTTCACCTCATCCAGCTACCAGCCTTCAAACCCTTTAGTTCAGCACAGCAGTAAGTAACTGATATAAATTCTGTTGAAATAAAGAACGAGAGAAGTGAAAGTCTGATGAGGGCATTAAGTGAGGAAAATGGATTTTAAAAGTACGGTAAATCCACCCTGGTCTTTGGTTTCTATAAATATTAATGTTATCCCCGGCTGTGCGACAGGTATGCGCAGAATAAAAAGCCAGCGATAAGTTGCCCTCGGTTGGCATGCGGTGCGTCTCCTTCCTTGCTTTCGATTGTTTGCGTGCAGAAGTTAAAACGGCTTGAAAATGAATAGATTCCCGTTCACTCATCCCCTCATGCCAGTTCTTTAGCTCCTTTTACGTCCTAAGACCCACTGTAAACAACAATGTAGCACGACTTTATTTTTCACACTTTAAATCATGCTCCTTTATGAGCCCAAGCAGCAATAGACAGAATACCAACAGAGGCCAGGTTCTCCTAAAAAGTTTCCCCTGAGATAAGAAGATACCTTTTTGTATATGATCATGCTGAGTGAAACATGAACTTGAATCTAGTGTAGTATATTTTTGTGTCGCCCAAAGGAGCAAGGCAAGAGTTATGGAACTGTACGTAGTATAGGATGTGTTCCCGTCACACGAATGTAGGCCTCACAGGGTCTTATACACAGTAAAAAAAGTTATAAAGTAAGTTACCTGTTTGCAATTAAGTTTTTAAAGGGGACATATCATGAAAATCTGACTTTTTCATGTTTAAGTGCTATAATTGGGTCCCTAGTGCTTCTATCAACCTAGAAAACTTGAAAAAGATCAACCCAGTAACTTAGTTTGGTAAACCATTCTATGCAAGCATGTAAAAAATATGTAATTGAAATGTTGCTCCCCTTGTGATGTCAGAAGGGGATAATACTGCCCCTCTATATAAATTATCTATTTGGTATTTTAAGCTAGAACTTCACATATGTACTCTGGGGACACCAAATATTTCACATCTTAAAAGGTCTTGTGAAATGTCCCTTTTAATACAAATTAATTCAAAAAGTTGTTTTGTTAACTAATTTTTTTTTAAGTTAAATTAACTCAAAACACTGCATACCACTCCTGTGAATTGGCAAAAAATGTAAAAAAAAAAATGTCACGTATGAAAATCAAAGCAACCCATTGCCGTGGCATTCAGCCTGTCTCTGACAAATATTTTCTGTAGTTGTAGGCAGTAAATAGAAGTGACATTAAACCATCCACACTCTTGGTTCTCAGACTGAGTACATGAGCGTGAAGGGATCATGGCCGTTTACTGTGCCCTTAATCTCTATCATAGGAGGGCCACTGCAGGGGTAATTGTCTTTTAAGAAGCACTAATGAATACAACAAAGCTTCTACAGTGACCGATCGATGGCACTCCGCTGTGCTGTTTAATTGTCTGTGTGTTTTATGTCACATTCATTGTGTGCGACAGCGCAGGGGGTTAACGCAGTGGGCTGCTATCTAAATGGGAAGAAACCTCTGCAGGGTTGTGCTGTCTAAAGGTATCAACCTCACTTTTTTATAAACCCTGTCAGGTATAGTAGCACCTACAGTATCAATAAGAAGCTTTCAAAATATAACATGCAATGTCAGAAAAAAATGGTCACTGGGGTGGTACTGGTTCAAAAGTACACATTTACACTGGAAGAGTTTATATTAGTACATTAAAGATACATGTTAGTACCAAAGAGTGCATGTTAGTACTGTACCTCAAAGGTATATATTGGAAGCAAATGTATTTATATTGTACGTATTAGGACCTTTAGAGGGTACACTTTAAAAAAGTCTGTAGAAATTACAGTATTGGTTGCCAGTAACTTACTGTAGATTTTACATGTATTTTATTTACTGGCAACAGTTTGTTCAAAGTTAAATGAACATTAAATATGTTCAGTCTTTATCTTCTACAGTAAGTTACTGGCAACCAGCTGCATAATTACAGCTAATTTTTTTACAGTGTACTTCCCCAGTGTGACATCTGCACAGAAAAAAAACTGTATCTTTCCTGTTGCTGGGTTGGTACCCTAAGGTTCAGTTTTGTACATTAACAGGTCTATCAAGTATACTGTAATACTATAATAATAATAATGTTTTTGGGGTACATTATTGTACCTTTATGACCAATTGTGTACCTTTAACTCTTTCCCCGCCATTGACGAGTTATTTAGTCAATTTAGAGAAAACATTTCCATAAAAAAACATGTCCCTATATATAAATATATATATATATATATACAATTATTTTAGCTATTGGCTAAAATTTTTTTTAAATGCCCATATTTAAGAGTTTATAAGTAGAGAAATAATACTGATAGGATAAAAGTTTATTTTCCTGTTTTTTTTTTTTTGTTGTTTATTGTTTGTTTGAAAGCAAGAGGGTCTGTTCTTTCATTTGATATATTTTTATGTTTATATATTTTTAGAAGAATGTTTTTCCTGGAAGGAATTTTGTGAAACTTTTGTGAAAATCACAACTTTAAAAAAAGGCTGTCAGGGAGTGAGTTAAAGGAACCCTAACATTTAACTGGTACTCAATAGGCCATTGAAGGTATACAATAAAGAGTGTAATTATTGTAACGTTTCAATGTGTTGTATACCCATAAAGGTACAAAAGTTTACCTTTGATGGTACATTTTGTACTGACCATGTAGGGATGATTTAGGTCATTTATTTTTTTTCTGACAGTGTGACATAAAAAATGTCACATTTTTATTCTTTTTTAAAGGGGTGGTTCAATGGTATTTCAAGCATTCTGACTTATTAAAGGAGCATTTCACCCGTAGAAACATTAATCTTTATTGAAAGTGTGTTATATTTGTAGGTGAAATGTAACATACATTTAGAATTTTGTGCCTATTTGACAGAGAAAAGGGGTGTTTGTAGTCTCACCCCCTCAACAAAGATATTGGACTTCCTTCTTTCAATGATGCAAAATGATGATTTTTACATCATTGAAAGAAGGAAGTGCAACACTGAAATCTGTATTTCTCCTGTCTCAGCGGCAACTGAGGGAATAATGCACGACCATTCAAAAACATGTCTGGGGTTCTAACTATACAAAGCTTAATGCAAATGGGTGAAGTGTCCCTTTAACACAGTTATAGAGTTGTTTCCTCATGCTAAACGTAGGCAAAGTGTCAAAAAAGCAGTTGGAGGTGTTACAGAGTATTTCTGTGCCGAATGCACTTTGCCAGGGTTCGTACAAGTTTCGGAAAGTTTTTTTTCGATTACAGGTCCAGCTGACGTTTCTGGGGTTTCTATACGTATCACTTCTTTATATGGGAAAACCCCGCCCACACATCAATCAGTGGGAGACGCTAGAACTTACAAACATCATATCATACGACACAGCTTTGTTTAATTTCAAAACTCAACAATGGCAAGAAAGAAAAAGTGTGTTTTTGGATGTAGGAGAAGAAAGTCAGCCTTATGGAAACAATGGATATAGTTTATTATACAGTGTAGCAGCAGAGTTTTGCGTGTGTGTTTGATGCGCTGGATTTGCATGAGTTGCATGCGGTAAGTAAGACTTCTGTCTTATGTTGGAAATAGGCGCGTGCATATTATATAAATGACACGAACATTTAGTGAATCAAAAGTTATAAGTGTTGTATAGTGTTGCATGACTCGTACTCACTCCTCCCGCGGTAGTAACTCCTCCTTCTTAATTTTTCCGTACGTTATCCAGGGTTTCCCGCAGAAAATTTGTTAGTTAAGGTGGTAGGGTTGTGCAGGTGGGCGGGCCCGGGGCGTGGTAATCAAAGAGGCGGGGCGTACGCGTCATGATGAAAATATTTTATTTAAAACACTCAAATAAAACTCAATTGTGAAGAAACTATGACCGAAAGTGAACACATACTAGATTAGTAATGAATTAAATGTTTTATCAACAGGCTAGTTATCCTCCAGACAGTGACGGACCATGTCTTTCTCTCATTTCGGCCATGTGGCGTTTGGTGGAATTTTTTTTTTGGACGACCTAGTTAAGGTGGTAGGGTATCCCAGCTTAGGTGGGCCGCCCGAACTGAAAAGTGCTGCGGGAAACCCTGGTTATCGGAAAAATTCGGTAAAGCTAATCTTTCTTTTATAAATCTGATTAAACTTAAGACTCTTCGAGAGATATAAAGGATGTAATACTGCTGTATAGGTACTCCAGATTAACATCAGAAATGCAGAAACAGCGTGTGTTACGTGAGCTTTAACTTTTTTTAACGTTTCTAACTGGTTTAGATTTTTTATCAGTTTACATAATCCAACAGTAATTTTAATTCTGTGAATTAAAAAGGCACAATCCAGATGCAATAATACTCAACAAATTAAGAAAAGATGGCTCTTCAAAAACATTTAATATTATATTTTAAGTTTTCGTATGTGCATTTAAGAAGAAGCCACGTTCTGGACATTTCTCTGTTATAGATGTGAAAATTCTGAAATTCACACTTACTTAACTATGATTTTTTGAACAAATAAGAGACATGTATAGATACTTAAACGTTGAAGATTTCAGTGATTAAAATCTTTACTCTACATAAGGTTGACATTTGCTAGGAATTGCCCAGATGTTGTTTATAACATTTGCATCATTTAAAAGCTGAATGCCAAAGTAAACAAATGAATTATTTTTACCTTTTTCCTTTTTGCGTCACTTTCCCTCTGGCGCTCCATGCAGTCAATGAAGGAGGGAAATGCAATAGAGTAGCAAGAACCAAAGTCTATGGATTTTGCTGTCCTTCACAGAGCAACAGTGAAGATGGACCACTTCTGGAGAAACAAATGGTGAAATCACAGTTCTCAGTGTGGCAGTTGTAATAAAGCAAGTCCTGCCTTTCTTTTTTAAGAGCCAGCATTGGTATACAATATTTGCTAGTCTTTATACTGTAAAATGTGCATTTGCCATAGATGGACCAATATGAGATAAAATATGTGTACTGCGTACCTACTGATAGATTTTATGGATAATTTGAGTGTTTTCAAAGAAATATCTATTAGGTCTATTGAGAATTAAAAACGATGCTTTGCAAGGCTGTGCATTTTATTGTACGCATACGTTCGGGTACACAAAAAAATAAAAACTCATTTAGCAGCCCACTAGTGTTGTTTCATGGGACACTACAGTAGTCTGTCCTCAAGTATCTAATTTCAGATACCGTAACCCACCATATCACTCCCCGACCTCCCTGCACATACTTCCGTCTCCACTTGTTCATGTAAGAATGCCTCTCAATATGTGCTATTGTTAAAAGTGGCAGGGAGGGGCGATATTAAAGTGTGTGTGCCTGATTGAATTAATTACCGTGTTAGCTTCATTAACGCTATTAAGCAATAAATCCAGGCAACTGGGAAATGAAGCATTCTTTTCCCCCTTTTTTTCCATAAAAATTATTCACCGAATTCACGCTGCTTGCTTAGAGCATGATGAGTAACTCACAGTCTATGAAGCACGTAGAGTGCAATGATAATCTATTAATAAATATGACCTTTATTTAAAAACAAGCACATCAGGCCCCAGTTGCTTAAAAACATTTCATTTTAGAGTGATTTATGTGGCGCCCTCTTAAGTTGTGTTGTGTTGAAGGGGGTGTGACGCCTTTGTGACTAATGGCCCTGCGTTTTTGTGTTGTTGAATCATTGGGGGTCAATCGCAGCGTTAGCGGAACGGTAGTTTCAGATGCCTCGAAACATGAACGGATCATGCAATTTATCATCTCGTCTACCTCTGTACGCTCACTGGCAAAGATTAGCAAACAAATGTGGCTATGAGGCTCTGCCGAGCGGGGGCACGGGGGAATTCATTTGTTTATTTTTTTGTCAGGGCACAATTTGTATTTTTCTTTATTTTATTCTTCCCACCCTTCACGGACCTTCAGGCAAGCACTTTACAATCTCAGCGTTTGATTGTTAAACACAGAGCGAACGAAAAGATGCGAAGGAATGTTTTTGCTTGCGAGGGTTCAAGGTGACAAAATTCAAGCTAAATGTTTGAAACAGATTGTAAGCATGGATGCTCATTACGGGCAAATAATTCACGCCCCAATCCCCCTCATTAGCAATTACTAGCGCATTAGCATGTAGCACCTCAGGCTCTCTCTCATCTGCCGTCAGAATCGGAGCAATGTAAGATTAAGCAATATTTCCCAGAATGCATCAGTGCCGGCAGCTACCATCCCGGCAGAAGCAGTATGATATCTGCTTAAACCATCAACGTGAAATGTGTGCTGTGGTCATAAGGAGATAAAACCTTTCAGTGATTCACATTGTGGTGATGTGTGGGATGTTATGTTGCTTTATGTGGGCATTGGTGCATGTTTGTGCTTTGCTTTCTTAATTGGGAGCAAATGATTTTGAATTTTACGATGAAGGTTATGGGAGACTGATGTCTCTCTAGATGAGCAATTCCCTTAAAGGGACATTTCACTTTTTTGAAAATATGCTCTTTTTTCCAGCTCCCCTAGAGTTAAACATTTGATTCTTACCGTATTCCAATCCATTCAGCTGATCTCCGGGTCTGGTGCTAGCACTTTTAACATAGCTTAGCATAATCCATTGAATCGGATTAGACCGTTAGCATCGCACTCAAAAATAACCAAATAGTTTCTATATTTTTCCTATTTAAAACTTGACTCTTTTCCAGTTACATCGTGTACTAAGGCTGACGGAAAATAAAGATTTGCGATTTTCTAGGCAGATATGGCTAGGAACTATACTCTTATTCTGGCGTAATAATCAAGGACTTTGCTGCTGTAACATGGCTGCGGCAGGCGTAGTGATATTACGCACTGCCCGAAAATAGTCCCCTTGGTTACTTTCAATAGCATGGGAGTATTTTCGGGCAGTTTGAGGGTCTAGTTCCTAGCCATATCTGCCTAGAAAATCGCAACTTTAAATTTTCCGTCGGTCTTAGTATTTTTTTAAATCTATTTTTTAGCGCAATGCTAATGGTCTAATCAGATTCAATGGATTGTGCTAAGCTATGCTAAAAGTGCTAGCGCCAGACCCCGAGATCAGCTGAATGGATTCCAAAACGGTAAGAATCAAATGTTTAACTCTAGGGGAGCTGGAAAATGAGCATATTTTTAAAAAAGTGGAATGTCCCTTTAACTCTTTCACCGCCAGCGTTTAAAAAAAAAGTTGCCAGCCAGCGCCAGCGTTTTTCATGATTTTCACCAAAGTTTATTGCCTTCCAGAAAATGTTCTTCTTTAAATATATAAACATACCAAATGAAAGAACAGACCCTCTGCTTTAAAAAAAAAAAAAAAAAAACCGTTTCATCCTACCTTCAATGGTTCTTTTGTAATCAGCTTTTGAATATGGGTAGCTTTCTGCAAAAACAACACATTTTGAGCAAAAAGCAGAGATAATTCCATTTCTGTGACGGACTTTTCATAGAGATCCCATTCAGAGCGATCTTTAAAACAGACACGGACATGCAGCCGCTTGCCATAGGGCAATACTTCCAGGTTTAAAAAGTTGCGGAAGGGCGCCACCTGGTGGATAATAGCGGTATTGCGGAAAGACAGAAAATCTCGTCATTGGCGGGGAAGCGTTTTCTCTTAATTGACGAGATATCTCGTCAATGGCGGTGACAGGAGTTAACTGTATAATAACTAACATATTTACCGTTTTTTTTTTTTTTTTTTTTAGACTGATAGATACTGTAGAGATATAGGTGGGTAGTAGATAGATGCAAGTCCTTTAAGCACCCATGTGCCTATAAATGCACAGCTTCATGCGGCAAAAGGCTGCTGATGGTCACCATCTGAGGAATAAAGTCTATCTTACACTGCAAGTGTACTTGTTTTTAATGCTTTGCTCGCTCACGTTGGTATAACTTGAACCGAATGGGTTTCAGTATTGTTAGCTGCAGGGAAGGCCAGTAATAGGTTTCTCAGGGATGACTGGATAAAACATGAAAGCAAAACTGGAAATCCGGGTGATAGAAAGAAGAGGGGTGTAGAAATGAGGGTGGAATTGAATGGAGCACACTTTATATCTGTTTCTAAATATAGCTGAATGGAGCTTTCTGCCTGTGAAGGTACTTAGACCCAGATATGGTGAGAAGTTGTTTAGCATTGCGCTTTGGCAGCATTGAAGTTTCCATTCAGAGTAATTCTGTTATTGGTAACTATCGGCTGCATCTATTTCTAATTAGGTTCTTATTGCAATTCAGATGTGTATTGAGTTAGAGAGAGGCTTATACGCTGCATTGTGTTTTTTTGTTAACTGTATTGAATCCGAGACAGACTTGAAATCAAATTTGGGTTGGGATGAAGTTAGACATCAGTTTAAGAACAGCAACATCTGTAGATATGTAACAGACCTATTTTTTTTTTTTTTAAATGATCGGGCAAAGCGGGTTTGCCAGTTTTATTTAAAACATTTATCAGCAACCTGTAACCCTGATCGATATGCCAAAACATTTAATAAAAACAATTCAAAATATAATAAAGAACATAACAATGAGATTAGAATACAAACAAAAACGTAATACTAACCTGTGTTATTGTTTGCAAAGTAAAACACTTTAATTTACGTTTCAATCAAATCAATCGAATAAAACTGTGTAAGCAACATTGGTCGTCCATCCATCAGAAGCATCTGACACAAACCAAGCATTGCTGATGTCTCACTGTGTCAGCAGGTCATGTCACGTGTGTTCAGAGGTCAGGTTATGTTGGTACCTGCAGTCAGCACAGGTAATTGGTCAAAAGTAAATACACACCATGCAATACTACAGGTACGGACTGAAACATGCACACTTGAATAATGCAAGGGGTGTGGTTCGGAGATTTGAAGCGTTGGCCCAGATGTCCCATGAGAAGTTTGTGGCAATCACTTGTTTTCTATTATCCCTCCTAGCTGTCAACTCTCTACGGTCTGCCAGTCTCCAAGCAAACAACATGTTTGCCCACAAACACATTGTTATTGTGTGATGCACAAAATCGCATCAGTTTTAGAGGAGACGGACCCACCTGCAGAGTAAGGATGTGCAAAGTTGCCTATTTTTTATTCATATGCATTGCTTATTGGCAAGGCCAATGTCATGGGCTCGATTCAGATAAAAGCATCTCCCAGTTGTGTAAAATATAAATCAGCACAGAAATGATTGGACCCAACAATGGGTTAAAATAACCACCATAGATTAAAATACAAGCCAACATGTTTTTGTTCTTTAAATGAAGTTGACTAGTCAACCATCATGACTTAGCTCTACTTAAAACTTCATCATCTACTTTATCACTTTTGAACACTGATTAAGGGTTAATTATAATGTTTTTGGTGTTTGGGGTCTGATAGTCCCCAAACTTTTAAAGAGTGTTTGCATAAGGAAATAGATTTTTGATTTACTTCTCAAGTATATATTTTATGCTGTGTATGCTGTAAATTTGAACGTTTTTTACCAATTCACTGCACAATTACTAGGCCATAAATTGGCTCATGAAAATTTTTTTAAAGAAAAAACACTTAAATGTCGATCTTAATAAAATCTAAATTGTTTTTGGACAATGCTCTATGTGTAATGACATCTACTGTTTTGTGAAAAACTTTCGAAATTATAATTAAAAAAAACAGAAAGTGCAATGACCACATATATCCAATAGAGGTCCATAGGGACTCATTTCATTTTCACTTAATTTTTCTTGACACTTCAACTTCTCCTCATAACTTTATGGTATATATTTTGTGAATATATAAACATACTGAAATACACAAAAAAATTATTTTGTGTGTGTGTATGAGATGGAAAGTTTGTTCCACTTTTTATTTATGCTCCAGGACCAGACCTTGGTTTATATATAGGTCATTTCAGATTTATAATGGATTTACTTTTATTTAAATTTTTTTAAATTTTTTGACAAACTTTTTTTTATTTTTATTTACCCATTCATTCAAAAGTTTTTTTTTTTCATTTTCCCATTCATTTTCATTGTGGGGTCATTTTGACCCCAAAGACCTTAAACGGTAATTTTTTAACACACCTTTAAAACAACCAAATCAAGCCCAGTTTTTGTGCATGTTTAGATAGATTATTCAGGAAATGTGACAAAGTTTTATGCCACTGAGATGAATGTAACACTTTTAAAAAATGAAGAAAAGGTCCAGAAACACTGATTAAGGGTTAAGAAAATGTTGCATTGTTGCAAAAAAAGAGGACAAAGTGACAACACAAATCACTTTTTCATTTTTTTTCAACAAGCACTACAGCCATTCTCTGTGTTTTCATGAACAAACATACAGCACTTGTTAAACTTGGCAGCCTGTTAGATCACAAGAAGCTGTAATCAAACATCTCTTGTGCCAGCGGATATAGCGCTGATGGGATTTTAGTGCCAGTGTTCTGTATGTCCTCTGAATGGGATCAGTCATTTAGTAGCTAAGAGCCCAATGAGCTCTTTGACTGCAGTTAGTGGTCATTATACTGGTGGTCCTTCTTGTGTCCCTCCCTATAGTTTTTTCTTTTTTGTGTGTGTGTGTGTAGCCCTGACCGGGGCATTGGTAGCCAGCTGACCCAGACTGTTCCTCTTGTCAGTAAGGGTGATGATATAAACAATTAATCCTGTGGTACAGGATTGGCACCACTCCAGTCAGTGTTGTTTTAGGAATGCCACTTTCTGGCCACCGCACAGTTTTGGCTCATGTGATGCTGCGAGGCGCTTTACATGATTGTATCTCTGCTGGATCAGGAGGATTAATGGGATTTCAGATTCTGGCAATTGTTTTGAATGCCAATTTAAAATAACGTAAAATAAAACGTTTTAGTGACTGTAGTGGGAAATGTAGACTGCACATTTGTTTAATGGAGGCATGCGCATATATGTATGCATAATTTAGTTTGTAGCTGTCCATGGTGCTGAACATATAATTCTTGACATTTTACCACGCTAGCTTTCATTTTTTTATATTTTATATTCATAATGTTTGTTTACGATATCAATATTATTTTCACAGAATTATGTAGGATGATTTAAAGTAGAAAACCTTAAATCACAAAATAACTTTACTGGGATTTTACAGACTGGGTCACAATTGTGTCTCCAACTTTATCTTAATTTGCATACTATCTATGGGCGTAGCCAGGGTTTGAAAATTAGTGAGGTCCCAGGGGTGTTAAGAGTTAACAAATGCTATCCCATTTGAAAAAAGTGCACTAAAATACACTTTAATTAGTAAATGTAATATTTTGTGCACTCATTGTATAGTTAATGTACCAATAATTTATTTTTACCTGGGATCTTATGTATTCTGTCTGAACCTTTTTGCCATTTTACATTTTGAATGCTTTAGTCTGTCTATATGTTTTGGGGAATGGACATTGTAATATTATCTCCTATTTAGATAACAATTTGTTAATACTTTACTGTCAGGGTGGATAATTTATTTATTTTCATGCAGCAATCCTTATTATATATATTAGCATTATAATATATGTGTTAATAAGTAATATTACGTTATATAAACATGAACTTTGTTTAGTGCTCTTATGAATGTTTTCAGCATGACTTTGTTAAATGCTAACTTCTAAACTGAATGAAATAACATAATCTTCTTCATGGCCAATGTTTACATATTTGGCATATTTAATTTTAACCCAACTGTATTACAAATTTGTGTTTTTTTACTGAATTTTAGTGTTGAAAGTGTTTCTTATACACAATCATGATGATTATTGTGTGTGTAACCTGCCCACGCTGAATAATGTGCTATTTGATTATTGTTTAGGTGCTGGTCACCCTGTGTTGCCAGATATTAGTACGAAATCAAACAAAATAGGCCATAAGAAAAAATAAGGAATAGATCAAAGACATCATAAACACAAACCTGCATATTCTCACTTTATAAATTTCCCAAAGTGTCACATTAATTGCTAAAACATTGAATACTACGCCTAAAGAAGATTTTTCACAATGGGATCTGGCAACACTGCAAATGCTGCACCCGTGACTCACAGCTGCTTGAGCCAATCTCAATCATTTTATGCAAAACTATCCAAACGTAATTATATATGCCAATGCCAACATGAGTTGTTTAAAAGAACTAATTATTAATTCAGAAAAAATTAAAATTGTATTTTTATATGAAAAAATATTGAGGTCCATTCCTCGGTGGCCTCATAGCTGGATACAGACATGAAACTATCTTTCCCAAAAAAAAAAAAAAAAAAAAATGCAATATCCATAGTGCTTCCAGGTGGTGTACAACATTTGGTGGATTTTCAAATTATGCATGTGCACATCATTTCTTCAGGTATTGTCACTGTATGTGCACGGAGACACGAGGAACACGAATGGTAACATTAAACATATCATTTTAATAATAAGGTGCAGGTAAATAAAAAAAAACACATACAACGTAGTAAAGACAATAACCGACCAAAAGTAAAAACAGTGGTGAGTATAAATAGTGAACAGGTGAAGACGGTAATCAAACATGGTGGATGACGGGGTGCAAAGGATGATGGGTGATGTAGTGTGCTGAGGGCAGACGACAGGGGAAACGTTACAACTATTCGTGCCAACGAAAATTATTCATTTTCATTTTAGGTCTTTAATTTCAGAATCACCATGAGAATAAAAAAAAAATCAAATAATTATTTGTTGAGAATAATGTAATAAAAACCATCACAAAGCCACATATGCCCAGAACAGGAAATACTAGAGAATAACGGGGTAGCAAAAATGGAAAAGTAAATAAAGGTAAATAAACACATAAATAAATACTGTTATGGTAGTTTTCAGTCCAGGTGTGTTTGAAGCTTACTACGAATTCCTCTCCACACTCCAGAGAACAGGCCGAACAGATAAACAAACAAAAACAAGTCAACGGTAGCTTTGATAGGGGTCTGCTCGCACAGCAAGCCTTATCGATTCCTGCACAGTGACCTTCAGGCACAGGCTAAAATGATGGATTTGCAGAATGAAGAAAAGGGTGTGCATGAGTTTTAATACAGAGCGCCTCTGTAGATACTGGGCGTGAATACACAAAGCTGTTCCATTTTAATCATGTTTGCAAGAATATTGTATCATTATAGCATTGTATCATTATAGCATCGTTTCCCCTGTGTACGGTATGCGTACAGTACTGTATGGGTTTATAAAAGTTGCTGTGTAAAATCACATCTGCATTCATTTGCAGTGTGGAAAACAACAGACAGCAAATATGGTTATGTGACAAGTAATGCAACATATTCCTTGTGTAACTATTATGTACTGTACAATGATTCACGGACTATAAAAAACACAATAGCTTGACATTTTAAAACAATCAAATGTTTATTATTTTTTTATAAAATGCATTTTTTATAACTGAAAGTAAATACTGGCAATTTTCTTTTCTTTTTTGCAAGATAGCTTTCTTCCTTGTAAGACAGTCAGTTTAATTTAGTACAACTCAACAAATCAACAAGTTGCAGATCAACAATTTTTTACTTGTGGTGTTTTCATTCACGGTGGTCATGGGAAAACGCATCTACTACATTCTCACGAACATCCTGAATCTGCTGTAAAACAAGCTCTTTGCACCACAGTACTGTATATATTGCAGGATTTCCCCGCTCAGCCGTCCGCTCGCAGCTTGACTCGGTTGATTAGCTCCCTTGTGTCAGACGATGGTGCACTGTTGAATTCATTCGTTCTTGCTGCAACTTTCAAATCCAAAATCTTTGCGTGTTACAAACCCCTCCGCGTTTCTCTTGAATGTCATTGTCATGCTAATGGCCTGTGGCGCTTCGGTAAATATTACAGATGGGAAGAAAATGCTGACGTGTGTGTTTGCTGCTTCACTGAGAGAAAAACAAATACATTTTTTTTTCGGAACTCTGCAGTCTGTTGCATCCCACAATGCACTGGTGCCACATCTTTGTCCATTCTCCTGTTTATTGACGAGTGGATATTGTGCCTGGCAGGCAGGTGAAGCAGATGACTCGATTGACTGAACCCTAATCAGTTAAGCCCTGCGACACACTCATGTCTCAGAGTCAAACTGCAACTGTATGTCTTACTTTTATTTCTTTGGAAGTTTTCTGAGATCTTCTTGTTTGAAACTATTTGCAGTACTGTGAGGGATTCGCTTTGCCTGCATGCGAATATTCCCACTTGTCAGCGTCGTATTGACACAACCGAGTCTGTCTGGTAAAGGTTTATTAATCTTGAAATGAAACCTGGCCATAGACCCTGACGCACCATGTGAAAACAAATGTTCATTCTGAGAGAAATTGACTTCACTGGTCCTGACTCAGTCATTACAAATCGCACCTTTTTTGCTAATTCGGATTGTTCATTCTGAGATTTTTTCTTTTATGTCCTATAGTTATAATTTGATGTTTACATAAAAAATTACTTGCAGAGATCAGGCATTTCCCTTTACTGAGACAGACAGTTAGTCTTAGAGTCTGTCTAGCTGAACCCTTCTGTTTTTATGTTATACAAAAAAAAAATACATTTTGGTTTTGGAGAAATGTATTTCAATTTATTTTTAATATCCTTTTTAATTTCAAAATGGCCTTATCATCTGGATAAAACTCAAAAATTTAATTTCAAACCAGACAAAATAGGATTGGTAACTGAATGATGAATGAATCTGACATCTTAACCCTGATCATCAACTTTGAGGACATGTGTAGCTGATGTATTAGAAGCAGGAAAAAATGGAAAAGCGTAAGGATCTGAGTGACATCTCCAAAACTGCAGCTCTTGAGGGGTGTTCCTGATCTGCAGGGGTCAGTACCTGTTAAAAGTGGTCCAAGGAAGGAAAAGCGGTGAACCATGGGCAGCCAAGGCTCATTGACGCACGTAGGGAGCAAAGTGAATGCTGGTTCTGATAGAAAGGTCTAGTGGAGTCCATGCCTCAATGGTCAGGGCTGTTTTGGTGGCAAAAGGGGACCTACACAATAGGCAGGTGGTCATAATGTTATGGCTGATTGGTGTATACAGTGGCGAGAACAAGTATGTGTGAATGGGTGTAATGTGTGTTGTCAGCTTATGCACATTGTGTTTGGCTATTGTTGTGACCTAAATGAGGATCAAACACATTTTATGGCAAATCACTGTAGAAAACCGGTTTATTCCTAGGGGTTCACATACTTTTTCATGCCACTGTATGTGGTTCTGATCCTGTTGCTATTATACACTCACCTAAAGGATTATTAGGAACTCCTGTTCAATTTCTCATTAATGCAATTATCTAATCATCCAATCACATGGCAGTTGCTTCAATGCATTTAGGGTGTGGTCCTGGTCAAGACAATCTCCTGAACTCCAAACTGAATGTTAGAATGGAGAAGAAAGGTGATTTAAGCAATTTTGAGCATGGCATGGTTGTTGTTGCCAGTCGGGGCGGTCTGAGTATTTCACAATCTGCTCAGTTGCTGGGATTTTCACGCACAACCATTTCTAGGGTTTACAAAGAATGGTGTGAAAAGGGAAAAACATCCAGTATGCAGCAGTCCTGTGGGTGAAAATGCCTTGTTGATGCTAGAGGTCAGAGGAGAATGGGCCGACTGATTCAAGCTGATAGAACAGCAACTTTGACTGAAATAACCACTCGAGGTATGCAGCAAAGCATTTGTGAAGCCACCACACGCACAACCTTGAGGCGGTTGGGCTACAACAGCAGGAGACCCCACCGGGTACCACTCATCTCCACTACAAGTAGGAAAAGGAGGCTACAATTTGCACAAGCTCACCAAAATTGGACAGTTGAAGACTGGAAAAATGTTGCCTGGTCTGATGAGTCTCGATTTCTATTGAGACATTCAGATGGTAGAGTCAGAATTTGGTGTAACAGAATGAGAACATGGATCCATCATGCCTTGTTACCACTGTGCAGGCTGGTGGTGGTGGTGTAATGTGGGGGATGTTTTCTTGGCACACTTTAGGCCCCTTGGTGCCAATCATTTAAATGTCACCGCCTACCCGAGCATTGTTTCTGACCATGTCCATCCCTTTATGACCACAATGTACTCATCCTCTGATGGCTACTTCCAGCAGGATAATGCATCATGTCACAAAGCTCAAATCATTTCAAATTGGTTTCTTGAACATGACAATGAGTTCACTGTACTAAAATGGCCCCCACAGTCACCAGATCTCAACCCAATAGAGCATCTTTGGGATGTGGTGGAACGGGAGCTTTGTGCCCTAGATGTGCATCCCACAAATCTCCATCAATTGCAATATGCTATCCCATCATTATGGGCCAGATTTCTAAAGAATGCTTTCAGCACCTTGTTGAATCAATGCCACGTAGAGATGAAGGCAGTTCTGAAGGGGGTCAAACACAGTATTAGTATGGTGTTCCTAATAATCCTTTAGGTTAGTGTACTGTATATAACAACAGGCTCACAAACAAGCCATGCTGAAATGTTAACAGCTAAGGAGAATTTCAGTAAGTTTTAAGAAAAGTTGAAAAGATATCTTTCGCGCAGCAAACACATTTTCTTGATGTCTTTAGAAGGGCTTTTAAAGATTATGCAGCTTAGATGTGTATGTCAAATGGTCAAGAACACATCACATCCTTACGTCTTGATCTCTTTATATCTTTATAATATATCATATGAAAGAATCACGAATCTTCACAGCTAAATATATTATGCAATAATAATATTTATCATTGTGTAATGCGATGCATACCATCTGCAGAAAATAATGACCAAACATCTTTTCAGTGTTTAAATACGTTCTTCAGGGTTAAGATGTTAGATTCATTCATCTATCCTATGATTATAGACAGCTCTTAGTTACCAATCCTATTTCGTCTGGTTTAAAATGAAATCTTTTGTATACGTACACATAATAACGCTCAATCGGCAATGTATTACTTAGTTTGTTAAGGTAATTGCTTATTATGTAATTCTGTGTATATGGGAACATTGTGGTTTAGACCCATTGAACCAAAGGCGAAAACTCTATAGCGAAGGATCCCACACGTACTCGCATAAACTGACCTGCCTTTAAAGACCTCATGTGGGAGTCTGATAGCTTTGGTCTAACCTTTATTAGAGGCCATATTGAGACCCGAACGGAGGCAGTGTGTTAAAGTAGGCCACAGTAATGTCGCTTCCAGTTCAAATAACTTTATTTCTTTATTGTTGTTTCCCAGTTGTGCCAGACACTTTCTTCACGGTACCCAGTGAAACAATAAAAAGTAAATAGAACAAATTAACTTTGAAGTGTTTATTTAGTAAAGAAATGAAAGGGGGAGGTGGAGAAAGGAAGAAACAACACTGCTTTGGAGAAATACCTTTTTCATACCTTTGTTTTACGAGTATCAAAACATAGACCTGTGTGCTGGCCAGACTATGCTATACCAATTAAGCAACAGTAGAGAGAGAGAGAGAGAGAGAGAGAGAGAGAGAGAGAGAGAGAGAGAGAGAGAGAGAGAGAGAGAGAGAGAGAGTAAGAAAGAAAAAAAGCAGATTCACAGGTCGCCGGCTGATATCATTTCATCTTGTATGAGCTGTCTGGCCGAGTGGCATCTCCTGAGATTGGCAGTGTCTGATAGAAAGCAGTTCGCACTTGTCACCGTCTCAATACCACCAAAACAAAAGCAAGTGCGGTGGAGAGCAGTGTGGCCATTTCTGCTTCTCATTCTAGTGTCTTTTTCATTTTCTACTCCTCTCTCCGCCTCATCCCCACTCAGATACAAACTTCATTTTAAGACACCCAGAGATTGCAGCTGTGGCTCATTTCTGTCTGTGTGTGCACGGGACGAAAAAAAACCCAAGCTGACCTTTTAGAGCGCTCTCTGAAATACGCCGCAGCCTCGGTCGGCTCCTGTCATCATGCAACACGTCTTTAATGATGCCGTCTTTAACAAGTCCAAGCCACGAAGTTCAAAAGCAACATTTTGCTTTTGTTTACAATATGTGAACAGCACACGTCTGGTCGTCTCAACAATGGCACTTATCCTAATTAGCCGAGGGACTATTTTTAAGTCTGTTCCCGCATGACATGGCTGCCATTTATGTAAAATTGATTTTGTTTGGCCAAGAAACCTGTTGTTTTGTTTATTTGCGAGGTGAGGGTTTTGTGGATGTTCATTATACGCCGCGTACAAGATCTTCAAAGGCACCAGTGAATAGGTGACCCTGTAGTGCTCTCACAAAGTTCTCTTATTAGTACACCCGTGCATCCGCACGACAAGATCTCTAAATCAAGTATGCCACGTCTGCACATGCTGCTTGTCTATGCTCACTTGCGTCACAAAATGCTTTTAGGCAGAAGTGCGAGATATCTGCAGGAACAACAAAATTATTATTTTTTTGATTATGAAAGAAATTTGAGGGATGATGGTGCCATTAAGATCGGAGTCTGTGATTATGCAATGTGTTGAAAAGTGTGCAATATTTTTAGCTTTGTTTATTAACATGGTTTACCGTCTTTAAGTGTATTCTGTGGAAGTGCAAAGATTTCGCTGACCACTCTGGAAAAATAAACCAAAATGCCTTAACAGTCTGCATAACATTTTATATGCATGAAGAGTTTAGATGCAAAACACATGGCACAATGCAGAACAATACGCAATGCTAGTGTTTTTTTTTTTTTGTGCAATTTTCAGTCCAACGCAGTTATCATTTTCACGTCCATGGTCACGTTGTTTACATATATGTGTGTGCTTGTGTGTGTTTGTATTTGACAAATTTGACTTCGCTGCAAAACCCTCTAAGTGCATACAGGTTAGTTTCGTCAAAAACATTCACTTCTACAAAAATCCAATTCTTAGTACAATACATAGATGCTGGACCTGTGTTGTCCCCTGCATGTTGCTTTGTGTGGTTCAAAAATATTCATGCTAGACCTGTATCAGGAAATGTATTCCTGTTTCTGGAGTATGTTATTTATTCTGGAGGTTGTGGTTCGCTTCCATCGCATTTGAGCAGTAGCACATGAACACACACACACACATTCTGGTTTCCATGTTTTGTGGGGACATTACATAGACGTAATGGTTTTTATACTGTACAAACTGTATATTCTATTCCCTTCCCCTAACCCGAACCCTAACTCCAACCATTATGCTGCGTTTACACCAGTTGCGGTAGAGGCGGCAAGCGTGGGTGACATGTTAAGTCAATGCAAAGACGCGATTAGGCATCCTGCGGCGTGGTACACGCGGAAAGCGCGGCACGAATGGCCGGAGCGCGACGTCGAATGAGCATTGCTGCGTGAAAGGTGTGAGTTGAAAAATCTGAACTTCTGCAGATTTACAAGCCGCATTAACCAATCAGGACCTCCGAGCAGAGTGGCAGAGTCGCAGCGGAGTTGCAGAAGCCCCTCCCATGACGTGAATTTCTCGAATGACTAGAATTTCACACACCAATGAAGCAATGAACTCAAATGTTCAAGCGTCTACGCAAGAATAGTGCGTTTTTGCGGCCTCTACCGCGGCTGGTGTAAACGCAGCATCACAGAAAACTTTCTGCTATCTTTGATTTTCAATAAACATCATTCTGTTTGATTTATGAGCTTGTTTCCTCATGGGGACCTCAAAATGTCCCCACGAGGTCACAAATTTACTGGTATTCCTATCTTCCCACAACGTGATAATTACCAGGTACACACACACGCACACAAACACACACACACACACACACACACACACACACACACACACACACACACACACACACACCTTAGCAGGCTTGACCTGAGACCAGTCAATTCCAAACCTGAGCTGTGGATAGATGACAGAGCGGGTCTTTGTCTGCGGTCCTCTGCTCTTTTTTAAACCCCCCGTCAATAATCTCTGACCCATGACTCCACCTCACATGCTTTATTTGTCCCCAAGTGTCCAGTAGGTAAGAATGTTTGGTTAGAAATTGATCTTGTGCAAAAAAAAAGAAAAAAGAAAGGAAACTTTCATGTAAACATCAGTTAACTTTTATAATTCTTTATCCCCCCATGTGCAGACCTTCAGAAACAGCAACTAAAGTTCAGTGTGCCCTTCAGGCGATATTAGTCTGCCTTGACTTTTTTGAACCCACACCTGAAGCTAGATTCATAAAAATATGAAACCATGGAAACTCAAATTACCAAAAAAAAAAAAAACACCCAACAGAGCTCCTGGAAAATACAGAAATGTAGATTCGCAGAAGCGTGACTTTAGAAAGAGACCTGTGTGCAGATGTAATTAGCCTCCTGATGCCAGACATCCCCTCTTATCCCTGCTTCATTAGGGTTGTAAACTCTCTCACTTTTTCTCTGTCTTTATTTCCTCCCCTCTTTGTTGTCTTCATGTCTCTGAGTAACCACAACTTTAATTGGCGTTGTATACTAAGGTTCACGACCCGAAGTAAATCTGCCCAGATTCATTTGACCAATCAGATTTGTAGAAGTAAAGGTTCCAAACATGAAGCAGATGTTTAACCAATGAAATGATAGACATGTGCTCCTTTGCCCTATTCATCTTCTCTCATCGTGTCTCATTGGAGAAACATGCATAGATGTGTGTCTCTGCCCTCATGTTCTGTTGTTCGCTTAAAGAGCAGGAACACAACGTTTCGTGTTCATCTGAACTTATAAACAATTGAAAGGGGTTTAAAAGAGTTTGTACCTTTTGATTATTCATAGAGCGTATCAGAGGTAAAGTAAGTCAGATGTGACTTTGGGCGGTGGTGCGGTTCCTCCTCAGGGAACCGGGAACATCTTATGTTGATACACTGGAAAGAAGCTTAGTAATTAAAACATTATATCTGCATACAGAATGAACTTTAATGCTTCCACAATGTGAAAGAGTAACACGTTACATTACACTGCACATGTTTTGCTATATTTCAAAAATAACCCTGGTTCGAGCCTCAGATGGGTCCGGAGGCCTTTTTATGTATTAGATAATAAGTTTGGAGGTCTGGACTACAGCTATTTTGATAAAAACTCCTCAAACTTTTGGAGTTTGCTCTGCACAAGAAGAACACGCTTATGTGAGCCATGCCTAGCCAAAAAGAGCTTTCAGAGGAGCTACGATTAACAATTGTTGCTTTCCATAAAGCTGAAAAGGATTACAAAGACTTCACCAATTTCACCAGTATGCAGTTAGGCAAACAGTCTACAAATGGGGATGCTTTGGGACTCTTGCTACTCTACCAAGAAGTGGGTATCCAGTCAAAATGACACCAAGAACACAATAAAGACTTATCAATGAGGTAAAGAAACAACTCCAAATGACAGCCAAAGATTTGAAGGCATCATTAGAACTTGCTACAGTAACATCTTTGTTCATGAGTCTACGTTATGTAAAACAGTGAACAAGCAGGATATCCACAGCAGGACACCACGAAGGAAGCCATTGCTTACTAAAAAGAACATTGCTGCATGCCTGAAGTTTGCAAAAAAGCACACTGACACTGCACAGCGGTGTTGGCAATGTTTGGTGGACTGATGAAACTAAGATTGAACTATTTGGAAAAAACACACAGTGCTACATCTGGCTTAGAAACTGCATGGCATATCATCATAAAAAACATCATCCCAGCTGTTAAGTATGGAGGAGTAAACATCATTATTTGGGCCTGCTTTGCTGCATCAGGGCCTGGCCAGCTTGCAATCATTGAAGGAAAGATGAATTCCCAAGTATATCAGACAATCCTTCAGGATAAGGTGAGAATGTCTGTACGTCAGCTGAAACTGTGTAGAAAGTGGGTGATGCAACAGGACAACGACCCAAAACACATGAGCAAGTCCACAACAGAATGGCTTCAGAAAAACTAAATTCACCTTTTGGAGAGTGGCCCAGAGCTCAACCCAATAGAGATGCTATGGATTGACTTGAAGAGGACCATACACATGATACATCCAAAAATATGATGAAGCTTAAGCAATTTTGACAGGAAAAATGGGATAAAATTCCTCCTCAACGATGTGCAGGTCTGATCCACAGCTACAGAAAGCACCTGGTTGAGGTTTTTGCTGCCAAAGGGGGACAACCAGTTATTGATTCTAAGGGTTCACTTACTTTTTCCACTGCCATTTTGGTTGTTGAATGAGCGTGAAAGATCAGATTTTATTTAAGACACATTATGTTTGTCAATACCCTTGACTTAGTTGAAGATCATATTACATTTTATGACAAATTTATTCAGAAAACCATGAAATTCCAAAAGGTGGGACTTTGTCTTGTCACTGTATTTTTAACCTAATAAATGTTTAGTACAAAGCAACAAGGCCTCATGATGTGGCATCGTTTTAAAGTACCCAGACCCCATTTAGTTCAGCTTTGAAGTATTATCGAAAACGAAAAAAAAAAAAAAAAATCAGGTAAAAAATCGAAAGAGGTGAAGGTCAGGTGCGTGGGACAGAGAAAAGAGAAGATGAACAGCGGAGAATAAACCAGACCTGGTGCCCACTCAAGGTGAACCGCTCACTTCTGCCCAGAAACAATGACCATTAGTCACCCGGCAGCAGACGTGCAGAAATTAGACCGTGGAGGCAAAATGAATTTGAGAAAGGAGGACGTTTCTAAAGTGATATATTTCAAGGCCGGCTGCGTATGCTAAACAGGAACAAAACGCCTAAAAGTGGATAAATATTAATGCCGAATAAGGGCTCTCCGGGAGCCCATAAACACTCATTGCTCAAACTGTGCATTAAAATGCCCATTAGCAGGGTAGCCACAGGTTTATCATTCGGCACTCACAGGAAGTGAACACCTGCGCTAAGCGTGTTGCCAGCTTATTCCCATTTGTACAGTTTAGAGACCTGAGTTGGGTTCAGATATTGTTTTTTTTTCCGGAGGTTATTTGTGTAGGGAAGCCACGGGGTCATCATTCAATTCCTATAGGAAGTGCACATGCACATTTAAAAATAAAGATGCTACGCTTTGATGAAATAGGATTGAGACTGTATGGATCCGTAAGGAACGTTTACCATCCAAAGCACTGTTTTTTTTTAAACCTTTAAGGAAGAATATATGTTGATTTGCGAATCAAGCATTTTGATGAATCTAAAAAGCATTGTTAAGCATGTGGATAAAAACATGCAAAGAACTTAAAACTAGGGAAGCTTCAATGAAAAGGAAAGCAAGAAAATCCTCAAAAATCGGTCTGTGGGATAAAAAAAGTTTGTGAGCTACCGGCCTAAATACAAGGAAGGAGAGCTCCATTTCAACACAGATGAGAATTTAACAGGTGACCGATTCTGTGGAGACTCATGGGTATTCACATTGGAACGCTCACAAATGCAGACTGATTTTTTCCAGTTCACAGAAACAAGGCCCCTACCTTGCTTCGAATCCAGATGAGCCCGAGCAGGTGATAATATCGATTTGTGTGCTTGAGGTCATAAGAGTGATATCTGACTTCTCATGAGATTGGTCAGAGATACACACACTTCTCCAGTGTGTGTAATGGATGTATGAGTGCTTTTACCCATAAGAGATGTTATTGTCATTTCTATTGATTTGCAGTCACACGGTATCTTCTTACTATAAAGGAGCCATTTCTTTTTCTCACTTAGGTTTCAATGGGTCGCTGTGTTGTCATTAATTTGAGTTTTTTCTCTTTTTCTCTCTCTTCCCTTTCTCTTGTGCTGCTCCATCTCTGCATTCACAAATCAGGTAAGTGCATAATTCCTCATACTTATTTTTTATTTATTTTCATCTATATTTTATTTGTTCTTACAAAATATGCTTTGCATTTATAGTTACTGTCTTTAAATTCTAATTGGATGAGCTGCCTCTTTATTTATTTATTTATTTATTCTTCTTCCGTTCTTCCTTAATTCCTTCCTTTCTGCACTAAGTTGCTACTATGAAGAGAATTGAGAAGCTCAGATGCAAAAGTCTTCCATCACAAAATGAGATTATGATATTTACTAAATGCTCTCAGCACGTACAGTATTATACGTTTATCAAATACTTTGGCTTCAAATCCGCTTAGTCCCAGCATCAGTCTATTCAGAAATACTGGTTTGTTGGCAAAATCCATTAAGAGTCTTGATAAAAAATGCTAAATTACAAGAAAACATGTCAGACTCAGAGGATTTGCATTTGAGCTCTTCAATTGTTCATTCAGATTAATATTGATGATTTTGCCATGTGAAAACGGTAAGCCACTAAAAGTGTTTGTTTTATTCCCTTATCTGTGGTAAAAGTCACATTTTTATGTTTATACTATACTAGTTTAATGTAGTACACTAACCAGGGGCAGACGGTATTATTGTATTATAAACTACATTACCTTCTTAGCTTACTGAAACCAAATCGATAGAGCTGTCACCTAGACACACATGGGCAATACATTTACAAGCATATAAACTAAAAGACATAAAAGTCCCCTATCACTTCTGAGTCAATTGGGTTTATTCCTTCCAGTCTTTAAAGGTCAAAACTGTTGCCTTGTTGTTTCTTTTGATAAGTCAGTTCTGTGAAAGCTACTTCACTTTGTGCATCATGTAACCTCTTTTCGTCTCTTTTCAAGACGGATTATGGAAATGTACATAATTTGAATCTGGTACAATAATGAATTTGATTTCTAGCAAAGTTGTGAAACTTGAGAAACATTTCATGCAGCAGCTTTGGGTCTCAACCAGCAGTTATTAAATTTATACGAAATGTGGGTAAATGCTCTGTGCGGTTAAAGGTAAATCGTCAGATGTAATTGAAATCTCTCAGATACCACCTATTGAATAGATTACATTTTGCATTCCAAATATATTCGATTTTTAAATCAATACCTCTGCAAACTCCTACCAGAACAAGCACAGTTACAAGTAGAATCTAGTTGAGATAATCTACAGAACTCATTTACACACAGATTTTTTACAAATTCACTACAACACTTCGGGGTGGTTTCATGGAGAGAGATTAGCTTAAGCCAGGACAAGGCCTTAGTTTAATTAGGAAATATAACTACTGTATATTCCAGACTATAAGTTGCTCCGGAGTATAAATCACATCAGTCAAAAATGCATTTTTAAGAGGAAAAAACATATAAGTTACACTGGACTATCCATCGGGTTTATTAAAAATAAATAAATAATAAATCCAAGCCCAAGAACAGACATTTAATCTGGAAAGTCAAGGTATTCATCTAAACAATGGCACACAGAACAGCAGACTGAAAAGGTGTCTGTACATGTTAAAGGAACACGTCCAGATTTTGGAAATTTAGCTTATTCAACCTATCCCCCAGAGTTAGATAAGTCCATACATACCTTTTTCATCTTCGTGCGTGCTGTAACTCTGTCTGACGCAGCCCCCGCTAGCTTAGCTTAGCACAAAGACTGGAAGTAAAAGGCTCCAGCTAGTATACTGCTCCCAATAAGTGACAAAATAACGCAAACATTTTCCTATTTATGTGTTGTGATTTGTATAGACACATCGTGTACTAGCTAAGCTAAGCTAGCCGGGGCTGCGTCAGACATATCATCGACTGTCTAAATGCAAAATCGCCATAGACTATTGCATTTGCCTAATTTTTATTAGTGGTTCATTAGTTTATTTCGAGGTTGATTTCTTAAAGCATGACTTGTTTATTACTGTATTATTTGGTCCTTCCAGTACCATATTTGTGGTAACATACCTGGCAGACCGACAGAAGTACATTATAGATAGAAAACAGGACACTCCGCTAAGGTGAAAGATATTCAGACAGATGATTGTGATGTTGTAATGCTGGTTCACGGTCCGGGTGCCACTAATGCATTGTATGGCCAGCGTTAATGGAGAGAGATTGAAGGCCTGGCTGCACATTATATTCTCACTTAATGAAATTGCTCTTGAACCCATGACTGCCCCTGATCTCTAACACACAATAATAGAACCTACATAACCGTTCGTTCGTTCTTTCTTTCTTTCTTTGCATAGTTACTTCTGCCTTTACCGCTTTTTCTCCCTTTTGGTGCGGTAGTAGCTTTGGATTATGAGCTGTGTTGGAAGTCCATGAGTCGGTAAAGCTCTGCGTTAAAGGAAAAAAAATCCTTTAAGTTGTATATTAACCAGACATGCTCCACCGGCTTAATAAATCCACATTTTACAAACTTAAATTAAACATGTTTAAGTCCCTGAAAAGACTCACTTCTTTGCCTGCGTTTTCTTGCTTCCTGGAACCTTGTGAATAGGAACACTTTAACATTATAACAATTGTGACCACTCTCTTAAGATCTATTTCTTGCTTTCTGCATTCGCACTTAATACTATACCCGCAAAGTTCTTTTGTGCACGGTAATGGTTTGACTCCAGGGACAATGAACCAGCTTTCTTCCAGCCTGACATTAAAGCCTCGTTTCCGCCAGTTCACCGAGAGAGCTTGTGGCTAAGTAGTTCCCTTTCTTAATTTTAGCAATTTTTCTCCTTTTCGAACAATTCCAGCATTTGGACTCATCGTAAGAGGTTTTCAGGACATAAAGGGAGCGGCGTGAGGTTGGAGCACTCGGCATATTGGTCCAACTGCTCTACGTGTGCCTGCAGGAGGGGGTCTTTTCAGAAACAAACATTTTCACGTTTGGCTAATGGCACTAATTAGCAGTGAATCTGTGTATTTTCCCGCCTGTTGGTTTTTGCAGTGTGTCATTAATAGCAGCATTAAGTCTCTGAATCTCTGGTGATGCAGCTTCATAGCTGTTTAAATGTAGTTTTACTGGTACACATGCTGTTATGTCTAAGAAACGTTAAGCAAAGCTGCTACGCATTTTTTTTTTTTATAAGCTTTCAATTCTGTTGTGCTCCTCATGGGTGTTTGCTTGTTTTTGATGTAGATAGTGTTGAGTTAACAGTTCAGGAAAGGGGTGACAGGCCTGACCTTTATGCCAGGTGTAAACTGGGTGTGAGCAAACTAATTTCACATGAAGCATAAGAATGTTTTTTTTCATGTCAAACTAAAAAAACGAAAATGGTTGAGACAGAGATTTGGTTCAAAAGGCTCAAAATAGACTATGATGCCAAAAAGTGTTTTAATGACTACTCAGATGCTTTTTCAGACCATATTCTCTTTATGGTCTTCTTTGTGGAACATTGGGATTTTGTCATACTCTCCGTGTCCACGCTTGATGTGCATGCTGTGCAGGATTTTAGTTTAATGAGTATTTGGTGTGGGTACGGCTACCCATGCAGAAATAGAAACAAAACAAGCATCCAAATGTGCTTTTGCTTGTTGCTGTCTCAGTTGGTTAAGACAAAAACTCTGATTAACATGGAAGGGCCGGCTTTTAACTGTTGCCACCCTGTCGCGCCATGCCTGGTTGGAACACAGTGCTGGTGTTGGGTTCGCACGCGTCTCAATGTCCCGAGGCTTTTCACTTGTAACCGTCTTCCACGGCTGATACGAAGAGTGCAATCTTGGCCTAACGATGCATGTGGACATCTAAAATATTAATACACTTTTAATGGCGTTCCATTTTTCTCTCAGCAACAAGATTCATGGACACTTTTGAACTCCCGCTGTTCCTGCAGGGTCCAGTAAAACTACTAATTGTAGTTCATTGCACACAAAAACAAGAAAATGTACAAATAAAATAGCAAGATCCTGTGTTTTGTGAATGAATATATGTGTGCCGGTCCCCTGTGACATATTTATATATGGCATAGTTATATTTTGGCTAGACAGCTTTTTAGTACTGTATAGACAGCACAATATTGAAGAGGGTAAATGCAGAGAGAACAGCTTTAGTCGAAAAGGTCAAGAAGGCTGGGGTTCGTTGTGTTGAGCCTCAATACACTGCAAAAAAATGATGTCTTACTTAGTATTTTTGCCTAAAATAAATATCTAAAAATTCTTACATTAAGATACATTTACTTGATAAGCAAGTGGCTTAAGATATTAAGTCTTGATTATTGAAATAAATGATGAAAATCAAGAGGTATTTTACTTAAAACAAGTCAAAATATCTTCCAGTGCAGTAAGAAAAATAGACTTAAATTTATTGAATTAAGTTGAAATTGGAATTAAGTTTATGTTTCTTACTGCACTGGCAGATAGTTTGACTTTTATTTAATAAATTATGAAAATCAAGAGTTTTTTTTTTATTTAAAACAAGACTTATTATCTTAAGCCATTTTCTTACCAAGTAAATTTATCTCAATTTAAGAATTTTCAGATATTTATATTAGGAAAACAAAACAAAAATACTAAGTAAGACAATCATGTTTTTTTATTTTTTTTTGTAGCCATTGTTTGACTGTCATATTGGCTTTTTCTCAAAAAATAAATAAATAAATAAATAAATGAAAATCTCAGTGGGTGCATATTTATGTTTTTGATGTACTTAAGTCTTTCCCAACCATTGACAAGTTATCTCGTCAATTAAGAGAAAACATTTGCATAAAAAAATGTTCCTGATGAGTTTTAATGGTAATTATGTAATACCACGATTATCCATGCTGGTCTTACTCAAAAAAATAAAAAAACTGAAGCAAAAAAAAATAAAAAAAATATTATATATATATATATATATATATATATATATATATATATATATATATATATATATATATATATATATATATATATTATATAAGTTTTGATAATCGTTCTGAATCTGATCTCTAAAAAAATTCCTTCACAAAAATGCAATTATTTCAGCTTTTCGCTCAATTTTTTATTTATTTTTGAAGACAAATACCCATATTTAAGTTTTTTATTTCCCGTTTTGTTTGTTTGTTTATTTTTTGTTTGAAAGCAGAGGGTCTGTTTTTTTATTTGATATATTTATATGTTTATATATTTTCAAAATAAAATTTTCCTGGAAGGCATTTGGTGAAATGTTTGTAAAAATCACAAAAAATTGCTTGTAAGCAACTTAAATAAGCTGGTGGGGAATGAGTTAAAGGCACACACACTGTAATGCAAACGTAATGTTTTTTTTTGTCGCTAAACAACAACAACTGCTTCAACGTCTTTACCTTTACTGTGAAAAGTGATCGGTTCAACATGACTCACAAATCATGTTCATGGATGAGGAATGAAACAAAGCTTTATAACAATTACATATATTTAAAACCCACAGTGTGGGTTGACAGAAGCAACAACAGACTGGCGTGATAAACGCTACAAGTGCTACTTCCGCATAGTGCTGCATAAACATGACCAGCCACTATGTTGCTGTGTGTTGCCCGTCTCTTTCAATTTGGTTGTTAGGAGACGTTTCTAATTCTGGTTGTCAACAAATGAGTACCGTCCACTACAATAACTGACGTCATCGCTTCCGTAGTCGCTTCCGAAAGTTGCTCATCATTTGCATAAAGTAAAACGTCTCGGTTACGTATGTAACCCTCGTTCCCTGAAGGAAGGGAACGGAGACGTCACGTCGTGACCGACGAATTGGGAACTCGCTTAGAGAGACCAATCTGCTTCGTACTCTACTAAAACGCAGATGAACTTGGCATTGAGATATTTGCATAATGCTGGCGCCGCCCCGCCAGGTGCGTATATAAGCCACAGGTGCAAATATGGAAATTAGCTTCATTTCGCTGAGAAAGCCGGAAAGTGTGACCGGCCGATAAACAGCAGGGAGCAGCCCTGTGGCGACGGGACGTGACGTCTCCGTTCCCTTCCTTCAGGGAACGAGGGTTACATACGTAACCGAGACGTTCCCTTTCAGTCGGTCACTACGACGTCACGTCGTGACCGACGAATTGGGAATCCCTACCAAAACGCCACTGAGGGCTGACCTCTTCCAGTGTCTGCGTAAAGCCCTCCGGTTCCACTTAAGGATAAGGAGAATTAGGTTTTAAGGCAGAAGGCCGGGCACTAGATGTTCCTTTAACCCCACAGTAGTGCTAGCGACTGGGAAGCGCCCTATCTGAGCGGTATAGGGACGCTGCGGAAGCCACCGCCCCGTTAAGGGCTATTGGTGGGCGAAAGTCAACCGTAGTTGAGGTATAAATGACAGCCGTGGCTGTGTAAGCAAAGCAGTGCTCTGCTGAGGGAAACGTGGGCTAGTAGGATTAACCCCACGGAAAATACTCACAAAGGAACCCGGTGGGACGCAATGTGGATGCCCGAGCCAAACACAGGTTCGCGAGGATGAAGCTAGTGAGAGGCTGGCAGCGGATGCTCCGCAACATCAGGCTGCCAAGGCAGCGGAGGAAGGCAAAACAAATTATTATGCGTTTTTGCCTTGATGGCCTTCCATACTGAGCTCAGTTTGGAGCAGCAGTCGGAGGCTGCAAGCCGACCTGAGAGCCTGTTCTCTGTGCTTCCACTAACGAGGAAAGAACACGAGAGGAGACAGGCTCGACACGAACACTAAAATCTAATGAACGTATTAGGTGTCGCCCAACCAGCAGCTCTGCAGATGTCTGTTAGCGAGGAACCACGAGCGAATGCCCAAAATGAGGCAACACTTCTAGTAGAGTGAGCTCTCAAATTAAATGGACAAGGAATGCCCTGCAGATTATAAGCAAGGGCGATAGTATCAACTATCCAATGAGACATCCTCTGCTTAGTGACAGCTTTCCCTCTCTGCTGACCACCATAACAAACAAAGAGCTGATCTGAGGTCCTAAGGCTTTGTGTGCGATCCACGTAGATGCGTAACGCTCGTACGGGGCAAAATAAAGCCATGGTTGGGTCTGCCCTCCTCCGGGGGGCAGCGCTTGCAAGCTCACCACCTTATCTCTGAAGGGAGTGGTGGGAACTTTGGGCACGTAGCCTGGTCTGGGTCTCAGTGAGACAGCAGGACCAAACTGAAGGCACGAATCGTCAACAGAGAATGCATGTAAATTCCTTACTCTCTTCACGGAGACCAATGCTAGCAGGGTCAGAGTTTTCATTGACAAAAACTTCAGACTCGCAGACTGCAAAGGCTCGAACGCGGAACCTGTAGTAGGGCTTCAGCACCATGGACAGGTCTCAGGAGGAATAGAGGGAGGGCGCGAGGGGTTTAGCCTGCGAGCGCCTCTTAAAATCTAATAACCAAATCATGCTGCCAACTGATCTGCCGTTAATAAGCGAGTGATGAGCAGAAATAGCGGCGATATCAACTTTAATGGTGGAGGGTGACAGCCTACCATCTAACCTATGTTGAGGATATATAAAAGCACAATGTTAAGCATTCTCTGGGGTCCTCGCGTTGCGAAGAGCACCAGGTGACGAAAAGGGTTTCATTTAAGCGCGTAACCCGTCTTGTGGACGGTGCTCGTACAGCGTCGATGGTGTTAGATACCGCTTGCGATAAATCACCTAAACCTTGCGCGCACTCAACGACCATACATGGAGATCCCACAGGTCGGGGCGCGGGTGCCATAATGTGCCCCTTCCTAAAGAAAGAAAGTCCTTCCTAGGGGAATTCGCCAGGGAGGGGCTGTCGCGAGGAGCGTTAACTCTGAAAACCAATTCCTGGTCGTCCAGTATGGGGCGACTAACGAAAGGCTCTCTTCGTCCTGCCTGACTTTGCACAGTGTCTGTGCAATTAAGCTCACTGGAGTGAATGCGTATTTTCGCGTCCCCCGCGGCCAGCTGTGTGCCAACGCATCCACGCCGAGGCTGCCCTCGGTAAGTGAATAAAAACCGGCGACAGTGGGTATCGTCCGGCGACGCAAACAGATATATCTGCGCACGACCAAACTTCTTCCAAATTAGCTGGACCGTCTGGGGGTGGAGTCGCCATTCACCGGGGCGCGCCGCTCGGGAAAGCGCGTCTGCCGCTGTATTGAGCGAACCCGGGATGTAAATGGCACGAAGGGACCTCAGATGCTTCTGACTCCAAAGGAGGAGATGACGAGCGAGATGCGACAGGTGACGAGAGCGCAAAAACCGCCTTAACGGTAAATAACGCAACAGTCGCAATGTTGTCGGTGTCGGCTAATACATCCTTCCCTCGCATCTCCATAGCGGAGCGTACAAGTCCCAGATATACAGCGCACCGCTCGCGGCAGTTGGGGTGCTATGCACACCCCTGAGACTGCAAGCCCGTCATACGTGGCTGCTCATCCCGTGCTGGGGGCATTGTATGTGCTACAGAATGCCAGGAGACCCGACTCAGAGGCATATCTTGCTATCAGAAATGCTGGGTCTGACCACGGGGTAAAATAGAAATGACACACAGGTGTAATGGTTACACGGTGTATGCCATTGCGCCACGCTCTCCTCGAGACTCGATCGTAAAACCAATGCTGAAGCGGTCTCATATGAAGCAGCTCGAGCAGATGTCACGCCGCAGCTGCTGCCATATGTCCAGGAGCTTCTGAAATTGTTTCAGAGGGACCGCGTACTTCCCTCGAATTAAACCGAGGCAAGTCAGAACTGACTGGTTGCGCGCTCTTGTAAAACACGCCAATTAGTCGATCGAGTCTATTTCCATACTGAGAAAAGGATCCTCTGCACGGGGCAAAGTTGCTCTTTTCCCAGTTGACCTGATGACTTAACGAGCGAGATGCTGGAGCATTAAATCTGTGTGTTCGCGCACATCTGCCAAGAATGTGCTATTATAAGTTGACAAATATAAGCCGAATGTGAACAACGCTCTCTCTCTCGGAGATTTTAATGCCGTGACTAGCACTTCCATGGAGACACGGGGAGAGAGAGACAGCTCGAATGGTGTACTTAGTATTAGTATGTCCACTCCATGAACGCAGAGCGAAAAAACGGTCTAAGGCGAGGGGAGATGGACACATGAAGTACACGTCTACAGGTCTATGCTGCAAACCGATCTGAATATTGAAATACGAGCCTCGGCGTATCATCCTAAAGGATCACATTTGTAGAGCCGGTGCGTAAATAAATCGGTCGTAACCCACCGCGTATTTTGGTACTATGAGATAAAGGCTGGAAAAACCCTATCATCATTCTCAGTAAGAGGGACCGGCTCGAAACGTCCTTCGCCAGCAGGACATCGACTTTTGCACGCAGTACATGTGCATCGGACGCTTTCACTATAGTGAAACGAATGTCCGAGAATTTGGGGGAGTGCCGGTAATTGTATTTCGTAACCGAGGCGGATAGTGCGTAAAACCCACCGAGACGGGCTGGGAACTGAAGCGAAGCATCCAGGGACCGTACGAGGAGAATTAACGACACTACCGAAGTACCCGCGGTGGGGCAGCGAAGCGAGACAGGTAGGACTGCCGGTGCGTCTGCTGTGACAGCATAAACATCTACAGTATGTGTGTGTGTGTGACACTGACCTGAGCCCGCTGAGGGTGACGGTCGTCTGGTCTCCTCTGCCGAGAGCGCAGACTCCGATGAGGGTGCTGGTGGTCCGGTCTCCTCAGTGGAGAGCTCGGACTCCTCAGGACACCCGCTGGCGATAGAGGAGAGGTAGGGTGAGCAGGTGTATGCTCACGGCTCTCTCGATCCTCTGGAGACCTGGAGAGGGAAGAGGAATGCACTCTTATGTGTGGTTAAGTGGGTACCGGCTGGACAGCCGGTGGAACATATGCAAACCAAGGATTTTCCACCCGACCCTCTACCGGGGGAAGGAGCGAATCACTGTCTCCTGAAGAGTGATCCTCTGCCACTCCGGGTCGCCCGTCTCTGGCCACTTAAACTCCTGATTTTCACGGGAAGCGGCTAAGCGGGCGGGGCGAGCTGCTGACGACCGGTTCCCCTGCGCTGCCGAGATGGGGTCCGAGGAGGGGAACGGAGGTGGCCGCCGCAGGACGCCGACGGCGAGAGGCAGACTGAGGAGCCGGCGTTGGTGGACCAAGGGCAGCTCTCATCCGCCGGGGCACGACCTAGGAGATCGCCTCAGTCTGCGCAGCGGAGGTGTACGACTCCCCGGGCTCGCCAAAGAGGCCGGTCTGTGAGACAGGAGCATTCATGAAGTTGTTCCGTCATATAAGCCAGACATAGCCAAAGGTGGCGATCTTGAACACTGTGGTGGACATCGCACGTATATCTCTAAAGCCTTCGCTTGGTGAACCTGCAGTACGTTAATGCGTGCAGGGCTGAAGCCGCGTCTCCGCATGCCTGATGGGCAGCGCCCGTAACCGGACGACTGTCTATACAAACACGGGAGGGAAGGGTTGGTTGGTCCCTCCAGGAACGCAGCTGCATCGCAACCCCCCGCTCCACTGAAGGGATCCCCCTTAGCGGCTCCGTTAGTGAGGGAGATGAGGGGTGAAAGCTGAACGGCCGAGACGGCCGCAAATCACGTCAGCTCTTCGTGCCGTCGGGAAAGGCAGGCACAGGAGGTGAGGACCGTAGAGGCCCGGGCAGCTCCGAAGTACCAATCATGTGGGCGGGACGGTTCGGGCGGAGAGGGATTAACCCCTCCAACTGTACCGTTTCCGCCGCTCGAGCGGGCACGGCCGCCATCTCCGGGACGACTCCGCCTCGGAGGGAAAAAATGGGCACCCCTCTGATGCTGCAGAAGTGACGGGACCAGAAGGAGGTCCAATGGATTCGGCAGAAATCGCAGAACACGACTCTGCAGTCTCCACCGGAGCCTCAACCGGCTGAGGATGAGAAGGCCGGTAGGTGAAGGACGCATCCTCCGTCCTACTCAGCGTAGTGATGCGAAGAGCGTCCTGCGAGCGCTTGACAGCCGCACCATGGCGGCATCAGCACTGCAAAGGCGCGGACAGCGTTCCCGTAGAAACGACAGTCGTCTCCGCAATCCAAGAGGGTTATGCTCTCACAGAGAGAACAAAAGCTCTCCACGAACGCAGCCTCGGAGTGCTCGATGCCCAAGCACGAAGACAGCGCTCGTGACCGTCACTGGAATCCCTGTACTTCTCGCATCCAAGATCGCACAGAGGAAAAGCTATCCTGAAAAGGACGCTGATCTCCGAATATACGAGAGAGTGGCTGTCTTTAAAAAGACACAGAGCTCTCACGTATCACTCTTTAGGGAAATCACTCTTTAGGTGCTCAGCTGATGATGCGCACAGGGAGAGGCAACGCACACACTAAACTCAAAACAAAAAATATGCAGAGCAGTGGAATACTGCGAGCGTCCGCTATGTCAGTACTGCTTGTCAATCAACTTCAGCAACCGTTCCCAGAAGAGCAGAGAGTAGCTTCTCGGTAGCAGATAATGCCGGCTTTCGAAGCGAAAAAAGCTAATTTCCATATTTGCACCTGTGGCTTATATACGCACCTGGCGGGGCGGCGCCAGCATTATGCAAATATCTCAATGCCAAGTTCATTGGCGTTTTAGTAGAGTACGAAGCAGATTGGTCTCTTTAAGCGAGTTCCCAATTCGTCGGTCACGACGTGACGTCGTAGTGACCGACTGAAAGGGAACATTTCTCACTTTTGTTGCATCGCTGGACATGCCCCATCCGATCAACAATGGTCACTGTCGCTCATGTCACCAAAAGTCGCCTAGCTTTCACTGAAATAAATGAGATTGTAAACCTAATAAAGGTCTGGGAACCATCGCAGCTTTGAATGTCCAAAGACCTCCGAAGAGGCACGTAAAGCAACCATTCACATTGTGCCACATCATGTTTAGGGGTTTGGATATGTCGCCACAATAACAGACCAGTGTGCAGCCATTATTCACAAACGTATCTAAAGTTTCTAACAAAAATTGCAAACACGTTAAAATACCTTGCATATTTAAACATACGGAGTTTATTCGATCTTGATGAAGCAAATTGTCACCAATGTAAACATGAAAGCTTTTTTCTTCGATCAGATGGCTTTGTGTTGTTTTCAGGTTAACCGTTAAAAAATATGACACATGCATTTCCCAGAAATCCTGTATAATTCAACCAAATGACTTGGAAATCTGCTGAAGTGTTTTCAGAAACTTTTCCATATCAGACGCTCAGCCAAAACACAGGCATGCCCCTATGAACCGGTGACAGCTAAATTCATTGAAATAATTACAATAATTTGGAATATAAGATCACATGTAAACAAACTATAACACCATACTAGTAGTTTTTAGATGTTTTAATGCAAAAAATATTGCGCATTTAAAATCAATTTTTGTCCAGATCAGTCGCTAGTTCCCGTGCAGCCCCCACCTTTTTTCTTTTTTTGCATTGCATACACACATTTTCCACGCATCGGCATATTTACCAGGCCTTTGACTTTCTGTCCTTGTTAGAGCTTCTAATCAACCAGCATGACTGGCACTAATGCGAAGGGGAGTAAACACATTAATAAACATCACATCCTAATCACACATTCAAAAGGTGCTTATTGCTCTGAGATCCTTTCTAATTAAAGGCACTTTTGCAAGTGCATTTTAGCACTCCAGCACCGGGCGACCACCCGCCATCCTCCCAACAATTTACCCAGATCAATCGACAGGAGTCCCTCATCTCGCAGGTTTTATTTGTTTGCCGCTGTTATTAATTTATTGTCCGAGTATTGATGTACAGTGGTTGAGTAATGGATTCGAGAAGGGTGGGACGGAGTCTCGGCGGGCCCTTTGCCCATCAAGCGGTGCCTGGCGCTGCGGTACTCCAATAGCAAGTCAATTTGCACCCTTAAATTGGTTGATTATGCAGAATGGGGGTGGCTGAATGGAGACTCATAACTCAAATAGATTTCGTATTATGTAGAATGGCCGATGCTATGCTAATCTCATCTGCTCATTGATGGAGGGAAACAAAGCAAAGCAGCATGGGAGACTTCTCAGTAGCGCAGATGAACTATGAAACATTTAGATGTTTCCTTTTTTTGCATTTTATTCTCGCTCCCTCTATTTTTTCAATTATACTTCTTTTTTATGGCTGCACAGTTTGTTGAAACATAATGGAGATCACTGTTACGGCTTTGAAATATTTTTTTGAAATGCTATTTCAGCATTTTATTTAGTGCTGCTCCAGATGATTTCTAGTTTGTAACCAATGTAGTGGGCGACCAGATGCATTTCATTATTTGATCAATAACACCAATTTTGTTTTTTATTCACAAGATGTTTAATGAATGGTGTGACAAAACTTAAACACTCCAATTTAAATGAAATAGGTGTGGGGCGTGAGTTTAAAATTGGGATTTTTGTCATGGACACAAATGTGTGTCATAAACTCGGTTCTTAGGCTGTAACTCTGCCCAGAGATAAAAGGAAAAAACTAAGCGACAGCCCCACCAGCGAAGGCCACGACTGTAAATCTGACTGCTTCTAAGTCAGCGAGAAGCCAAAGCTGTGAAACAAAATGAGAGCGTTCTCCTCGACCAGAGTGCTCTTCGTCTCCAAGATCCTTAATGCGCTCAAAGATTTCCCTACACGTCTGTAATGGGTCCAATCAAATAAAAGATGAACAACATAAATTTCAGTCATAACTTTCTTGAGAAGCACAAGAGAGAGAGAACCCCCCCATCATGTTCAACAAGTCTTTATTATTTCTCTTATTCATATTTTGGAAGAAACATCACAGTCAAAGTACAAGAACCAAGAACTTGTTTATATCTTATGAACGATAAAAGAACAATACAGTCTTTTTCATGAAGTGTATTTGGTTCGCTTCACTTATTGTGCAGAACCTCATGGAGCGCCATCTTTATTGCTAACTCTACCAGTGGTCCTGCTGATGTAAGTTTCAGTTTTCCTGCTGTTTTCTTTGTGACCTTTGACTTTCTGTCCTCTCTATTATAGTGAAGTAATTGGTATTGACCAGGTCAGAACGCCATGGTGACCCGCATACTTCCTTTGACCACTTTAATCTTTTAACTTCATTCTGCACCTTGCGTTTCAAAAACAGCATTACGCATTGCTTCCTTTTTTTTAACAGTGTTCTTGTTTAAAATAAAGGCTGGAGAGTTTTTCCCAGAATTGTTAGGTGTGTAAAAAGAACTAAAATCACTGAAATATTATAGTATGAACTTTGTTTTTCCTAATTGTTGTACAACAGATCTAAGATAAAAATAATTGCAGGCCATTATAATGATTAATTCTTTATGTACATATTTATATTGTATTTAGCATTTCCACTCATATTTTGTTAATTGTATGCCGTCTATGTTGTCTTGAACACCTGCTGTTTGTTTGTTTATTTTTAGTTTTATGCATACAGTATACTTTTTTCCAGCAGTCTGCGTAGGCGTATGCAAAACCTACTAAGTGCATCTTACATGTTTTCTTGTAAATGAAAATTTTTATGCTTTTAGGTTTAGGTTTGTTCATTTCACTTTAATGGCAACGAAAATGTGATTAGTAATTGAAATGCCACGTTAGTCATTTTATTGCCATTTAACAAATTTGACTGTCTTTTGCTGCAAAACCCTCTAAGTAAGGGATCTGCACAAATGGACGAATAGTCAATCTACAAAAAACTATCCCAATAGAAAAAAAATGATATTTAAATGCAGACTTATTTAAGTATTTTGAGTTTTAATGTCAGTGTGTCTGTTATTGTTCATGTGTTATTTAGACATACTCAGCATCACAGCATTACGAGAGATTTGTTATTTTCCTGTAATATAGCCTACCTATTTTGTTATCACAGAGTTAAATGAGACAGACACGGAGAATGAAACAAAACGGAGGACATTTATTATATGCGTACTCTGTGGAAAATTTACCGGATAATTGCAGATAGCTATTTAAAGCAACACTATGTAGTTTCCAGGTAAAAATGACTTACAGCTCCCCCATGTGGTTGAAAAGCGCAACAGTGCCTGGTATCAGACACTCTTCTGCAGGCAGGGGGAGGGGCGGGGCTGTGTGCTCTACCCTCCACCGCCACTTTCAGAGTGTGCTTGTAGCAGCTAGGAGGCTGCTCAGGTTGCAGCAACAGTACAGTTAAAAGTTGTTCTATCACTGAAATAATTTTAGAGACATTATTTAAAGGTAAAAAAAACTACATAGTGTTGCTTTAACCAGGATAAACAACTCTTACACCTTGAAGTACATGTGCGGTTGTTAATCAAATTTGTCTTTGGTTCATTTAGAAGACTTTGCTGTGAAATCATGTGCCGTTTAATGAAATCTGCCAACAAACCAGTATTTCTGAATGGCATGATGCTGGGGTAAGTGGATTTTGAGCAAAAATATTTGATGTACGTTAAATACGTATGAAGAGCATTTGGCCTATTTTTGATGGAGGTGGCTTTTAGGGCCTTTTGCATCTAAGCTCTTTAAAAGCGCTGCGCTTTAAAAAAAAAAAAAAAAACAGTAGCTGCCGTCAGTGAGCGGTGTCAGTTGAAAACTGTTCAGCTTTGATTGAAAAATTTAGCTTGTCAATATCACTTGTCATTATCACTTGTCATTTAGTCCTAAAATTGCATTGGAGGATGGGTGGCCATGGGACAAATACTGTAACCCATCAACCAAGCCCTCAACATACTGCCAAGCACGCAAAGTCGTGCTTCAACTGGCATTTTCAAGTTTAAATGCTTTTGGTGTAGCAAAATAAATATACAAATATTCAAATTTAAACTTAAATGTTTTAACTATGATATTTAAGGTAAGACCAGAAATGTAGTATACATGCACGCATTCACAACAAAGTGGTGTACTGCTTTTTACAGGACTGTGGTTTTAGCACCCCGGGGTTACGTACATGTATGGCCACCTCCACGTGTGCAAGCCTTTTTTTCCTTTTATTGTCAGTTAAAAAATGTCTCCTGTCGCATTCTGTAAATGACGCCATTCGTCCGGGCTCAGGGTCTGCCGAATCAAGACCTCCAGTCCCAGCAACCTGTCTCAAAGTCTTGTCAGCACCTGACCTGCCATCTTTAACCTCTCACCTTCGTGAGGATTGCCAGTTATTGCACCTCATTTCATTCAGCCAGGGCCGGCCCTGGCCAATTTGCTGCCCTAGGCAAGATTTCACCTGGTGCCCTTTAGAATCACAGAATCATAATTGTGTTCCAATAATTTTGTTCATAAACTTAAATAAATATTCTGTAAACACACACATGCACACATACACACAATACCCTGTTACTCAGGCATTTGATCTTGACATTGTTAAAATCTTGTCTTTTTTACACTGTACATTTAACTTAAAATATTTAATGTTTGTACAAGAAAACAGCTCTTATAAATGAATTATTAGTAGCATGTTGTAGTGTCGCGGGAGATTGTGCTCATTGATAAATAGCTTTGTGGCTATACTGCTTTGAAGCGGCAGTTTAAAATATAAACCCAGAATTCAGCCAACCTCAAGAACAAAAAAAAAAAAAAAATAAGGCCGAGACGCGGGATTTAAATTACGTTACACGGACCATGGTTTAAATTTCAATGTTTCTGGACAAAAATACCAACTTTGTCTGGTATTAATAAGCTGCACATTGGAGTGCTGGCTGCTCCCCGCAGTGCTGAAGACGCGTGATGGCACATATACACAGATATTTACGTGCAATCTATTGGAAAGCGGAGGAGTCATTAATTGGGTTAGTAAAATAACGAAATTACAGCTTTTAAATAGAAGAAAAAAGTTTTTTTGTAAAGAGATATTTTTTTAAAGTTTAAAAGTGCAGAACTCTTCTCAATGGGAAGAAAGCTATACTTTTCCCCTTACGTGCAACCTATCGGAAAGCGCAGATGAGTTAGTTGGGTTAGTAAAATAATGAAATTATAGATTTAAGTACAAAATAGTATTTATATAAAGAGAAATATTAAAATAAAAAAGTGCTGAACTCTTCTAAAGTGGAAGTAATAAAGTAAAATAACGAATAATAATTATATAATAACGAATAATAGTTTCCAATAGGTTGCACGTAAATATCTGTGCTGCCACCAGTACTCCGTCCGAGCACGTCTTCAGCACCGCGGCCAGCACTCCAATGCGCAGCTTATTAATACCAAACAAAGTAAACAAGTTGGTATTTCTTTGCAGAAACATTGAAATTTAAACATGGTCTGTGTAACATTATGTAAATTCCGCGTCTCTGTCTGATTGTTGTTTCCGTTTTCTTGTTCTTGACGTTGGCTGATTTCTGGGTTTATATTTTAAACTGCCGCTTCAGTGCAGTATAGCCACAGAGCTATTTAACAGCATGATCTTCCGAGATACTATGCTACTAATAATTCATTAATTACTGCTGTTTTCTTGTGCAAAATTAAACATTTATAGTTAAATGTTTATATACATATATTAAAAAAATATATAATTTTGGCGCACGGACGCCCCAAGGGGTCGGCGGCGCCCTTAGCATTTGCCTATTCCGCCTATGCCCAGGGCCGGCCCTGCATTCAGCACACCTCCAAATCCGCTCGGCCACCTAGGATTGAACTTAACTTACATTTGGTTGGATGGTTCTCAGCTGGATGTGCTTCAAATGTGTTTGGATCTTATTTTACATTTTTCCACATCCAAACCTAGTTTAAGAAATTAATATTTATTTATTTATTTCCAAATAGTTCTAACTTAAATACACCAAAAAGTTTAATAAGATTACAAATAAAAAGTTATTATAAATTAATAAAATACAGTTCAGTCCCGTAGTCCTGAAGGAACATTTCATCTTTGTTTTTATGTGTATGAGCTGTTACTGAAATGACAGTAAAGCGACTTTGACTGACTTGCACTTAAGGCTGTACGTCATTGGCCAACTACATTTGCATCTATAAATGTTTCTCGGTACGTCTGAACAATTTGGTGAATACACCAAAATGCTCTATGTTGGTGTCCGGTGGCCATTTTTATCACCCTGGGGTATGCGGCTAATCAGTTTGAACACAAAATATTTTTTATATTGATGTGTTCGGTGATGCTGGCAATACGGAAATTACACTTGAGCATTAAATAAATAAATAAAAATTTAATGCTCCATCACGCACTGTTCCCGCGTGCCCGTTTCCACTCTTTAATGGCTCCACATGAGTGAATACTTGTGGTAGCTGAGATGACAGTAACCCTGTTTTATTAAATTAGCGACCTTTCCGGCAGACCATTTTACTGCAGTTTTCCCGATCTTTGTCTTTCTCACCCTCTCTGGTATTTATTAGTTTGTTCTCTTTGCACCGTGAATAACAGTACAGCGCATTTGCTGACATAGGACTTTTATTTGCCCCCTTTTCCGTTACGTACAGTAGCTGGAGTTTAATGTATGTATCGGATAGAGCGTGTCAAATAAGTTTTTGGACACTTAATTAAGCCCACCTTAAAAAACTACCATTTTTTTTTTTTGGGGGGGGGCACTGTAAATGTTCATAATGTTTTTGACAGAAATACTTTAGTAGAGATGCAAGAAATCAGTGTAGTGGGAGATCGGTGGACAGAGCAAGTTTTGGCACATGTGTCATTGCAAACTCAGAAGTTGTTTGTGTGCGTTATTGCAAGATCACATGTTTAGTCTCAACTTTCAAAACGCGCTGGCTGCAGAAGTGGGTGGGCTGCTGGGACCCTGCTGGGCGGCTGTTTCTCACTAGAAAGAAGCCCTGCTGAGAGAACAGTCCATCCAGATGGACCGTGCCATAAAGAGAGCACACGATTCACCAACACAAAACACATTTTAAGATTTTGATTGGTTGCTGGTCAGATAATGTAGCATTTTTACAGGCCATCCATTTAAATGAACAACAAATCAAAAAGAAAACAAATGTCTGTACATAAAAATAAATGAATGCCCAAATGTACTGTAGAAACTCAAAACAAAAACACCAGGTAGAGTCATACTTTACATTCTGAAAGTTATCCATGCATTTATCTACTCACTGTGACAGGCTGAAAATGCATTTTGCAATCGGTCAGCAAGACATAACTGTCTAGAGAAAATCTGTATGCCTTGTGTGAAAGAAACAAACGAATATGCTACTGTTGTAGGTTTTTGAATATCTAGAATTTCTAATCGGTATTTGTTTATCTCCAGACCTGATCTCCAGATCCATCACAGTAAAAGATCAAATTTTATAATTGGTGCCCAACCTAATTAATATTCATGAAAGAAGTGTTTGACAGTTAATGATGTCAAAATCTGTAATACGCATGGTCTGTCCTACACTAATCCCTCTAGCCCAAATCAACAGGAAGTTGCTCTTTTTCTCTCCCCCATCATTCCAACTCATTTATCTGCAGTTAAAGTCTGTTTGCTGCAAACATTGGACAAAGTGTACCTTGAATCTGTAATCCCTCACTTTTCATAATTCATAAACCTGCGCTTAGCACCTCATGAATTATTAAGCACCGCTTCTTGAGGTATATAACCCGAAATACTATATCATGCGTAGAAATTATGCATTCTGTCACGTCGTAAATGTAAGGAGAGTCGCACAAAGCTGACGAGGGAGAGAAATTAGGAGAAAAAACTTCCTATTAATTGAGAAAGGGGCACTTTTTTACTAACGTTGCATTCACTCCTGCTACAGTCTTCTGTTCACTAAAGTTCATAATTAAACTACATTAAGTGCAAACAGCCACAGGCAAGTTTTCTGCTGCACTTAAAGTCAGCGCTTAAACTCGTGTTTTATTCCTGTCTTCACTCCCTCATCGGATCCCTTCAGGACGAATGTTTGAGCATCGCCCGAAGGCAGTTGTCGTCAAAATATCAAAACAAAAAGTAAGGTAAGCACCGATTTATCGGCCTTTAAACTTGATTATCAGTGGATGAAAGCTGTTTGTTCCACTATCAGACATGGATTGTGTAAAAACAGCCAATGATTAAAAAAAGCAGAAAACGCATCAGAACCTTGGGTAACAATAACAACAGAATTGAGGATTGCGTTCTGCACTTCTAAGACTTTTACAACTAATATTTTAAAACAAAACTATCATTGTCTATCTAACTGAATATCAATATCGGCACAGAAATTTTGTATTGGTGCATCCCTACAAAAAGCAATAGGCCCATTTTTCACCAATTTAAACACACTGGAATGGAATAAGCATGTTTCATTTTTAGTTTTAGGTAGCATTAGGTAAATTAACAAAGGTGATCATATTAATATTATTTAGTTTTCTCACAGAATGTGTGCACCATTAGATAGAATATTTATTATAATTTACCTTCAGAATAATGGCTGACATAACTAAAATATCCATATATACATACATTACTGGTCAAAAGTTTGAAACACTTGACTGAAATGTTAAAAACCATTTCAGCTGAAGGTGTATGGTTAAATGCTTGAAATTACTTTTGTAGACAAAAATATACAGTCGTGTGAAAAAAATGTTTTTATAAAGTTTATATTTTTTGCATGTTTGTCACACTGTAATGTTTCAGATCATCAAACAAATTTAAATATGAATCAAAGATAACGCAAGTAAACACAACATGCAGTTTTAATGAAGGTTTTTATTATGGAGGAAAAACACAATCCAAGCACACATGACCCCATGTGAAAAAGTGCTTGCCCCCCATACCACCCCTGTTAAAACATTACTTATCTGTGGTTTATCACACCTCAGTTCAGTTTCTCTAGCCACACCTGTTCCCAATCAAGAAATCACTTAAATGAGACCTCCCTGACAAAGTGAAGTAGACCAAAAGATCCTCAAAAGCTACACAGATCCTAAGAAATCCAAGAACAAATGAGAAAGAAAGTTATTGAGATCTATCAGTCTGGAAAAGGGTATATTGCCATTTCTAAAGCTTTGGGACTTCAGCGAACCACAGCGAGAGGCTTTATATGCAACAGTGGTAAACCTTTCCAGGAGGCCGGCCGACCAAAATTACCCCAAGAGCGCAGTAACTCATCTAAGAGGTCACAAAAGACCCCACAACAACATCCAAAGAACTGCTGCAGCAGAACTGCAGCAGGACAATGATCCAAAACACACCAGAAAGTCCACCTCTGAATGGCTGGAGAAAAACAAAATTAAGATTTTAGAGTGGCCTAGTCAAAGTCCTGACCTATTGACATGTTGTGGCATGACCTTAACTCTTTCCCCGCCATTGATGAGTTATTTTGTGAATTAAGAGAAAACATTTTCCTGCCAATGATGCTTTCCTGACTAGTTTTTACGGTAATATGTTACTCCACTATTATCCACTAGATAACGCTCCTACCCAATTTATACAATGTTAATGTTTATATATTTATAACAGAACATTTTCCTGAAAGGCATTTTGTGAAAATCACAAAAAAAATGCTGGCAGGCAACTTTAAAAAAAAAGGCTGGTGGGGAATGAGTTAAAAATGCGGTTCATGCTCGAAAACCCTCCAATATGGCTGAATTACAACAATTCTGCAAAGATGAGTGGACCAAAATTCCTCCACAGCGCTGTAACGTACTCATTGCAAGTTATCGCAAACGCTTGATTCCAGTTGTTCAGGCTAAGGGTGGACCAACCAGTTATTATGTTTAGTTATTAGGGAGAAGCACTTTTTCACACAGGGCCATGTGGGTTTGGATTTAGTTTTCTCTTCAAAAAACCTTATTTTAAAAAGTGCATGTTGTGTTTACTTGTGTTATCTTTGATAAATATGCCAATTTAATTCATGATCTGAAACATTAGTGTGACAAACATGAAAATAAACAACAACAAAAAACAGGAAGGGGCCAACACTTTTGCTTTTACCAAACAGATTAATTGTGGTTACACGAGAACTACAATTTTATTTTAAAATATTATTTTTGAAATAAATGACTTAGACTAAATATTGAGGAAAAAGCAGCCAATAAGAGCCCAGATTAAATGTGAGCTTCTTCAATATATATATAAGTGCATTCTACGGTGAAACTTTGAGAAGCTTCTTAACTCTTTCACCGCCAGCGTTTTTAAAAAAAGTTGCCAGCCAGCGCCAGCGTTTTTCATGATTTTCACCAAAGTTTAATGCCTTACAGAAAATGTTGTTCTTTAAATATATAAACGAGATATCTCGTCAATGGCGGTGAAAGAGTTAATAAAATGACACTTTTGGTCTTGCAATATCTAGGCAAAGGGTGATTGCATTTCAGATGATAAAAATATAAGTTTTTATTTATTTTTGATGCTTTTAGTCACCACCATAATCATCAGTTACATTTGTATATAAATAATATATAAAGTATATAAATAAAGAGTGAGCATTCCAAAACTTTTGACCGGTAGTGTATACATATATAACATTTTGGGAGTATGTAACCTTATAAAAAGTATTTTAACAAATACAAATCAATAAAAAAAGAATGATTGCCAAATGACAGTTGATTTTAGATATAATATTGATCATTAAATATTATTTGAACTTAAAATTTATACAATCAGATGAAATGTATGTTCCATTTATTATCTGTGAACTCTTAAAATATGTATTAGAATTCAATGAATTTAAGACAAAAAAAAAGTATTCAGTAGGCACAGTTAATCTGTGAAGTAAAACGATCTTCCAGATAAAAAGAAGTTTAAGATGCAATTCTGAAAGAGCCATTTAGAGCGAGAGACTCATCTGCCCTCATTTCCTTTTTTAAATTTACTAAAACTGCCTCTCTTTCAGCTGTCGTCTGAATCAATGCCCTTGTCCCTGATCTCTTTTATTCTCCATCTCACTACCTACCTCATCCAGTCTCTTTTATCTTCCACAACAAGTGTTTTCTTTGAAAGAGATTTTGCAGAGCTCTCATTGGCCTAGAAACTCACCCCGGATGAGAAAGAGAGGGATGGTGGTTGGTTTGTTCTTGTTACCTATTTTAAAGATCCATTTGGTAAACTGCAGTACAGAGAGAAGCCGAGGTCTCATTATCACACATATGCTCTTAAAGTACCTGTTTACATAGTTTGATTGTTGGTGATGCTGGTTAGAAATACAGGGTAGGTGCATCTCTGGAGGGGTCAGTCTGGTTTAGCGTAGACCATCCTAATGAGATCAACAACTGGATAATAATAACATGGAGACTCCCCACAGCCCAGTAATGTTTGTGTGTACACTATAACATTAATGTTGTGCTTTGAGATCACAAGCGGGGCTTTCATAGCAACTCCTTACAATATAAAAGCCAAAGAGGTCTTGTTCATCAAACAATAAACTGAATTGCCAAAGGTCTTTTTAAAAGTAAATGTTTAAACAAACGTAGATTTGAAGAAGCGGGCCTGTAGTACAGTCTTGAGCATCATTCTGAAGAGCTCTCTTTAATCTTTTTAAATTGGCTATTTAAAACTGTGTTTACATTCCTTATTCAATCCTTGAAATTTTTGCTAAGGACTCAAATCTCATCCTTTCCTCTAATCGTGAATATATACTTTCTCTGTCAAGCTTTTAATCTCGAAATGAGATCTCCGAAGATTCCACTTGAGACGACTTCTGTAACCGCAGCCAGGTCCTCTTGTAGAGATTTCCGAAATAAAGCTCTCGGTGGTTCTTCTAGCAGTTAGTGTGTCAGAGTACATTTGGAAAAAGCACAGTTTGATTGTTGATCTTCTAGCTTAGCTGTTCTTCTGAGAGGAAAGATAAACACAACCCTGGAAGATGCAAAGCTGGTATAACACCGCTATAAAACTCAAATACAGGACGCCACAGGGCACTGGGGTTGTGTAGTTGTGTTTGTTAGCCAGGATTAGATGTGTCAGGACCTTCGGTGCCTACCTTTAAATACTGTAAAGTTACTCTTTCATTTTTTTTAACACATTCGGAGCTGAAACAGTGTACTTTAAATAGAGGCGGATGTTGGGATTGGTATCTTTATAGGGTTGTCTGGGAATGGTTAAGAATGTGCTGTTTATGCTTACAAATGTTGACAATGTTGTCAGCTAAAATGTACTAAATTGTACATTTTCTGTCACTGGGGTGGTACCCTCAAAGGATCGTTTTTGTCCATTAAAGTATATACAACACATTTAAATGTTGTACCTTTTAGGGTACAATATTATGCCCTAAGGACATATTGTGTACCTCAAGGAACAATTTTGTACCATTTTGTGACATCATCACTATTAAATGTGAGAAACGTAATCATTTTGAAATTGAGATTTATACATACAACTTTCCATTTATATATAGTTTGTAACTATTTAACTATAGTAACTATTTGAAAATCTGAAATCTGAGGGTGCAAACAAATCAAAATATTGAAAATGCACCTTTAAAGGGGCCATGGCACAAGACTTTTTTAAGATGTCAAATAAATCTTTGGTGTCCCCAGAGCACATGTGTGAAGTTTCAGCTCAAAATACCATATAGATAATTTATTATAACATGTTAAAATTGACACTTTGTTGGTGTGTGCAAAAATGTGCCGTTTTGGGTGTGTCCTTTAAAATGTAAATGAGCTGATGAAATACAAACACTGATCACAATGATGGTGGTTTGTTGCAATTGAAACTCAATTGTGCTGTAAATTATTTTTTTCTCTCTCTTTTTCTCTGCACTAAATGGCAGGGCTGTGATTGGATAGTGCAGATTAAGGGGGCAGTATTATTCTAATAAGAGCTCCTTATGACATCATAAAGAGGGCCAAATTTCAACTACCTATTTTTGTATGTACTTGTAGAGAATGGTTCACCAAAACTAAGTTAATGGGTTGATCTTTTTCAAATTTTCTAGGTTGATAGAAGCACTGGGGACCCAATTATAGCACTTAAACATGAAAAAAATCTCATTTTCATGCCATGGCCCCTTTAAATTTATACAAATGTAAAAAAAGTTCTGATTAATACATTTTTTATATATTTACTCTAGGAAATTTTCAAAATATCTTTATTGAACGTGATCTTTACTTAAAGACCAACTATCGTCCGAATCACGATTTTACATATTGTGTGTGTGTATTATTGCATGTTTATTATATGCAAAAGGTACAAACCCCAAAGTAAACGATGACGCGAGTCCAATGTAAATCTCTTTTCTTGGACAACACACACATGGATTGTAGGCAACAGTTTACGTCCTAAGCCTGCTGACTTGGACAAGACCGACATTATCATAATTCCTCCCGCTTGGACTCACAGCTTGTAAGTTAACTCTTGTTAGCATTGCATTATGACCGAATCTTTCAAACATGGTAAGGAGCGTCACATTTCCAGCTGACATCAGAAGTATTCAGGCCAATCACACCGTACAGATTAGCTGGCCAATCAGGATCACAGAGCTTTTTAGATCGATGAGCTTTGTACAAAATCAGAGCATTTGAGGAAAACTATATCTGAAAAAAAAAAAATGTTTTTTTTAACCATAAACCACGCAAACACATTATATTATACAAAATACACAAAATAACATTGTTTTTTAGCAATGAAATGGGTCCACTTTAATATCACAATGATTTTTTTTGCCATAAAATTCATTTATTTTGACCCAAACAATGTAATTTTGGCTACTGCTACACATATGCCTGTCCTACTTATGACTCGTTTTGGTTTTAATCACAGACATTTTAAAGAAAAGGTCGATTAGAGGTTTTCAAATATTAGCTTACATTTCATAAAATGTATGTGTAGAAACAAAATAGCACAATTTAACGCATGATGTATTTTCATTCTGTTAAAGGTTTAAACTGATTTAAATGCCAAAATTTACATTTAAGATGCTGTCATTCAAAGCAACTTCCCCATTCAAGGTACTGTATATTTTATGTGTTCTGTAGAAATTGAACCCATGATCTTTGCGGTGTTAAAACAATGCTCTACCCACTGCAATGTAATGCTTCTGGAGTTCAAAATAAACCCTAACCAAAATGTTTATGCATATCAATGCAATGCTGCCTTGCAAGTACTGTAAATATTCTTGAGTTCAGAATAACTCTGGGATCCCTGCAGTGCAGTAAACATCTGCGTACAATTGTATAGCCGAGAGGCGGACAGATCCCACGCAGTAAACATCCCTACCCCTGGAGAAAATCTATACTATACAACGTATAGATCTCACAATTGGCATTCCTCCCAGACCGTGGTGGGAGTGCTAGTCATATGGTTTTGCATTAAACTATTGGCCTGTCTGTATCGAGACCCAGCCTCTTTGAGGACTTGACGCCCCACTGCACGCCAACTCAAAATCCCCTGATTTCATCCCTCTAACACATAAACAGCAAGCTTGGTTTAAACATGTTAGCACTGGGGCCGCGGTAAGAGCCGAGCTTCTGTCTTCCAGCCCTAGACAAACACACACAGCCTCGGCCCCAGTGGGCCCTATTATTTAGCCTCCGCAGGCTGCGTCCGTGCATGCACGTGTATCTGTTTGTGCGATTGGGAATGTGGCCTTGAGCGTGACTTACGATTTCACAAACTATCGATTCTTCCTCCCCCGGCCTTCTTTTCCACCGGCTTTCCATTTTCGGTTAGCATGAATTATCTGATGTTGTAATTGAAGAAGCATTAGCTCAGCACAAAGTGGTCCACCATTTAGGAAGGCATGCCGTCATTCTTTATTAGGGCCACAGACATGATCGTTGTTGTATGGGATGATATTCCATCAGGCTGCGAGCAACCACAGTCAATCTGACCGAAGAAAAATGGATTACACAACTATTACTATTACTAGTGCCCATTTTTAAAGAGTGATGTCTGTCACTGATTTGGCAATTATACGCTTAGGTTCCTGTAGTTCATTTAGTAGATGATTGCGCTAATAGCTAAAAAAGGTCATGAGTCTAATCCCAAGAAAAATACATGGTGATAGTTGCTTTGGATGAAAGCAATTGAAAAATGCGTAAAGGGGAATCTCGCAAAATTAGATTTATGAGGTGTCATGAAACATTTTGATAACAAAAAGTAAATACAAAGTAAGAGTATCAAAATAAAAGCATACAGTTACAAACATCTCTTTATGTACTATTTTGCACATGATTTCAAATGACATCATACAAACCAATGTTGTTGTTTTTTTTTCCACATTTAAGGGGAAATTTTCTTTACTGCAACGTGTCCATGACTGGATTTGGGTTCTTTGACATGGAAATATTTATAATAAAAAAAAATAAAAAAATTAAAAGCTTCAGTGCATGTTATACTATAAACATTTACAGTAAAGAAACATGTGGTATTTGGTAATTGGATCATTGTTAAATGTAGAGACAATAATAAGGAATATAAATGTGTCCAAGACCAATTTTCTCATCCTCCGCAACAATTTTCAATCATTGTTTAAGCCCACAAGGAACTAACATTAAAAAAATGTTGGAAGGGACATAATTGACTGTGACACTCAAGATGGCTACCAGGTAAGCAGTTCTTATTTTATAATCTAAAAAATGTAAACAATTCTATATAAATGATGATAATAGTAAGTTCAGACCTAAATCTTAAATGTGCAAAAAAAAAAAATGGCTTCAAGGGCATTTGAAAAATTCTGATGCTGGACACCTTCTAAATCTGGATTTCATGAGAATCACCCGTAAACTTAACAATTGCCGCACCACTCTTATTCTTTAAACACGGATGACATCATCAAACCAGGCTTTTATTTACATTTAAACTTTTATCAGACACTTTTACAGTATTTTAAGAGACTTTCAGCATACAGTGTATACAGTTTTCATCATCAAAACGCTGTATGCGCACTGCCGGATATTTGAAATTTTGCGTATACGTACGCGTAAGTCACACATCCTACAGGTAATATAGTATGTAGCCCAGAAGATGCATTGCATTTTTGCATCATTCGCATTTGTTGAACGTCTGTGTACGCGTACGAGTCAAAAAACTATACTTGTGTGTTCATGCGCGTAAGTTTGCGTACACCTAGAAATCTGACTCCAGCTTAAGCGGTCATATTAGTACCTCATATTGGTAACAAATGTATATATACAGTATATCCATACCTAAATGGTACTTATTAGGACCTTTTTAAAGGGTACTGCTCCAGTGACAGCTTGGGACCACTTTGTCTGTGTTGTCCCATCTATGTTGGAAATCGAACCCATGACCTTTGCTCAGCTAATGTATTGCTCTACTAATTGAGCTGCATAAACATTTATTCTCATGCGCAGATGCAGACACATACATATATAAATACATTCGGGCATGCTGTCAGTGTTTCTCAGTGCAGATTTGGTTGAGGCCTCTAGTGCTGCTGGTAAGGGTTTAGACATGATGTCGAGGCGATGCGGCCTTGTCTTTGACATAAGACCGTACCGGTGGCTATAGACCTGCTGAAGCTTGCATGGCACGTCAGGTTGAAGAGATAATAAACTTTGCGTATCAAAGTGCCATCTTCATCATAGCCTGCATCGTCATCTCTTATCATCTTTCCCAGCAAGTCTCATTCAGTAATATTTACGTGCAAAGCGTATGTGCACATAAAGAATGACAACGGGTGCATATGGACATAAATTTGTTTCTAACCTTGCTCTGTTAATCTGAATAATAACTTTTCATCCTGATGGTTTTGTGTATCGTTCACTCTCTGTTCTACCTTATTTTATGTTCTGGCAGAAATGTGTGTTCTATGTGTTGGGTTGGTTTTCTATCATCCCTTAATGTTTTGCATTTCTCGCATAGTAAAAATGAACTGTTTCTTAAATTTCTGCTGTTGTAGGCTTACAGTGTTGGGACACATAAATGCTAATGAAAGCTGAGACCCTCTCTAGAGGTCAGAGACCGAAAAACAAACACACTCCCCCAGAAAATGCCATTTGAGGACAACAGAGGGCCACTTGGGCACTCCAAAAAGCCTTACAGTTAAAAATATAAAAGATTTGCAATTGAGTTCTCAGTATTCAATTATGTTTAAGGTATTTTACATCACTTATATGCCTTTCTTTAAAGCTCACATAACACTGTTTATGCTTATCTCATGTTAACCTTGAGTGCCTATAGAGTAGTATTACATCCTTTTTATATCCAAATAGTCTTTCGTTTTATCAGATTTATAAAAGACAGATCAGCTGTACCGATCCTTTCCAAATGAGCCCGAGCTCCTGGAAGTGGACAGCGGGCGGAGCGAGTCACAAGCAACCAACACACACAAAACATTATCACACTATCTTTGGATAACTTAGCTGTATGATTCACTACTGTACATGTTTGTGTCATTTACATTATATGAACAGAAAATGTGAAAAACAAACAAGGACATTTGATGCAGTTTTACTTACAGCCTGCAACTCATGACCTGGTTGGGACAGCCCCATTTCAACGAAATCCGGCTTTGTTTTTCCTGCACTGCAATTGCCCATTAAATAAATATTGTAATGTATAAATCTTTCATGTTCAAAAAATTACCATCCATATTTACTTTACCAACAAAAAATACAGGAAATATGTGCACAGAATGTAAAAAAAATCTGTTTTTTTTGGCACATCTTGAACTCTTTTGAGGAAACTGAAGTCCTGACGTCATTAGATTAGAATTAGAAATTAAGGTTTCATTTCAGGTTCAAGATTTAAGGTTTAAGATTGTTGCTCAAGTGTAAGGGGAGGTCACACTAAATACTTGAGACTTAAAGGACAAGTTCGGTATTTTACACTTAAAGCCCTGTTTTCAGATTGTTTATGGTGAATAGAATGGTTTTGACTAAAAATTCGACATTTGCGTTGCCCTGAGAATTTTCGCGTGTTTGTGTTTCACCTCACACCTCGACAATGGGTTTAATGGTACACTGAAACAATCCTTCCTAAAATGCATTAATCTTTCGTTTACAAAGACGTGAAACTCACCGAGTGGTCAGGGGTGTTCACTGATATGCTCACACAAAAATCGCTGCAAAAAACGCATTCCAACAGGTTTTATCGTAGTTTTTACCAACTCCATTGACTTGTATTAGATGTCCTGTGAGGTACGGTATTACTCCGCACCGGGAACTTTGTTTCTATTCTTGCAATTGGCAATGGCGGATTAGCGCCACCACCTGGGCTGGAGTATTTATAATTCAAGCTCTCAGCGGAAGAATGTACGGGTGTGAGGCGTATGGAAAAATAGGTCCACAAGTTAACAACGAATGCTAAAACACCTGTTGGAATGCGTCTTTTGCAGCGATTTTTGTGTGAGCATACCAGTGAACACCCCTGACCACTCGGTGAGTTTCACGTCTTTGTAAACGAAAGTTTAATGCATTTTAGGAAGGATTGATCCAGTGCACCATTAAACCCATTGTAGAGGTGTGAGATGAAACACAAACACGCGAAAATTCTCAGGGCAGCCGCAAATGTCGAAATTTCAGTCAAAACCATTCTATTTCACCATAAACAATCTGAAAACAGGGCTTTGAGTCTAAAATACCGAACTTGTCATTTAAGCTTATAGTTTTATTGTGTTTTTAATACTGCATGTTTTTTTTTTTATACCGCATATACATTTATTGCATTTTCTGGTTGTATTCTAATAAAGAAAAATAATTGTATAAAATATGGTCATTATAGTATTGCAAAAAAAAATCTAATGGTAGCATGGGGGCCTAAGATTTTCACACAGGACTGTATATATGTTATCTAGTTGTCCCCAAAATAAGGTTTTGTCAATTGAAAAACCTCAAATTTACACAGCTTGATAACCTCCCCCCACACACACACACATTAACTTTCTATTCCTGATATAGGCTACATTTGTCCATACAGATATACAACATTTTTATGCCACGGCACAACTGCATACCGCTAATTGCAGACAGACCCTCAAGTCGGAGATTTCTTCTGTATTTTTTTCTTCCCCATTTACTCTTCCTCTCACCCTTCCAGAGGCGGCTGCTATTAAATACAATGCATCCTAGCCCATCATGCAGGCTTTAATTGAGTTAGCTTTCATTGCCACTTTCCAGCTTTAGAGGCTGTTAACATTTATTTTCCTGTCTAATGTATTAGCCCGGGGCGCCGTAATGAAGTGTCCCTTGGGGGAGTCTCTCTCTCTCTCTCTCTCTCTCTCTCTCTCTCTCTCTCTCTCTCTCTCTCTCTCTCTCTCTCTCTCTCTCTCTCTCTCTCTCTCTCTCTCTCTCTCTCTCTCTCTCTCTCTCTCTCTCTCTTATAGAGTTACAAGTCTGAAATCACAATTGAAATGAACTTTTTCTTTTCTTTTTTCAAATGATTTTATCAGTATCAGTAAGTTCAATTTAATTGATGTGGATGTATTTTTTTTGGTATTAACCAGCAAGTTTTCACATATATTTAAACATTTTTATTTTTATTATTTTTTTGTAATGCTTTACAATACTTCTACAGCATTTATTAATCTTAGTTAAAGCTCATTTTGGTATTTACTAATACATTTATAAAATCAAGCGTTGTAACTGTTAACATTAATTAATGCACCATAAACTAACAGGAATATCTGTATTGACATTAACTAACATTAACAAGAATTAATACATGTTAAAAACTATATTGTTCACTGTTTGTTCATGTTAGTTAAAACCTGTTAACCCACACGGTGACATCCTGAAGAGTTCTTTATTTACATATATTTAAAGTTACTGTTAGTCTAAATGTAATTACATTAAACAACTTTACATAATAAGAAGGTTAAGACTTAAGATTCAGTTTTTAACCTTTATTTTATTAGAAAATCTTAAAGAGACAGTCTTCATTTTTGTCAAGAGATATGAAAATGAAAACATACATACCTTTAATGACTCAGTCTTAGTCATTGAGAAAAATTATTCTTCACGTGCTGTCGGGTATTTTCATAACAATACTGTATATTTATAATGCTATGCTAATCGAGGATAGCCTTTAGCATAAATAGCATGAAATAGTTTATTTTCTGTCTCATTTTGTGATCCAAAGCCACATAAGATCACACATGGTTGTGTAAAGCACTCGACTTTTGATGGTACTGTATAAAGTCAGTTTTATTATAAATTCCTTTATTTGTTGTGTTTTGATGGTGTGCTAAGTTAACATACTAACGTTAGCTGTTCTGTAAACACCTCCTGTCTGGAGATATGATATATATATATATATATATATATATATATATATATATATATATATATATATATATATATATATATATATATATATATATATATATATATATATATATATATATATATATATATATATATATATATATATATATATATATATATATATATATATGTTTTTAGAAATAATTTCGTCTGATAAAGCTTCTTTTTAGGTACGTTTCATTTTGTAAGAAAGGCATTTGATACAAATGATTTGAATTGAGATGTATGATCATAGAAAGGAAGGATTAAAACACTGAACAGAATTTGTAAGTATTATAATGTGACCAGACGTCTCTGTTTTCCGGGGGCAGTCCTGTTTTTTGGTGTATAACAACTTTTTTCATTACAACAGTAACTCATTTTGACTTCTTAATATACTTCAAGGTGTCTGCTTTCAAATGAGACCAAACGTATGCTTTTAGTGCAAAAGCTTCATGAACTGTATTTATTTTTAATTGGCTATGGCATTTTTGGGGGGATTTCAAAAGCGAGGATTTGGGTTAATGCATTTCCTAATGTTTACTAATACAACCTTATTGTAAAATATTGTAAAAAGTTATTTTTATATTTGTCAAAATTCTTAAATTTAAACCTGTTTTCAAGGTTTTTATTTTTTTATGTCATCTTAGCCTTGCATTTTAAGCTCTATACATAAGCAGTTATACGGTATACAGGGAGTACAATAAGATGCAGTGATACACATATTTGTGTATGTGTGCATGTGTAGCAGTTAGTCTTGTCTTAAGTTAGTCCTCTAGAGCTCGCCGAGCATCTGTTCCTGTTCTGTCTTCATGCAGTGCTCCGTGACCCATGTGATGTAGTCTGTTGGAATTATCTTTTAGTGATGTAGAGCCTGAGCTTTATATGCGCACACACATACCACAAAACCCTGCAGTTCTTCCACCCAAATGCCCACCTTCTCGTTCTTCACAAAGTGCCTTCCCTGCATTTTCGTCTGTATTTTCCCCACGTTTACCCAATAGCAAAAATCGCTCGCGGAAGTTTCCCCGTTCCGCTAAGAGCCCCACACTTGAAATGTAGGCTGAGATCGGGCCTGCGGCACAGCTTGTACCTCCCTATTAATCTCAAAATTCCCCAAAAATCACAGCGCGACGATGCGGAGCAAGGCGCATTGCTCCACTTCAAGAGCCGAATGCCAGCCAAACAGGCCGCTGCGTTCCAGCATGTCACAAAGCGGGCGGCACCTCCATTGAACGATGATTAAAGCGGTGACGGTTGGGACTCGCGTTCCTCTCGCAGGCCAAAAATACATCTCGGAGCAAAGGAAAGTCTTCACGGGGAAAGAAAGAGACATGGAGAAAAATAAAGATGCCGCTTGCTTCTTTTGTCTATCAAAGCTGATCCCTGGATTTTACGCACACACGGCGTCTGGCGTTGTACTGACAGTACAAAGATAGCAACACTTGAGCTCTTGCTAATCTGAAGCACAACAAAAAACCCTTCACACTCGCTTTATTCGTTCTCTTAAAAAACACTTTAAATCCAACTTGAATGTTTTGCGCTGATATTCCCGCTTTATCTCCGTTATCCACAAGTTGAGCTAACATGCCGCTCTTTGGGATTGTTTTTATTTCTAATTATTAATTACCATATTCACCCTTTTATTGTTTTGCGTTATTCCTGTATTCTTTACTTATTAATAGAGGGAAAAGGCGTTTTATACAAATGAGCGTATTTGCAATTGTATTATGATCATGTCATCCTCTGGGAATTAAGGAAAATATATATCTGCTCTCGTTTAAGTGTTTTTTTGTTGTTTTTATAGAATGCTCTTAGGTTCCCATTAGACGTTACCCCTGTACATTTTAAAGTATCTTTTCCGCATTAATTGCATGCATTAGCGTCTTTGCTATAGGTTGTGAATGATTTTTGCTTTGCTGTAAAGCCATACTCATTTACGCCCGTAACTTACAACAATCATCTCTTCTGCCAAGTTCAGCTTTGTTCTGGACTTTATGGCTTTATTGTTATTTTTAAATGGGAGTACAGAGGGCAGGAAATGATGCGGGGAAGAGGAGAATATGCGATCGGTAAATAATACAAGTTGGACTTGCACATTAGTTGCACAGCTTATGTGCACTAGACCACAACTATAACAGATGTTTTGCCATGTGTGTTGACAATATGAGATGAAGAGGAAATTATGATATAGGAGGATCAGATTGAAACAAAACGTCTGTGTCTTATATGCACAAATTGGAGTCAAGTTTCCTTCATGCCAAAATTTAAGATAGGCCTACTGCTCAACTGTGTGCTTGTTGCATTCACACATTGGTGCTTATATGTATGAATAAAACATTACCTACATTTATGTAAAACACATTTCGAGGCTCTCAACTCTAGAAGGTTTAAACTCTTTATATAATCGTATGCTATTGAGCTCATAGAAAGATATACACATGTTAAGAGTGGAAACATTTTTTTACAGTTTGATATACTATGAGTATCATTTCCATCATTATGCCTCACATGTATACTCTTTACATTTAACTTTTAATTCTGCTTTTAAAGTTGTGTTTCTAGTCGCTTTCCAAGGTTTTTCCTTTATGTGCATTTACACTAGCAGTTCTCAAGAAACTAAGTGTACATTTTGCTCAGAATCAAACTCATTACATTGCCATTGAAAGCGTTGCTTTCTGCTACATCTCTGAAATGTGCGATTTAAACATCAGTCGTGACCATGTTGTTCATTAGATCTTCCCACAAAGGTAACATTAAATCTTTTCACATCTTTCCTGCACAACTTCACATAAGATTCCCGGAGCTAAACTGCCCTCTTTCACATTAGGAAAATATCCGATGTCATAACAGATGTCATGTTCAATTTGTAAGCTCTTGTTTTCATGACGCAAGCTCATTTGATCTGTCTCCTGCTTTAATAAGGCTTTGCTTTCTTATTTTCAGGCTCTAAGTGAGTTTGAGTTTCTTACAGAAGCCAGATTCATAAAACCACACAAAAGACCAAAGCATCCTTAAATGCTTTCTGACAACCTCAGTTTTCTAGCATTCACCTCTAGTGTTCTCCAAAGGATTTAAACATCTAATGCATGTCAGCTCTGGTGTTTGGAGGCAGTGTGAATCTTTATTAGTGCTGTACTAGACTGATTTATATCATCGTGCAACAGTACGAAGCGTTCACCGTTTGCCGCAGGTTAGTTATAGAAACTCAGTGATGGCCCTCAACAGCCCGAGGCAGCTAAACAATCTTCTCTTACTGGATCCTAAAGATCTTTATATCATTTGCTCTCAGAAATCCCGAGTGTGCTAATGATAGGTGACGGTTAATTCCATTAATACATCTGATGGAGAAAATAAGGGCTGGGAAGATGGTTAGTGCATCAAAGATATAAGCTTTGATCCTTAGAGAAAGTGTTTCAACTACGATTGACCTTCCAGCTTTTTAATGATGGATTTATGCAGCCTTTCTTTATATGGGGTGAAGGATTGGATGACCTTATTAGCTCTTGCTGGTAGGTGCTGTAATTTATACATTGTAAAAATGCAGCATTTTGTCAAATCAACATATATTTTTATGTTACTTTAACTTAACAAATTAATATCAACTTGTATTTATAAGTTATGTCAACTAATCACCTAAAATATAGGTTGAATTGACTTGCAAAACCAATTTGTTTTAACTTCATGCTGCATTACAGTGTACTATAAAAACACTGGAAAATGCATCATAAAGTTAAAGCAACTTGGTTTTGCAAGTCAATTCAACCTTCTATTTTAAGTTTTGACTTAAAATAGTTGATATAACTTAAAAAAGCAAGTTGAAATTTAACATAATTTGCTAGTAAAATATATGTTGATTTGACCACTTTTTTACAGTTTATGTTGTGAGCTTTATTAACTCTTTCGCCGCCATTGACGATATAACTTTTAAATTAATAGAAAACGCTTTCCTGCCAATGACGAGAATTTCCGGCTTTCTGCAATACCGCTATTATCCTTCCGCAACTTATACAACCCAGAAGTACCGCCTCACATGAAAGAGAAAGAACTCCGTGTATGTACAAAAATGGAATTATCTCAGCTTTTTGCTCAAAAATGGGTGTTTTTGAAGAAACCTACCCATATTTGAGAGGTGATAAAAACTAATGAAGGTAGGATGAAACTGTTTTTTTTTTTTTTTTTTTTTTTTTTGAAAGCAGAGGGTCTGTTCTTTCATTTGATATATTGTTTGTTTTTATATTTAAAGAAGAACATTTTCTGGAAGCCATTAAACTTTTGTGAAATTCATGAAAAATGCTGGCACTGGCTGGCAACTTTTTTTAAAAAGCTGGCGGGGAAAGAGTTAAAATGCACATTTTGTATTTTTAAATAAACAAACCGATACATAAATAACTTGCAGTGTTAATCAAAATAGAAAATCTTCAAAATATCGTGTATTGTTAACATGGTGAAATCTGTCCCCAGTTCTAGGATCCCCCATTGGTAATCTACAGTAGCTGTTGAAGGGATGTTTGTCTCACAAACCCGCTATGATAGGCATGCGTCATTGAGTCGCGCTGATTCATTTGGGACTCACCGTCACTGAATATTGTTGTATCTGTTTGTTTATCACTCACACAATTACGAGCGAACAAAAGTTAACAAATTATGAAATGGAAACAAAAACAAAACAAAAAGAAACAAAGAGAGTGACAATAGTGTCGGAAGTTTGTTGTGCGCTGGGGAACTGCTCCAGTTTTGGGACACAGTTGTGTCAGTTGAGAATGAAACTCTACGGTGAAGTTTAATAAGACACGGTGCGCTCAAAATGTTATGGTAAGGAGATTATGAGTATGTAACTGTGCTGTGCCTGAAGCATTTTATATGTACTGCTGTTTAGAAGTCACTTTCTCATATTGACATTTTTCCACATTTTAAATAATAGCAAACTCAGCACTACATGGATTTTGTTTCGACTTAAAAATCAAAATAAATCAAAGCTGTGTAATATGTTAGTACTGTAAAAAATGATTTTTTTTTGTCAAATCAACATATTTTTATGTTATTATTTTAACCTGATAAGGAACACTGTGCCGTACACGGCACACCCCCTCCCTTGCACGTGAGGCTGCATTACGTCATTGTAACTTTGAAGCATTAAATCTTCAAAATATACGGTCATGCGGCACATCGTTGTAAAGCTTAGACTTTCGGGATTCCATTAAGCGCACACAGAAAGCATAATATGATTTTTAGCTGTCATAAAACTGTAATCTAGTTGTTAGTTACCTGAACCGGGCGGCGCCGATTTAGGATATTTACTTACCTTCAAAATCTTTCCTTTATCCGCTTCGGTGAAATTGTCCAAAACAAATTGTTCATAAATCCCCAAAAGTCCAAGGAAATCGAATATCCAAGCCTTTTAATCCAAAACGATTTGTTCATCTCACAATCTTGACGTTTCTGACCGAATTTCGATATAAATAGTGTATACAATAAGTTCACTAACAGACATTCATTCGAATCTCACTTTTCATTCATGATTTATAATGAATATATTCGGATGTCATGTTTATTGTGCAACGTCTGAGGAACAAAATGCGCCCCCTTTTGGAATTTCAGCCGTTCCATAAGAGGCTACCTTAACAAATAAAGTTAAATAATTCCAACTTTGTTTTATTAACTTTAAGTCAAAATTTAAAACAGTACGATGAATTGACTTGCAAAACCAAGTTGTTTTAACTTCATGCTGCATTTTATTTTTACAGTGTAGACACCTTTTTCCAAGAATTTGCCAAAAGGTGTCACCCAAATAGGAGTTCCCATATATTTTGGGCTTGTATTGGCTGCTTTATAATGAAAAATATATGTTGGCTCATATATATTTTTAATTTAAATGTTTTAATTGTAAAAACATTATCTAATATATAGTGTATCCTCTATATGTCTGGTTCTCTCTCAAGGGTTTTTTCTCCATAACACTTTTTTTCTTCTATAATTTAGTTTTTTTTTTCTCCTTTAACTTAAAGGTCTCTTTTATATGTTACATAATTAATACGCTCGCTAGTACGGTTTAATTTTAACCGCTGTACTCTGCTACTTATGTTGTCCACAGATTTTTTTTTCATTTTCTTCATTTATTATGTAAAGCTGCTTTGAAAGCAATGGATGGATTTACTGCATTTTGCTGGGAAGTAATCAGTTTTTATAATACATTTTTAAAAATTAAATTATGGTTTTGAATTTTTAGGGCCCTATTTTAACGTTCTAAGCGCATTGCCTAAAGTGCACAGCGCAACGTCTAAATGGGCGTGTCCGAATCCACTTTTGCTAGTTGAACGACGGGAAAAATGGTTTGTGAGCCGAGGGCATGGTTGAAAAGGGTTGGTCCTTTTTTAATTGAGTAATGGGAATATTTTGGGCGTAACGTGCAATAAACCAATGAGAGTCACAGCTCTCATCCCCTTTAAAAGCCAGTTGCGCTGGCGCTATGTCTAATCCCCATTTAAATGACGGACTTTTTAAACTGAAAAACTAAGCGGAGGAAGAAGATTCCCAGTTTAAGATTAATGTTAAATAATTGTGTTGTTTTTCACTTTGAAATTATTTTTTTATTAAAACCTTTAATATCCGTTTTCTTTTAGTCATGGAAATAAAAAGCAGACTTTTAATTGCTTTAAATGTATGGCTATCCAATATCATCAAAAAATAATTTACAAGTATGTAAGAAAAGGTTTGTACTCTAAAAATACTTTATTTGTTACAAACATGAGATAAAGAATTTACATACCGCTCTCCGCACGTTTCAGCACTTGGACGGCGTCAGTTTTTTTAAGCATTACTTAAAAATGTTTCTCATCCCACCAAATCCACAGGTACAGAGTCATCATATGCAATAAACCTTAAAGCAAAGCATTTATTAACTAACCAGGCTACGGGTTAAGTAGCTCTTTGTGCCTTCTAACGTCTCATAATCGGTCCTCATTTATGTCCAAGATACTGAATAATAATCTTTTACATTCAACCCAATAATCTTTCATATTTAAAAGCGTTTTTGTGCTGCTGTGCATTCATGTATGTGATAAGCAAACCCGCGTTGTCGTCCCGTTTATAGGCGCATATTAATAATGTGCTCTTTAAATAACAAAAAACATATTGCGCCATAGTCTATTTTAGTTGCCTCAAAATAGCAACACGCCAACAATGCGCCTGAACACACCTCGTTTTCAGACCAGAACTCCCATGGGCGCAAAAGGGGGAACAAATGCATTTGCTATTTAAACAACGTAGGACTAAACGTGAAAATGATAATTGCGCAGGGTGGAAACTAGCAAAAGACACTTGCGTCGCGCATTGCGCTGCATTGCGCCGGGTGTAAAATAGAGCCCTTAATGTTATTATAACCTAAAGATTCTATGTGAAAGTTTGTAACAGAAAATAGTGGTTTTCATCTTTTCACTTTCTTGGTATAGAAAACACGTTTTTACCCAAATTAGTCAAAATTCTTTATATACAGTAGGTTTGTTTGTATATAATAAAAATTTAAAATAGCCATTGAAATCAATGCACTGTAGCTTTTAAGTGAGGCAAATGGTTTATTGAAACGCAATGACCTCACAGTAGGTCAGAACAACATAATCTCCAGCTGAGACCAGACCTCCATTAAATCATATTAATTCACTTTTCTATAAATGCACTTTTCCTATTAATGCACTTTTTTGAACGTCACGTTGTTATTAGGTCTTCACTATGTATCAAAGTAGGTCTGCTGATTTACAGGTTAGCAGTGCTCATTTTACTTAGGAAAGTTTTGTAGCACCAACCAAAATAAACCATCCAGCCAGATGGTCAGATTTGACCTTACAGTTTTTGTGTGCTAACAGTTCTTGGGTGCCACTTATGAGGCTGAGTCTGGTAGTCTAGCGGGCCATACTGTGGAGCCTCAGCTTCTCAAATAACCTGGCATAAGGACTCAAATTTACGCTGTGGGTCTGGTGGTCCTTGTGTGACGCCTTAGCTTCCTTTGCCACTGCCATTAATTATCAACCTCACCTGCACACTCCAGTCAAATTTGTTCTCACTCCATGGTCTGTTAAACATTATTATCTTTGAGGACTGAAGAGGCAGACGGGGAAGTGGTGGTAGCGAGGGAAACAGGACTGGGACATGACCTAGGCCAGATTAAAATTCGGGTCCACACAAGGCAACAGCTCTTGCATGTGGCAAGTGCGCTAGCTTCTGTAATAATAACAATTAATGTTGAACCCGATGACAGGCACTGTCAGTGGACTTGATGTCGCTGGTTACTACAAGCGACATCAAGCAGTGTCATGTTTGAGGTTGAGCAGATTTAAGAGGTGGTTGCTGACAGTACAGTTGTTTGTGTATATAGAGTGAAACAAAGGCATGAAGCCTTAAGGAGCAATCGTGTTAATGACTAGGGGGCCTAAGTGTTCAGAGCCTTGCCAAACCATCTGCTTCCTCTCTGTTAGGACATCAGAGATCTGACAGCTGATGCGAGATGAGGTGATGACTTTAGCTAGTTTATAATAGAGAAATTGTAGTATGAGGGTGTTAAAAGTCAAGCTAAAATGCGCAATAATTTTCACATACTGAGATGTAATGGCAGCATAATCATAAAGGTGTTTGTACGCAGTGTCTGAAATGAGCACTCCTCGGTTTGCCAAGTGTGTGAAAATTGGATTTGGTAGGCCATTTTTTCTAGCAGTGGGAAACGACGTAGGATTATTGGCTGGTATTAAGGTACTTTGATGATTTAAGCCAAAATTTAAAAACAATAGCTTGCTGAGGTAAGTGAGGTGTAAAATTAAAAGCAAAGATATGGATGGTGTACTACAGAAAACGTTGACTTCTTACTTTAACCTCAACTTAAAATAATCACTTTCATTTGGTACTTGTGTGGGATGTTATGACACCAAAACAAATATTACAAGGAACAAAATCACACTTACGTTTATGAAAACAGGTGGTGTTTTACATAGGTACATGTCCTATATATTTAAATAATCTTGTATATAAACTATGGCAATAATAATCCTACAAAGAAATATTTTAGTGAACTAATCAATTTAAACTCATACTGTATGTTTCTTCAAAACACAGTTTTCCTGCACAGTACATTAACCCAACGTTAATTTGAACCCAACATTGGGTCAAAAAGGGATGAACTCAACCTGCTGGGTTCTAATTTTAACATTTACTGTTGGTTTCAATGCCAAATACTGGGTTGTTTTAACCTATTGTTGGGTCAAATCTAAGCATTTTCTGGGTTAATTTAACCCAACAGCTGGGTTTGTCCTGTTTTGACCCAATGCTTGGTTTAAAATAATCCAGCATTTTTATAAGTGTAATGTCATAGTCTATTATAGTAATATTATAAAAGTCCATAATTTATTTGATGTTGTTTATAAGCTTAACAGAAAGATAATTTTAGACAATGTCTTAGTATTTCAAATTCTTTAACTCTTCCCCCTCCAGCGTTTTTTAAATAAAGCATTTTTCATGATTTTCACAAAAGTTGAATGGCTTCCAGAAAATGTTCTTCTTTAAATATATAAACAAACAATATATCAAATGAAAGTACAGACCCTGTGCTTTCAAAAAATAAAATAAAAAACGTTTCATCCTACCTTCATTAGTTCTCTTTTTTATCACCTCTCAAATATGGGTAGGTTTCTTCAAAAACACAAATTTTTGAGCTAATTCCATTTTTGTGAAGGACTTTTGATAGAAATCAGATGCATAGCGATCTTTAAAACATACACAGAGTGTTTTCTCTTTCACGTGAGGCACTACTTCCGGGTTGTATAAGTTGCCACCTGGTGGATAATAGCGGTGTTGCAGAAAGCCGGAAATTCTCGTCAACGGCAGGGAAACGTTTTCTCTTAATTGACGAGTTTTCTCGTCAATGGCGGCGAAAGAGTTAAAGGTTAAGATCTTGAACCTCAGAACTTCATTGGCTGGTTGCATACAGTAGATTTCTAAGACTGGTCTTAAAAGGTTCTGTATTTTTTTATGTTAGTATGTAAGTATGTTACATATAAAAAAGTTTGGTCTAATTTTAATCTAAAGAGTAAGACTGATTAGCCCTAACTACTTGCTAGATGGACTAGTTCTTAAAGGTCCCATTTTCCTTGTGTTTTCGAAGACTTGATTGTGTTTACGCTGCGCAATATAACACGTGTTTATGTTTTGTGTGTAAAAAGCGCAGTATTTTTCACAAGATGTACACTGTAAAAAAATTCCGCAGAAATTACAATGTTATTCCAGCTGGATTGCCGGTAATTTACCGTAGATTTACATTTATGTTATTTACTGGCAAGAGTTTGTTCAAAGTTAAATAAATGTTAAATATTAACAAGTCTTTATCTTTACAGAATAAAACTTTACTATAACAGCCTCATGCAAAGCATTCTGGGAACCAGAAATCATCATCAACCTTTTTCTGTTTTTTGCTTCAGATTTTGTTTCCCAGAATGTTTTGCTTGATGCTGTTTTTATACTTTTACTCTGTAAAGACAAAGACTTGTAAAAGTTTAATGTTCATTTAACTTTGAACAAAATGTTGCCAGTAAAAAACAAAAATTTAAATCTACGGTAAATTACCGGCAACCCAGCTGCAATTTCTACGGAATTTTTTTACAGTGTACTTATCTCTATGGCGCTGTTTTCACTGTCCTAAAAATGGGCTGATGTCTTGCTTGTCCTATGAAGTCTCTCCTTCAGAAATACGTAATGAGTATTGATAGTGTAGCTTGTTTAGTGTGTTGTGATTCGACACCAGGTTAACATAGCCAGAGCGTTTTGAGCTTAGCTGGTGACTGCATATTCCTGTGGATGGAGCTTAGTTAAAAACTCTAATATTGATGTCATTCAACCGGGAAGTAGAGGGCTGTAGTCCAAACCGGCCGTTCACTGTAGTTTGAATTTTGTTAAAAAATATATATTGCTTGGCATTGAACTTTCAGCTTTATAATTTTGCAGGTATTACTTATGCTCTAATAGCAACATTACACACCAACTAAAGTTTGAAAAACGTGACCTTTAAGATGCAGTCCAGCCATGTTTATGCAACCAGCCAAAGATGTTGGAATCAATTTTTTCTCCTGGGATGAAAAAAGGATGCTCGTGATCTGCATACAGTATTAGATGGACTGCCCATCAGTAAGGAAATGTATCAGTTTAGCAAGCACTGTCTTGATTGATTTTATTTTTACCTGTGCTATACCTTCATGTAAGCTAAACATCATTAGCACCCCAGGGTTAATTCCAGGGCATGAACAACCATCCTCTCCAGCATGACTCTTCCACCTCAAACAGAATTTGTAATGCTCTGGGAACACAGCGGAAACATATTGACGAATTAAAAGGGATGGCACTACGTTGATCTGCATTAGCAATTACTTTACGAAACGACACGCCGACCCGCTCACCACAGCCCCCCGCGAAGCGCAAACACCCTTTTAAACTTGTAAAGTGTCAGAGTCAAGCAAATCACTCATCTAAGAAGGTTTTTGCTAGCGTGTAGGCGCTGGTGCAATGGTGCGTTAACCTTCTCGCTGTCGGGCCATAAGCAAGAAAAAAAATAAAAAAACAAGAAATGTTGAAATGAATAAGTGGAGACATAGAGATATAAGTTCAAACAGAGAGGGACCGTCGAGTGGCTTCTCTAACCTTCACAGTCTAATGCAAAAAGTGCAGTCTGATGCTCCAGCGAAGCAGACAATAAATTAAAGCCAAGGAAAGTTAGCGGAGAAGAAGAGAAGCAGGCCGATTCGCTATTCCGCTCCGCTTTCGTCTAACCTTTGAAAATCACCATTTATTTCCCAAGGCCAAGGGAGCCTGTCATTGTGTGAAATAAGAAACATGGGATTTAAATCCATTCTCCATTGTGGTACGAGCGGAATAAACACGGGGAGCTGTACAGGGACAAAACATTTTTTTTTTCCAGCAGATAGATTCACCTCACCAATAACTGCACAAAACAAAACAAACAATAAAAAAGTTTGAGAAGGTACTGTAGAGAATGAGGCTGTAGAGAATGTGTTATGCTTGTAGGACCAGGAGCCAAAGCCATTGACGTCAAGCGTCCTACAATCTGCATCACACCAACAGCAACGATTTTGCTCCACTTCAGCTGAGAGCCTCTTTTATCAGTGGACTCGGGATTTTGGGAAGATTGGCTTAATGTGCCGGGCTCGGATTCACGCTCCGCAGTCTGAAATGGTGCCGCTGTTATATATTCTGTTATATATCTCATGCGCTGGTTCTTACCGGACGGCAAACGGAAATGTGCCACTTGGTGCACATTGTCAAAGAGGATCAAAAAAATCAATTCACTGGTCATCTGATTTTTTAGAGTGACTTAAAGTTGGGGGGTCTTATATGACTGAACTGGCGAATGGAGAGCATTTGTTCCACTGTTTGCTCGTCCGCAGGTGCTGGAAAGGAGATAAGCTGCCTTCCATCGGCCTCACTTCCTCACCCTGACGTGATTTGGCCCTTGGGCTGCCCTTCTCACCTATTAAAGCCACTTTTAGATACGTTTTATGCCTCAGCTGTGTCTTTTTCTCCTCAGTCCAATGTTTCTCGCTGCCCCTTGTGTTTTCTGGAACAAATGTGTTGGTGAAAGAGAAACTTGGGATCTGTTTTCTTACTGGTAGAAATTTGTACCTTTACTGTTTCCACAGTTACTCATTTTCCTTATTAGTGTAACACACGTCCCAGGGCTGAGCCAATGCGTCTGCCCCATTTTTTTGTTGTTTGCACACCCTTGAGAAAAGCCTCTACGTACAGTGTACATACACAATACACATGCTAGCAACTACTAATATTCCCTGTCTATATTTAGCTCTCTCTTTCTCCATACATCCATTAACTCATGAAATACATCAACATGATGTCTAAGGGGGGGGGGGTATTTTCTCTAGAAAAAAAGAGAGAAAACATTGTGCCAATGATAGAGGCTAATGATTTATAAATAGCCCATCAGTCCCTTACGGCGCAGCACTAAAGATATGAACATGTAATTAATAGACAGTGCATAAATAATATGAATATCTTTCTTTGATCTCTGAGGTTTGGGTTTAGAGATGCTTGTACACCCTAAGGCCGATCCAATTCATACCTCCCGCTTTACGCCCCCACTGCAGTCCTTAATTATCTCTTTTTGTCCACATCTCTTACTATTTTCAGAAACATTTGGGTTGTATGGTCACATACTTTTTGAAAGCTTTGAAAACGCACATAAAGTCATTTTGTTGTTTAATTTGTTTTTTTTTTTACATAAAATCGTTATATTCGAAGCCGTTACAACAATAGACTTTGAGGGGGACACATCCCCCCAATATTCAGAATTTCTTATATGTTTAATATACATACATATAGACAGTTTATAGCAGTAACAACATAAACAAGCGGCTTTTGTGGAAACACACGTAACTTCCGGTAAACTCCGCTAAGAATAAATAACAACAAAGTCCTTTTAAAGTAGTTTATTTATATAACAAGCTAAATAAACGACACACAGTAAACCAAAACATTTGTTTTTTTCAACAAGGTATTTGTTCAAGAGTTCAGTTTCAGAAACTTGAACATTAAACTAACAGAAACCGGAAGTAAAGTTCCGACCAGACACGTAATCGCGTCAATACAACCATCTATAGTCCTCAATGTTTTAGTATCCCCAATGTACAAGATGCGGTTATGGCCTTGTTCTATATGGCCTTGTACGTATTTTGACAAGAGGCATGGTGCACATGATTCACATGACTCAACAAACACATATTTTGAAATGACGAGCAACACACGACACTCAGAAGAGAAGTCACCGGCCGCCACTGATGGTTGGTCTTTTCAAAGCTGTTGTAATTATTCTTAGTGGTGACTGTGGAGATCGAGTTTCACTTTGCGTTTGCTATTGCTACTGTGTCTGTCAGTATGTGCATGCTTGAATGAGAGTCTTTTGACAGAACCCTCTTTTATTAGAGCCCCGATTATTTACAACAAACACGTTTCGTCTCAAAATTGTTGAGCTGGGAAATAGCTCTAAAAAATATTTTAAAAGAGATGTGATGTATGAGGAGGATGTCACAGATGCGGATCTGTGGTATTTCTGCCTTAGCCGAGAAGATGTGACACTGAGTGTTTGAAAGGATCGAAGCTACAGCTTTTAGTCTCTCTGTTTATTTTATTCCTTTCAGCTAGAACACCACTTTGGATTTTCCATTTAACACTCTCTTGAATGGAGAAACAGAAAAAACTGACTGAATTTGCTCCATAGTAAAAAAGTGACATAATTGTAATTGTAACATGAATGTTTATTTCTTACAAAAATACTAAATAAAAAATAAATGGATCCTGTTTAAATGGTCAACTTAGACCAACAAATGAAGACAAAACCGAAAAGCAGTAAGAGCACATAATAGATGTCCTCAGTACTGCTTAAAGCATTTTAGGAGACACAAAAAAAATCACATTCTAGGCACATGGTGGCTACTATAAAGATGCTAAAATATGTTTTTTATTTATTGATTTAGCTTGCAACAAATGCAATATGTACTTTTGTGTTATTTCATAGTTCTGATAAGTTTACAAGCAGTGTTGGGGCTAACGCATTACAAGTAATGTGCATTACATAATAATAATATTACTTTTCTGAAGTAACGAGTAAAGTAACGCATTACTTATAAATATACACATTAATATTTGAGTTACTTTTTAAATAAAAGTAATGCGAGTTACTTTTCAGTTTAATTAATTTAATTTAAAACTAAAGTAATGTACTGAATTAAATTAAACATATTAACATAGAATTACGCACTCTGTGCGACAAAGCGGAAACAGTTTGAGTCAGAAACGATGATGGCAGGTCTAAGTTTGACATTTTTGTGATCATAAAAAAACACCTGCAAGGCCTGAAAGAGATCAAGCCTCAGCCAAGTAAGAAAAAGTAACGCAAAAGTAACTTAAAAGTAACGCAAGCATTACTTTCCATGAAAAGTAACTAAGTAACGCAATTAGTTACTTTTTTGGGGAGTAACATAATATTGTAATGCATTACTTTTAAAAGTAACTTTCCCCAACACTGTTTTAAGGTGTTACAGATTTTTTAAATATGTTGTTTAAGACAAAATACAGTAGTGACAAAACTCACTCTGTAGAGCAGTTTGTCTGTTTAGGGGTACTGTTGAAACACGGACACAAAATGGCGACTTCCATGTAAGGGGACCCGCGGTGTATGTAGATAAAAACGTCTCATTCTTAGGTAATAAACACATAACAGTACATTATGTAAGGTCTTTATACACCACTGATAGTATAGTTATGTATATAATATAGCGTTTCTGTCATTAGATCCTTCTAAATGTTACACACTGCACCTTTAAAAGGTTCTTTCCAGTGATGCCATAGAAAACCTGTTTTGGTTCTTTAAAGAACCATTTAGTCAAAGATTCTTTAAGACCCATTTCTTCATAAATTTTTATAATCTGAAGAACGTTTTTTCACCTCAAAGAAACTTTTGTGAAACAGAAAGGATATTCGTATGTTAAAGGTGCTTTAAAGAACCATTTACACCAAAAGGTTCTTCTATGGCATCGTGAACCACCTTCATTTTTAAGAGAGTAGCCTCGCCATATGTGGCAACCTTTCTTCAGTCTTCACCTTTGATTCAGTGGATTACCTGCGAGAAGCACAGAGTACGGCCGCCAGTTGTCATTACCAACTCCATCCATCACAATCACTCACACAGACACAAACACGCACAAAGCATTGCCCCATCATTACAGCCCTTAACCTCAGCCGCCTGTGTTTGTCTTAGTTAGCGTAATCATATTTCCGCCTTTTGTCTTCGTCTTATTGAGATAAATTAGCGTAACGTTGTCGCAATAATGCTGTCTGAATAGTAATGTCCCCTGCCTGATATCATCCTGTGCGTCTGAACATGTATTAGGTATGAATCCATTCAATACAGATGCTAATATAACAATGCTCACTGTACACTCTATACATGCTGGGTCGGTCAAATTTGGAAAAATTAAATGAACTAAAATGTCCAACCAGGGGTTGAAACAACTCCGTATTTGGGGTTGACACAACCCAGCATAGATTAATGTGAACCTAACAATTGGATTTGTCCATACTTTACCCAACCATAGGTTAAAACAACCCAGCATTTTTAAAATTGTTGGGTTCTTTTTTTAAACCCAGTGTTGGGTCAAAAAGGGACGAACCAAGACGTTGGTTAAATTAAGCCAGGAAATGTTTATATTTGACCCAACAATGGGTTAAACAACTCAGTATTTTTGGTTGAAACAATTTAAAGTTCAACCTAACAGGTTGTTTCCAACGCTGGGTTGAAACAACCTAGCATTTTTTTTTTAAATACAATGACTCAAATCAAGCGTAATGTTTTTTCCAAGCGATTATTGTATGGAAACCTATTTTGCTAACATAAAAGGAAGTGGCTTGTGATTGCTTGTTGTTCTCGATGTCCAGTCGTTAATCATATTACAGACTGTCAGCGGGTGACCAGCTGTAATGCGTACCTCCCACTGGATGCCACGGAAAAGCATGATGGCGTTCCCAGCGGGTGTTCGACCAACATGTAGTGCCAGTGAAGTGTAGCACTTCTACTAAAATGAAAGACAGATTGATGTTTTTCTTTATGGGAACAGTATGCAGTTTTTACTTTATAGGAACTATTGAAGCATGTTCATTGCTATGATGTACTTCTGTATTGTTCCTGTACTAAAGCTAAAATGCATCTCTTAACAATTTCTCATTTATTCTCGACTCTGTAATACTCCTTCATAGGGCGGATAAAATGGACCGTATACACAGTTTATGAGTGTGTGGGGGCCTCAAACAGGATTTACCTCTGTAGGTTGTCCTCCTTAACTTCTGTACTCATTCATCCAAAGAATATGGTCTCATCAAAATGCCTAATGTGATTTTCGCACCACTGTGAGCAATGCCGAGGGCTCCAGATTAGATAAATATGGGCTTTAATCAAAGGTTCACATTAAAGTCTCATTACTATTAGTGGATCCTTTGTGATTTTATTAGTGTTATGACACAGGAGCTCTCTGGAGAGTTGTTTTCTGCTGCGAGAGGCTATCGCTGGATAGATGTGGAGGGAGGAGAGGAGAAATTTTAACTCTAGTAGGGAGTAAGCTGTACATGAATACATGCAGTGTTCACATACCCGTATTACTTCATACGGTAGCTACAATGAATCAGCATGGGGAATCCACCAGTTGAGAACAGATTTAAGTGCTGAAAAACGCGATAACACCTTTTTTTATTAGTTACGGCCAAAATCAGACTTGTATCTGGTCAGTATTAAAAAGTAAATTCTTAATTTTACGCAAAATCAGATTTTCTCCACTTTTTCCCCATGATAAATGCTTGCTTCTCGGCAGAATGCAAAACATCTTCTTAACCAATCATAGCGCACCATTCTACGCATTGTAAAAATCAATGGCAGAGCTTTGAACCCACAGGAAATCCTAGTTTTCCACTTCTACTTTGTACTTCTTGATCAATAAAACAAACAAAAACAAAATAATACTTTTGATGGCATTGATAAACCTGTGGTGGTTTTCTGTGACGGGAAGAAATGTAAACCATCAACATCGAAAAAATTACGCGAGAGTCACTCGGGAGATGGATCAATGCCGGCTGTTGCTTGTTCTCCCGACAGCATCAAGCTTCTGTCATGCTAACACATTGACCCCAGGGGATCTTATGAAAAACGTTACATTATTTTACTCGAAGCCAACGAAAATCAAGCAGGACCAAAACATTTTAGAGCTGATCGCTGTCAAAAAAGTTCAGGGACGACGTCCCAAGGATAACCGCAGCAATGACAGTGTTCCTAATATGGCAAAGTAAGTGTTTTGATTAATGACATTAATGTTTATGTTTATGTATTTATTTTTTAATCAGTGTATACCACTAGTCAACTAAATGAATATAATATGGCAAAGATGAATGCATATTTATATATTGATTCAATTGATTTATTTATCTAAAGCATTTTGAAAAAAAAAAAACGTGTCATAGGTTTATATCAGTTTTTATAATAAATCTTTGTAAATCAAATTATGGATTAAAATTTTTTATGTTTTTATAACCTAAATATGCTCTGTGAACGTGTGTAACAGAAAATAGTGGTTTGCATCTTGTCACTTTCTTTGTTTAGAAAACAAATTTTTACACAAATTAGTCAAAATGGATTATTGCGATTTGGAATATATATATATATATATATATATATATTTCTTAATATATATTAAGAAAAATATATAATAAAATCCAAACTGTACATACTTATGTTTTATTCTTAATGTGGGTCATTGTTCAGCTAAAACAACTTTCAGACATTTCCTGTTTTTATCCTAATAGAACAAATTATAGGATCAACCACTCAAAATGTCTAGCATGCCAAACTTTTAAACTTTTTTTTAGAAGAGAAAACAAAAAAAAAGGACTAAAGAAACAACAACCTTCAAAAACAAGACATCATTATTTAATGACCCGATGTTGCCTTTGCTGTTCAGAGCATCACAGTGTGTTGCTGCTGCAGTAGCTGACTGGTTGTTGTTGTGAGATATTTCAATGGAGTCCTCCATAAGACAAGCGAAAACCGAAGAAAGTGTCGCTACATAAAGAGAAGTGAGCTACAAATGGTGTACATGCACGTTCACAAACACACCCTGTATAAACACACGCGTTTCCCAACTGGTTTGTATTGATAGAGAGGCTTCATGCTGTGTCCCTTCCCACGCGGCCCTGCCGAGCCACGCTCTGTACCAGGAGTTTACTGATGTATTCCCTGTCTGTCTCTCTATTTCTCTTTCTTTATGTCACTCTTCTTATGTTTCTCTCTATGATGTCTTACCAACATTTACTTTTAACCAATGTGATTCAAGCTACATTTTTAACAGAAAGTATATGGGGAGCTCAGATGCAAATGCTGCTAAAAGCCACCTCGGTTAGAAATAAGATAATTAAATGGACAAAATGTTCTCTGCACGTATTACGTTCATCAAATCCTAGCCTCAGGCCATTCAGAAATATTAGTTTGTTGGCGGAAACCATTTAGAGCCCAATAAAAAAGAGGATTTTGCTCTTCATATGTGTTCACTGGGACTCGAACCCACACTCTGTTTGGGCTGCTAACCAACAATTGGGCACTTTTCATTTCTGTTATGCCATGTATAAATCTACTGTACACTCTCAGGAAAACTGGTCAAAATATGTACCCCATCTGTCACTGGGGTGGTACCCTTTCAAAAAGTTGTTTCTTTTATTTTTTTATAAATTAATTTTTAATAACCTCATCTAATATTAATTATTTTTTTCCAGACAGTAGGGGAGCCATTAAACGGCTAAACAATTTACCACAAATTAAGTCCGTTCAGCTATAAAATTTAATTAAAAATAAAAATGAAAGTAAACTCGTTTTTCCATTAAATATGCATTTCCCTTTGTCTTCTATCAGCTCATTGCTTCTAGGTTTACACTATACATTCCAAATAAGGCTCGCTGTGGAAAACAGTGTGTCTGTAATGTTTAGTATTTGCCTGCGTATTTATTGTTCGCTTATAGTTGCAAGGATTCACAATTACTGTCACTCCTCTATCTGCGCTTCTCTCCTTGGCTTCATGCTTCTGTTCACTGCAATTAATAGCAGACTGCTGGTGTGGGTAGATGTGGCCTTCCATATTTAATTAGCAAAGCTAGCATACATAGCCGGGCCGTTTAGCCTGCATGCTAATGAGTTTGTTTGCCAAAGAGGATCTTATGCATACCGAGGCTAAACGTGTCCACCTATTCTGCCATACAATGTTTTGTCTAATACTCCACAAATGTGCCATGTTATCTTATTTTCTGTGAATATTTATTTTTAATCTTTTGAAATTTGATCTTTCTTTATGACTGCCTTTTTAAATGACATGCGCACAGGCTGTATGGGAGAGCGGGGCACAAACTAATGCTTTTTGACTTTTGCTCTATCATAAAAAAATACATATTTAAGTTAGATGAATAAGCTTTTTACACAATCAAATGGTGATTATTTTTACCGTTATTGTGCAATTACACCGAAAGTGACAGGAGTGCAAACGTTACAACTTACTCCATGGGTGGGATTAATTGTAACAAACAGAGGGGTTGTTGTAACAACTGTTAAAAATTTTTGTTTAAACACAAATAATTCAATCAAATTCTGTATATACAGTATACTATAGGTGGATATTGTTTATATAATAGATAGATATCCACACATTCATCCATCCATGATTCTTCATCTAACCATCATTGTATTATGCATCAATGCATATATATATATATATATTTTTTTTTTGAAAGAGCTGCACAATAGGCTTTATGCCCAGCTGCACTACTTCCTGAACTTCAGCCAACTCCTTGTTTCCTGTCTGCCATTATTGGCCAAACTGATTAATCCAGGTGTGTCTGATTATTGTTGTTGTGACTACTGAGGTCAGGCACACCTGGATTAATCAGTTTGTCCAATAATGGCAGACAGGAAACAAGGAGCTGGCTGAAGTTCAGGAAGTAGTGCAGCTGGGCATAAAGCCTATTAAGACAAAAAAAAAAATCATAATTGTCAGATATTTGAACCCAGTCTCACGGAGTTGGCTATAAATTGCATAAAGTGTAAAAATCATGCAATACATACGCCAAATTCCAATTTGGCATGCATATGATACGCCAGTCCTTCCCATTCACTTAAACGGATAATCTTTTTTGTTGTTTTATTTAATGGTTTTTCAATTTGTTTGCTATTTTTTACCATTTTCGCTTGGGTTTAGGGTTAGAACAACATTTTGTTATATAAAAATGACATCCTAACCCAAACCCCAATTCTAACCCCAACTCCAAGCGACCGTGGTTTAAATATAGACATGGAGAAACCTGTATCTTAAAAAAAGCGAAAATGGTTTAAAAAACAGAAAAAATTGAGAAACCAATAAATTAAACGACAAAAAAGATGTGCCATTTAAGTGAATGGGAAGCACATGCGTATCATATGCACGCCAAAGTGGGATTTGGCGAATGTATTGCACGATTTTTACACTTTAGGTGCTATTTATATGCATCTACATGAGACTGGGTAGGATATTTCCCAGGATATTGTATTACCGGTTATCATTTTTAATAATAGTATTTATATTGTTTTCATTGTAACCCTGTAACACAACTAACCCCACTGTGTAAACATTTTCAATCCAAGCTATCAGTTACTAGAAGTTGCTGACATCTTTCAAAATGGTGTTATGTTTTATGTAACAAAACTAAAATAATATAAAGTTGGATTTGGTGACTTACACACCCATCTCAAAAATCGAAAAAATTAAGAAATTTACTTCTATTCGTCCAAAACACTTTTGTGTAATATCTTAATGAAAACACATCAAAACTTTTCACAAATTCAGAGGAGGTCTGAGTATTAAGTATATAATTCTAACAGTAGGGATGCACCGATATGGAAATTTTGGCCGATATCGATAACTGATAACTCTTTATATTTGGGGGCAGATAACCAATATATATAGGCCGATAAATATTCATATTAATTTCACAATGAAAAACTCCCAGACCGCGGACATCTTGTCTTTGCGCTAGACTAGCATACTCTTCTTAAGCCCGCAACACGTGTCATCTTCGTGCTATTTCACAGAAAGCACCAATCAAAACTCCACATGGCCAGCAATGAGCAAGTGAAGTTGTTCAACAAACCGAAATAATCCATAATTTATCGGCTTTCATTTATCGGCCTATTTTTGCTATATAATATAAAAAAAAAACACAGTTATCAGACAATAACGTTATGTCGGCCAATATATTGTGCATCCCTATCTAACAGTAAAAGAAAAATACCAAAAAACACAGATTGCTCGGCTCTGTATATGTAAAGTAGCCGTGTGGCTATTAACCCAATTCTAGTTCATGCTCCTACTTTAAAATGGCTGCAATTTCTTATCCGTTTCAGCTATAGTTTTGCTATCTTCTGATAAATGACACATGGGACACTATTTTCCAAATGTGCAAAACATTTATAAATGCTTTTCTATACCAAGTTTTTTGTAATTAATAGAAAAAACATACTATTTTATGTCTGATGGTAGTTACATTTTAGGTTTTAAGTATAACTACATAAATGACCTAATATAAGCTAATGTGCATAGTCAAGGGTTAATCTAGAGCCTAAACCGCTTTAATTTTTATCTCAACATTAGATCTGTGTAATATTTTTTAGCAAAATATTTGATCTATTTCTCATACAAATAGTGTATAGTTTATAGTACAAATGTCGCATGAATTATTTTATTTTTTCTTTACAGCCATGGCCACTATGCTACTTTGTAAAGATACGTTTTAATTGTATCTCATGAAAGAAATGTTTATGTAGGGGGCAAGTACACACACAAAAAACGTATAATTTCTGCATAAACTATTTCTGTGAACCATCAAAGTTATTGTGATGCATGCCTGCAGAAAAACACTTCAGTTTGTTAAACACCTGTTGCATTGTTAACCAAAGTGCTTGTCAAGGCTCGTGTTGATTTAGCCACATTCACAGCCTTTGATTTCGCTCCTCCATCAGTTCGAAATTCCAGCACTGGAAACAGCTGATTGTTTGGCATCTTGATGAGTAATTGAACACACTAGGACTGATTCACTCGCCTCCCTTTAATCCCTCAGGTGGTCTACGCTCCAGAGAGCCATTTATTTGACTGATTTGATCTAATCCGATTGGTTTCGATTTGATTTTCTTCCTTAGCCTTCGTCGCCAATTGGACCTGATCTCTTATTATGGTGCGGTAATGGGACCGAGGAGAGGGAATCAACTCTCGCGTTTGAAGCGACGAAGTACGAGCGTTGACGAAAATGACATTACAACACGGTTTGCTAAGCTAATGCTCGCTTATGTCTGATCAGACAGTACCATATGCCTGTTAGCAAGGCCTCCCCGGACTTCGGAATGCCGGCAGGCGCACGCAAAGCTGTGTCACAAAGGGTCAAAATGGGATTTGATTTGTCACATAGTTTCCAATCATGATTATGCATATTGTTATACTTAGAGCTTATGGCAATGTGTGATTGAGCTTGTTAAATTCCCTGGAGATGCCATTACAATCACATTCTCTTTGTTTCTTACTATCTATCCCTGCTGCTTTAAAGAAATGTAGGCTTTTGATAACACCCACGCCAAATCTGTATGCCACTGCGGAGACACTGCAAGTCATTTAACTAATTGATACAATTGAAAAAATCTCTTGGGATGCACTCAAATGCAGCTATTGTATATTACGCCCCAAACCTTCTTCTGTATATAACCGAAAACATGATTTTCTTTATTGTGCCCATTTACGCAGGGCAGATATTTTTATACAAAAAAAAAATTATATATATATATATATATATATATATATATATATATATATATATATATATATATATATATATATATATAAAAGCTTTGATGCATTCTTTGTCATGTCCACATTGCATCGTTTGCGACATGCCGTGCATGTCACCAAAAAAAAAACGTGTATCCAACTTAAATAAAAGTTCATTGGGTTCATTGCTTATTATGGGTGCCTAATATTATTGTATATTATTATAGGTAGGTGTTTCACAGGAAACCGTCAATATCTCTCTTTTCTCCAGCTCTCAGGCATATATACAGATAAAGGGAAATGAACTTGTTTTATCTGCAATGCAGCAGCAAAGCAAGCTTCTTAAAATCATGGAAATATTCATGAATCACAACAGCATCACAAACTCCTCTTGGCTCATTCTGCTCGGCACGGTAATGAACAAAGCTGAATGGGTGGCCGGTTCCTGCACACAAACTCAACCTACATACAGTAGCATAAATAAAGATGAAATAGTTGTAAAGCACTGTGGGAGCTGAAAAGCGTTGGGAGGAAAGACTTATCCCTCTCTTTTTATCTCAAGGCTGTCTTTGGAGTACGCGTCTTGATCCGTCTCATCTGGCTGCTCCCAGGCCAGCGACTTAAGTCTTCCATTGATTTCCGATATATAGAAATGGTTGGAATGTTAAAGAACGATTTTGACTTGAACCAAGGTCGTAATCAGTGGGTATGTGGGTTACGATGGTGACTATTTGATAACTTATCATCATTTTTACTTCTTTTTAATTAGTTTTACTTTTAACCACAACATTTTTTAAATATAAAATAAATGAATAAACCAGATATTAGTAACATATGTAAATTGTTATGGTTGCACACTGTAAAAAGTGAAAAGTTGGATCAACTTAAAAAATTACTTAAATTGGTAACACATTTTGTTTTATTAGATAAAGTAAAATTGTAAGTAAAAAAGTAATGTTTTCAGTGCACATTAAACAACATTAAAATGAATGTTGACAATAATAATAAAAAATATTAGAATAATATTATTAAAACAATAATATAAAAATGTATATAAAACATGGAGTAGGCCCGGCGTGTTTTTACTCATTCCCGCCAGAACTTTTTTTTTTAAAGTTGCCCGCCAGCATTTTTTTGTGATTTTCACAAACGTTTCACAAAATGCCTTCCAGGATTTTTTTCTTCTAAAAATATATAAACATACATATATATCAAACGAAAGAACAGACCCTCTGAAAAACTTTCAAGATATCTTTATTTTTTTCTCTGTTTATAAACTCTTAAATATGGGTATTTTTCTTCAAACATATTCTGTTTTAGCAAAAAGCTGAGATAATTGCATTTTAGTGGAGGAATTTTGTTAGAGATCAGATTCAGAACGATTATCAAAACATACACGGAGTGTAAAATTCTTTTAAAAAAATTGCTTCATTTTTTCATAAATTGGGAAAGAGTGGATCAGAGTGGATAATTGGGGTATTGCAGATTATCATACAAACTCATCAGGAACATGTTTTTTCAGGCAAATGTTTTTTTTTTCTTAATTGACGAGATAACTCGTCAATGGCCGGGAATGAGTATTGGAACACACCTCAAATCATACGCCAATATAAGACATCAAAAAGGTTGACAATAATTTATAGACAGCTAAAGTTAGCTGATGAACAGTTTAGACATCACTGTAAAAAATCTTTGCTGCCTTATTTTTTTCTATTCAACTCAGATTTACAAGTCATGTCAACTTACTTTTATTTATCTTGACAATATATGAGTTGCTACAACTTATAAAACGAAGTTGACTTATTTTAACTATATTTTTTTAAGATATAATTACTCATTTCTAGTCAAGTTAAAATTACTTGTAAATCTGAGTTGATTAAACAAAAAATTTTAAAGCAGCAAAAAAAAATACAGTGTACTTAAACCATCACCTAAAAAAATGTATTCCTTTTGCAGCTGCATTTAGCCAATTTATAACTCTCCTAAACCTTTATATTTAATTATAGTTGTAATTTATTTAAGACAAAAATATAACAACTTGAAAAAAAACACATCTCGAGATCCCTCATTGCGCTCCATTTTGCACATCGCAAGCTTTCGGGCCACTTTTCAGGCCTGCGTTCAGCTCCCTGTGCCTGTCTGCTTCCCTAAAGACTGTGCAGGCTTCTCGAATGCACTCATCTCTTTGAATAAAACAGGTCACTCCACTAAAACATCAATGATAACATGTTCATGTCCCCCCAAAATTAAATCAAACATCTAATGCTTCCGTTTTGCTAAAAGTGCATTATAGAAACACGAGAATGGGTGCATGGAGATGGAAGGGGTGGGAGTTTATTAATCGTGCATTATCGCTCTTCTAGGTTAGTAATGATGATGTACGTAAGGGTTTGTGGCCCATTAGGGTAAGGGCGATACATTAGCACACGTGTCAAATAAAAATTATTGATTTTAATATGGTTGCATTTGTTGTTACATTAATGTATGAAAACGACAAAACCTTTTTTTCCTTATTTAGCAGAATGCGATCTTTAAGATTGGCTTCCCATGGCTTTGTCCTGTTTTCTTGTATTCATGTATGTGTAGTTATTTAATTATGTTTTTTTTTTAAGTATGAAACTTATAATGTCTTCTTTTCTCTTTCTTACATGCTGGTTCGTTCAAATGTTTGAAACATAAGGTAAGTGTAGTTTTCTTCTTTTAGTGCTTTACAACGCCTGTCAGTGCTGAATTTGTATGCATTGTTATATTGTGATGTATAGGCAGCGATTACTTATAGTAAATTACTTTGATGACCGCCTTCGACGTTTGAAAACACAATTACCTCCGGTTACTTAGCAACAGAACTCAAATCAGCTTATTTGTACCCATCTTATACTTTAAAGGATTTTGTTTACTGTTGTACGTACATTTTCTGAAGAGAGAAACAATATAAAACTCCTTTTTTCCTCAACAATTCCACCTGATTAAATATCCATCTTTCAGCATTTCTCTGTTCGGCAGAATTTTGCATTACTTCTGTCTCTTGAGCTTAGACCTGTGCCGCCCATCGGCAGATTGAAAGCGGCATTTCCCATGCTGCCAAATTGTAGTCTCCTCCTGCGCTGTTCGTTCCCTCCACCTTTGCCTCCTCCTCTTTCTTGCCTTCGCGCAAAGCGGACTTGATGTGGGCTGGCTGCTCGCAATTGATCTAAAGCACTTTTATGGAATAGGAAACTTTCTTCTCTCGTTTGATTTGCCCATGTTCAGTGGAGGGAATAGCACATAAACACCTCTGTCTGTTTTGATTCCTCCAGACCCCATGTGAAGCCCACGACAACCACGCACGGCCGCCTGCGCATGCACGCATTGCAGTTGTTTAGACACACATCTGTGTGTGTGTGTATGTGAGTGTGTTTCCAGGGCCTCCGCAGTTATTTGCTAGCCCATTAGGCTTTTCCTGCTAGTTTAAGTAGAGCAGCTCTCAGCATTCAGTCTAGAGATATACATCATCAGGCATGCGTGTTTGTATGTGGAGGTTTGCGTAGATACGGCATCACTTTGCCCGTATAGACAATGTGAAGTGTTGTCCGCAATGCATTTACGTTCTGAAATATGACATATTTCTTAATTATGTTCGTTGGGGCTTTGATGTTAATGGCTTATATTTTTTTGTTCCCTGTCCATGATGTTTTGGTTATGTCATCAAAAAGATGCTCAATTCCTTCAAAAATGTAAAGCCTTATGTGCAATGTGGGATTTGACAGAAATGCAAAAAAAGGGCAGTTTCCCGGACAAGGTTTAGATTAATCCAGGACTAAACCTTGGTTATTTTGGGACATTTAAGTAGTTTTAAGAACAACCCCTACAAAAAACTATGCTGGTGTGCATCTTGAGACAAAACAATGGCACTGGTATATGTTAAGATACTTCAGTGCAATTTATTTTTAAATAAAGGCAGCTCAAACATGCAATTTAGTTTGGGACCAGCATAAGGCATGTCTGGGAAACTTTCGCTATGGGTTTTATTATCTCTTATTATCTATTATCTTATTATCTATTTCAATGGTGCACAAGTGAGTACTGGAAAGTTTTTTCCCCCACTTCAAGCACTATCTTATACTGCACAGGAACCGCACTGCTTTCCGTCTTTTTTCCAACATGCTGAGTTGGCATTCTGACAAGCTGACATATTTTTGAAGTCGCTGCAGCAGCAATACGCTTGCAAAAATGTGCGCGTCGCACCACTTAAGCTTCGCAATCACGATGCTATCTATTTGAGCATGTTTGCCGCGCGACTCCATTTAAAATAGCGTATTTCCACATGCAAAAGATGTGACATGTGAACCGCCCCTTCAGCGTGTGAATCAGTCCTTCCAGAATTTTTTTTTTTGTGATTGTTGCGGACAAAAATCCCTGATGTTGCGGCACGTTTTCTTAAAATTGTGATGAAATATGCAAAACATTTATGCAATTTTATGCAATGAAATTGTGGGAACTTGCAAAAACTGCGGGAACTTTTCAATGACGTCACTTCATAATGTTACCATGCTAACAGGGGACATGGCTGTGCATGTGTGAAGTAAATGCAAAATTTTTTAACTTTCTGCTAAGATATATGTGCTGGGATTGTGAAATCATGCAAGCCCTGCATATTTTGTGCTCAGAAATCTGCAATTTATGCTGCTAAAGTGCAGTGTATTTGAAAAAATGCGGCTCCCGCATAAATATGCGGACTTTGGCTGATTTTGCGTTGAATAATATAATCACTTGTTTCTGGAGGGACTGTTATATGGAAGTCACTAGCTGGGTTTCCACCAAAACGTGAAGCGAATCTTTTTCAAAATTCGCAAATAAAGAAAAACAAAAATGCAAATTAGGTGCGTTTCCATCTAGTAGTTTGAGCGAATGACAGTGGTATTGGGTAACCTAGTAGCCGACAGTAAACAAAACAATGTATGCGTGGAAAATGAAAACGGGACTGCATGTAGTAACAATGGGGCAAGTTGTTAATGTATTTGCCGTGCAGCTTGTAATTGCCAAACTGAATGCTGTGCATAGAGGAAGAAATGCAGACTTTTTATGGAGGCACTAGCAGCAAGGACATTGCGACAACATTGAGCCATATAGGGTAAAGAAAATTTCAGTAGAAGCGGCTAGATTGTCAGTCTCGTGGGTTTAATGTTTGCTATGTCAGAATTAAAGCAACACCAAAGAGTTGTTTTACCTTAAAATAACGTTTCCAAAAAGGTTTTAGTCGTTCATCCACTCGAAACAGGGTGAACGGCACTTTCACATTCGGTTTGCGACCAAAACCGCACTAAAGAAGTTTCCAACCGTCGGGTCGCGGTCCTGTAGTTCGAGTGAAAACTACAAAAACATACAATCCAATCAGAGCCAGCTATGCTGCCGTAGGCTAAATTCGACATTACGAAAGTGGTAATGGACAATTCCGCTTCTAACCTGTAGGGGGAGCAAAGAGTAAAAACTCTTTAGTGTTGCTTTAAGTCAGCAAATGGGTTTCCAGCTCCCATTTTTTGCATTTACTCTTTTTCGTATAAATCAAAAACCACCTTAAGCACGCATAAAGCTGATTTTTTGTTGAAATTTGGCATTTCCATCACTCGTGTTTGATGTGAGACTTTAAAATGCGCATAAAATCATGGTGATAAAAACATGGCTCCTGTCATGTTTCTACTGTAGCCCTAATGGACTAACTGTTTTACAGAGCGCGTTTTATCCCTGAATTGTCTCAGACGACATCATGTTTGTCCTGTGGCCACTACAGTAGCTTCTCATTGCGTTTCGAAATTATGGTTGGTTGCTTTTCACAATCTCACCACTAGATGCCCCTTAAAAACACATTTTATTATGGTAGGTTTCCTGTATTTTGTCATGTTGGTAAAGACTTTACACAACAAATCACAGATTATGTTCTGCCGCATCTCTTTCTGTCTCTTTTCTATCTATCTCTCCCTCTTTTAATAGGTGTTATTTTGAAAATTTGATGGTACTTTGTACCTTTGTATAGCACTTCTTATATTATTGCCTCCCTAAGATGAACTACTTTATCATTTTCCTCAGTGTTATAAGTGATGTTGTTGTAAGTAAGTCATCATAAAATGTGTCTGCTAAATGCTTACATAAAAATTGTAGGTATTACAAGATCATTCTTTATGATTGCTTTTACATTCTTGAAACATACGCATTGCTATATGATAGCTCGCACTTGAAAATACAATAACTTGTTTGGAGAGACCTGGGCTTTTTTGGCCGATGCTCCGTCTGCAATTTCTTTGACGTTTGCTCACTGCTACTCTATAGCTGGCCAGCGTGCACATCTGGCAGCTGTATGGCAGATTTCAAATTAGCTTAAAATGCACTGTAGCAGCTACATCTGTACTGTAGCATTAGCAGCATGTCATACATCCACTCACAAGAGTGAGTTGGCCGCTATTTTGTTTACATAGTCATGTTAAAGTCCAGGGACAGGTAATAGAAACATCACAAAGGCGACTGAAGGACGCACGCACAGAAGTCCAGCTGGACTGTACTTTCGTGCTGGACATGGAGGTCAGTGAGAAGATTGCACAGGCGAGGCTCATGGTGGGGCGCATCAGCTTTTAGCACTGTTCGATCAGGCTGACATGCCGAGATCAATTTCGGAAAGGGCCAGGGCCGTGTTCAGCCTGCTGTGCCTGGAGCTGGTTCTGACCCGGATTACAGAGCACAGGCTTTGGCTATCAACCATCCAGCAAACTATCAAAGTAACATTTGTAGCTGTTTTCTTTGAAAATGTAGTTTTTATAAATATTTATTTCTTCTCTACCTCACTGTTTTTCTGTCTGCCTGCCTTCTGCTTATCTGTCTGAATGTATCTATCCAGTCTAAAGTCTCATAATATGGTTATGATATTAAGAGCATCAAATTTTGAATTCACATTGATTTCAATCTTTGACATAATCTTAGTCAGTCAATATTTTTCCCAAAATGTTCTTTACATTATGTTGGATGTGTTGAAGGTGCAACATGCAACCATAATCACAATTGTTTCTGTCAATGTAGCATACTACTGTGACATGCAGTTGTGTTCATAAGTTTGCAGAATTTATGATTTATTGGACATTTTTCAGAGAATGTGAATGATAACACAAAAACTTTTCTTTCACTCATGGTTAGTGTTTAGCTGAAGCAATTTATTATCAATAAAAACTTGGAGGATCTGCAGGAAAAGGTACACTGAAAAAAAGATTCATTTAATTTACTTTTTTTAAGGTAAGTGGTTGCAGTCAATTTATTTATGCTACATTTAAACAAAAGTTTTTTATTTTATTTTATTTTTATATTTTTTTTGTTTAAATGTAGCTCAAATAAATTGACTGAAACCACTTACCTTAAAAAAAGTAAATTTAATGAATCTTTTTTTTTTCAGTGTAAAAAAAATGAAAATGGATATAAAAAGATATCCAAGGAACTGAGAATGTCAATCAGCAGTGTTCAAACTGTAATTAAGATGTGAAAAATGAGAAAACCACAGCCACAGCTGCCAGCAAGATTGTTCGGGATGCAAAGAAAAACCCACAAATAACTTCAAGTGAAATGCAGAACATGTGGTGTGGCTGTTTCAAGATGCAAAATAAGGAGGCACTTGAAAAAAGATGGGCTGCATGGTCGAGTCGCCAGAAAAATGCCATTACTACGCAAATGCCTCAAAGTATCCCGATTACAATACGCCAAACAACACAGAGGCAAGCCTTAAACCTTCTGCCACAAAGTCATTTGGAGTGATGAGATCAAAATTGAAAATTTTGGCCAAATCCATAAACGCTACATTTGGAGAGGAGTCAACAAGGCCTATGATGAAAGGTACACCATTCCTACTGTGAAAAACTCAGGTGGGTCGCTGATGTTTTGGGGATTTGTGAGCTGCAAAGGCACAGGGAATTTTGGTAACAATTGATGGTAAGATAAATGCAATATGGTATATAAAAAACTGGAAGAAAATTTATACTCATCAGCCCGGAAGCTTTGCATGGGACGTACTTGGACGTTCCAACTTGACAATGATTCAAAATACAAGGCCAAGTCGACCTGTCATTGGCTACGGCAGAATAAAATGAAGGTTTTGGACTTAAAATTTGGGCACTATGGGGAGATCTCAAACATGCAGTTCATGCAAGACAGCTCAAGAATTTACAGGAACTTGAGGGGTTTTGCCAAGAACAATGGGCAGAAGATAGAGAGCCTCATCCAAAACTACCACAAAAGATTTTGATTTGTCATTGATGTTAAAGGGAGCAATACACGGTATTAAGAAGCGGGGTATGCAAATATTCGATCCGGGTCATTTGGGTAGTTTCTGTTGTTATTATTATTTAAAAAGAGTAAACACAGTTGATTGATAATAAATGGCTTCAGCCAAACCCTAACCATGAGTATTCTGCCAGTGTATGTAAACATATAAGCACAACTGTATATACTATGACAATATTGTTAATATTTAGGGTTGTTACTTGTGCAAATTTCCTGCCACAATTAATAGGTATGGTGATTGATTGTCCAAAGAGTTGGTGAATTTGTCCACCATCATGTTGTTTTGGTGTAGTGACCGTTGTTTGGGGAGATGTAGTGATATTGGTGCAGTCACCACTGTAATTTCACTGTGCTAATGGGCATCCCAAGCTCCCAGTATAGGCAATGACAGGGAGAGATTGGTTTTAGTCAGGGCAAAACTTTCTTTTTTAATATATCATTTTTTTTCTCAATCCTTCGTGTGTCACATCCCTATTATCTTAGTCAGAAATATATCTACACTATATATGATAACCCGTGCATACAGTACCTACATAAAAATAACTTAATGTTCGTCATTCTTGTTCACACCTTTTCCTTCACAAACTGTTCAACGTAGCCTATGTATGAACTCATCAAGTTAATGTTTAATAATACACACTGCACACAAGATCACACACAGAATGTCATATTTGTGTCCTTCCTGTTATGCCTCTGAGGGGTGTGTGGGTGAATCGAACCCCCAGCGATGCACATTAAAGATGAAACATGCCATACGCAATTAATTATTAACCACGCAAATATGTTTCATCTTTTTTATCTTTTATTATTAATTTTTTTTAGCTTTCGTCGGGACATGATAGGCCTTGAATGTCGGCCCCGAACATGGATAGGACATTATCCTTCGATTTTCCATTTATCTTTATCCCCCTCTCTCTCTCTTTCTCTTTCTCTCTCTCTCTCTCTCTCTCTCTCTCTCTCTCTCTCTCTCTCTCTCTCTCTCTCTCTCTCTCTCTCTCTCTCTCTCTCTCTCTCTCTCTCTCTCTTTTCCCTTTTTCCCTAAATGAGTACCACATGAGACTGGATAAGCAGCTTGCTAGTTAAAAAAAAGAACATTATCACTTTTGTATTTTTCTTTCCTTTTTCTTTAATAAGTTTGATCATTCCATGCACGAATGAGACCTTAAGCTTGCGAACAAGTCTACGTGTGCGGGCTACATACGTAAGGTCTGTAATTTTAATGTAGTATATGCTGCTAAAATCTGATCAGCTCCCCACAACACTTGATTATGTATGAGGACAATGGCACTCGCTAAAGGTCAGTGCGCAATGCAAGCTGAAACCTCACCATGCCATATTGTTTCCCCCTGAAAAGTTTACTTAATTGATATTGAACCTTATAAACCTAAGGAAAACCAGCAAAGACAAATAGTCGGGAACTTGTTAATCCAAAACCTCATAAGATGGTTAACCTGCAAGTCTTTAATTAGTTACCAGCCTAACTGATCAGGTAAGATCAATGCGATGAACGGTACGGAAATTAGCCTCGCTCGCTGCAGCCTACCCGTAACGCCTGTCATTATAATGAGGTCCTTGCTTTGTATTATTGTTTTCAGTATGCCCATCATTTTGCCGGTTAAGATGTGTCATGTTGCCTTTAGTTGGCTGGGCAGTCAGGGTTAGGTTAATGAAACCCTAATTATGTATTCGCCTCAAAAGGTGTTACAAACACTAAAGACAGACAGGGTGGTGAGAGGGGAAAATGTTCCTCCACATTTCATTTTCGGAGAAATAAGAGAGAAAATGAGCACGACTGAGCAATAACACTAAGATCTCCTACTGTATTCATATATGCCATCATTTATTTACATCCGAGATATGGAGTATATTCTCTGCTTGTTCAATCAGCTACCGCTGTCTGTCTCTACTTTGCTGACGTCCTGTTCTTACTGTATAACCAATTCAGGGGAAGACAGGTGTGCCGTACTGCCAAATACTAGACAGTAAGTGCAGTCGATCAGGAAAGCAAACTTTTCAGGGTTGAAAAAAGTGACAAAGATGTGAGCTTGAGTAAGAAATATATACATATATATTTATTCTGTTTATTGCGTTTTCGACATTCCTTTCAATGCAAACAAACCAGCACGCATTTAATTATTGCTTAGTGACGACTGCGTAGACGTAAGCTAGGTGCCACACAATTCAACTATATGTAACATTGTTTCACGAGTGGAGTATGTACGCTCAATCTGCGCAGATTGCATAAACTTTGGCGGCAAATAGCGTGACTATAAATTGTGAAACATAACCCACCAACTGGAGTGCGTTTCCCGAACAACGACGCAACTCGCTGATGAACCAACATGGTACGATGCATAGTTGGAGAAAGGAACTACCTTGTCACGACTGTTTCCCGAAAGCATAGTAACTTTGTCGCACATGCGTCATTTGAACCATGTTGGTTTAACAACATAGTTGATGACGTCACGTGAGAGGTGAAGTACTAATTAATCTGTTTGATTTAATATCAGATTATTGCTTTAAATAACATATGTTGCATTGGAAGATTTAGTTATCTGTTGTTTATTGTCAAGATATTTAGTTCAAGTCACTCCTCCAAGGGATTCCCCAAGGTCTTAAAGCTCGTATGACTGTGCACATGCGCAGTTTTCAAATGCAGCGCTTTAATTCTGTTTACAAACTTAAAGACGTAAAATAAAATGTTTATATATTTAGAATGATGGATATCGAATGTACTACATGTTTTTTGCTTATTTTGTTCAAAAGCATGATCAACGTAAGTCTACATATTATAATAACAAGGAACGATGCTTCTAACGACAGGTCAAGAGCTGTCATTCAAACCACACAAGTTTGCGATGCAGCTTGCAAATGTTCGTTTGAATGATGGATTCGGGAAACACCAAATCGTTGAACTTTAGCAGTAAAGACGAAACTTACGACAGTAGTTGGCTAATGATGCTTTTGGGAAAAGCACTCCTGGTTAGTGATTCACAATAGCTGGACATAATTTTCATAATTTCATTCACTGCGACCCTGGACAAAAACTGACCTTACAGATTCCCCTCACTACCCATTTTCAAAATTGTACTGCATCTAGACGAATCACAATAATGAACTATTTAGGATCCAAAACTGTGAACTTTGCTGAAAGTGACAAGTTTGCATTGCTAACTCTGGTTTTGGATCAGTAAGAAGTGTGATGCCTGTAATAGAGTATACTCTTAAAACATAAAAGTTTGTTCAGTGTAATATTTACCCAGAATGGGTTAAAAATAACATGTATTAATAACAATAATATGTATTGCACGATTTTCACACTTTGTGCTATTTATACGCATCTACATGAGACTGGGTATGCTTTTTCAGGGGTAAATGCTTACAAAAGGTCAGTCAGTCGTAACAGATTTCCCCGTTCGAAAAAAAAATCTTTTCCGAAACTTGTAGGAAAAAGGAGCCGTGAGATTGGCTCAGAAATATTTAGTCACAAGCTAAACTGCTTTTTTGACACTTTGCTTCTGTTTAGCATGAGGGTTACAACTCTTAAACTGTATTAATAAGTCAGAATACATGAAGTAGCACTAACCCCAACCATCACAGAAAACTTTCTGCTACTTCACATTTTCAAGAAACATAATTCTGTTTGATTTATAAGCTTGTTTCCTCATGGGGACATCAAAATGTCCCCACAAGATCACAAAAACACTGGTATTCCTATCTTTATGGTCTTTATGGGGACAATTGGTCCCCACAACGTGATAATTACCAGGTACACACACGCACACGCACACACACACACACACACACACACACACACACACACACACACACACACACACACACACACACACACACACACACACACACACACACACACACACAGCTATTTAAAAGAACTACTCCGAGAAACAGCCAATCAGAGCAGAGCCTAGGGTTGTAATGGACATGTAAAAATGTTTCCGAATATATTCTGCACTTAATTAAGCCACAAGCTTTCAAAGATATCGGAGAACAAGTTAACATATTATTTCAGTGCATGCTTTGGCACCTTTAATGAAAAATTATTTTAATTAAACTAATTAAGTTCATTTTAAGTACTAAAATGGAAGTGTGAAGCATAAATTTAATTGAAGTTCTGTATATGGGTTCTGTTTCATCTGGAGGACACCGATTGCCAGCTGTTTTTTCAGCTGAGCCCTAGCTTTCTTCAGCCGATCGCTTTGGTAGCTGTGATTTTTGAGCTGTGAGGCGGTTGGTTGTTATGATACTTGTCCCGTCCCTCATCCACTGTGATTGGACGGCCGTGTGAGAACTGACATTGACGAGCGGAGCTTTTCACACAAAGTTGAATCTCTTTCAACTCTCGACGCTCAGCGGCGAGCGTGAAAAAAACGTGAGCAACGATTTTCAGCGCGGAAAAAAATGCTAGCTGCTGGCTTATTTGAAAAAAAAAAAATGCAGAGTTTCCATTGGAATCAATTGTAAACACACGCCGGCCGCAGACGTAAAAGCTTTGGTGTGCATGCCCCCTTACTGTATTCAATAAATTCTCAATTTCATGATTTCATGTATACCCAGGTAAAAAAGTAGTATACTTTAGTGTATTAGAAATATGATTGAAGTACATGAAGTATAAAACAAGTATGCTTCTACTTGTTGTACTTAATTTAAAGAGTATTTAATATGTACTTTTTAAAAGTATACTTCCAAAAAGATGTAATTAAGTTCAACTTAACAGTCCAAAAAATAAGTATACTAATTTACCAGTAATTCAATTATTTTTAAAATGTACTTTTGGAAAGTATACTTCAAAAAAGATGTAATTAAGTTCAACTTAAGAGTCGAAAAAATAAGTATACTAATTTACCAGTAATTCAATTATCTTTTAAGTGTACTTTTTGAAAGTATACTTCAAAAAATATGTAATTAAGTTCAACTTAAGAGTCCAAAAATAAGTATACTAATTTACCAGAAATTCAATTATCTTTTAATTGTACTTTTTGAAAGTATACTTCAAAAAAGATGTAATTAAGTTCAACTTAAGAGTCCAGAAAAATAAGTATACTAATTTACCAGTAATTAATTTATTTTTTAAATGTACTTTTTGAAAGTGTACTTTGTTGTCAATGTATTTTAAATTGTATAGAAGTTTATTTTTTTTAAGTGTATTAAATTTGACATACTTAGAGTGACAATTCAATATACTTATGGGAAGTATATTTTTTGGAAATTAATTGTTAATTTACTTTTTTAAAGTGTACTATGATCTCACTTCATTAGAAGTGTGACTTCTGTACACTTTATACGGTACACTCTAAAATAAGTGTATTTTTAGTTGCATATCAGAGTACTTTCATAAAATACGTTAGAATAATAAAATGTATACACTGCATCAAAAGAGCTGTATCCGGACAAATACGGATGGGAAATCCCTGCTAAACTTTAGGTTTGCCAGATAAATGAGGCAGAGTGCTTGGAAACGTACTCAGAAGTAAACTCGTGAAACATCCAGAAACCTTGTGTATAGGAACTGGTGGAAGTTTCCAGGAATCCTCAAAGCTGGATGTGAGGAGTGCTGGTTGTGAGGTGTGAAGGGTTAATGACAGAGGTGCTGTCTCTGTTTTCAAAGCTGGGTGGGAGGTTCGAGGCAGCACATAACATAAAAACTGGATAAAAACATTATATATCTACAAGTGCGTTTACTAAATACATGTATTATTATGCTAATGTGATTTAATTGATAAAGTTTTTTTTATTTAAGAAAATCTGAGCATCACTGAAAATAACTGTCAACATGTTTGTCAACTAAACATGTTTTGTAAACGTTACATTTTATAAAAATATTTTATATTTTTATTATTGATAAAGTATAAAGAACAAATCCGTGTGAAAACGCAGATTATAAAAAGTACATAAAGTGCCAGCAGAGGATCCAAAATAATGAAGAAAAAAAAAACATTTGAAACATCCAATGCATCTTGGAACTCGTAGTCAAATTTACATCTGCAGCATGTGAACGCCAGGGCAAAAGACTTCAATTCCCAGAATGCACCTGCACCCACCCATTCATTCCCACCAATCAGGATCAACGGCATTATTCAAACCGCTGTACTGAGTGACTCGGTTTTCGTTTTCATGCTAAACAGTATGGCTGAGGTAAGTTTGACTTTCATTCCTCTACATCGCGCAGATCTGTTCCGTATTTGTTCCTATTATGTTCTTCACTGTGATTATTTTTGTCTTTATGCGAGAAGTGTTTTAATTTAAAGCACACACAGGAAACATTAAGAGTATACACTGTGACTGTACACATTAACTTAACGTTAGTAAGTTCAACATGCGGTTTTTCAGTGAGCAAAGTTACATGCAAAATGCCTGATACACGAATCAATTCGATGTTTAAAACTTAAATAAAACTGCAAGATTACTTGTGTTGGAGATGTTCAGCTAACTGTAGCAAATGGCTCTTTCTGCTATTTTAAACGATATAGACGATCTCTTGTTGTTTAAAAGCTCATTGCTGTAGTTCTGATAGATGCTGCTTATTTTGCAAGCCTGTTTTAATAGCTTTATTCTGTTTAGTAACCAACTTAAGCCAGCTTCACGTTAAGTTTAAGATAAACTAACGTTAGATGCTGTTGTAAAGAAGCTTGGAGTCAAAATATATTTTAAAGTTGTATGATTGCCTTCTTTTTTAATATGATGTCTATCCATGTTTGTGTTTACAGAGGTCATGTACCATGTGGTCGACCTTGCTGCTGCTGAAGAGGTTTCTGTGTTAAAATGATGTAAGTTTAATCATTAATCTTGTTTTAATTCATGCCCATGTCATGCTGGCTACCAGTCAAATATCGCATACAATTAAAAATACTATTAATCACCTATAAAACCTTAAATGGCCCAGCACCTTCGTATCTTAGAGAATTAATATCAGAATACAATCCAACACGTACACTGCGGTCGCAAAATTCTGGTCTCTTAATTATTCCTAGAATATCAAAAGTGTCTAAGCTCTGAAATGATTTGCCAACTGATGTCTGTGAATCAGACACAGTCAATCACTTTAAATCTAAAGGGACACTTCACCCATTTGTATTAAAGGAATAGTCTACTCATTTTCAATATTAAAATATGTTATTACCTTAACTAAGAATTGTTGATACATCCCTCTATCATCTGTGTGCGTGCACGTAAGCGCTGGAGCGCGCTGCGACACTTCGATAGCATTTAGCTTAGCCCCATTCATTTAATGGTACCATTTAGAGATAAAGTTAGAAGTGACCAAACACATCAACGTTTTTCCTATTTAAGACAAGTAGTTATACGAGCAAGTTTGGTGGTACAAAATAAAACGTAGCGCTTTTCTAAGCAGATTTAAAAGAGGAACTATATTGTATGGTGGAACAGCACTTTTGTGAGTACTTCGACTCGGCGCAGTAACACCCTCCCTCTCCCATTATGAGAGGAAGAAGGGGAGCGGATTTTTCAGGCGAGTTGAAGTACTCCCAAAAGTGCTATTATGCCATAAAATATAGTTCCTCTTTTAAATCCGCTTAGAAAAGCGCTACGTTTTATTTTGTACCACCAAAATAACTACTCATCTTAAATAGGAAAAACGTTGATGTGTCTGGTCACTTCTAACTTTATCTCTGAGTGGTACCATTGAATGAATGGGGCTAAGCTAAATGCTATCGAAGCGTCGCAGCGCACGCACACAGATGATAGAGGGATGTATCAACAATTCTTAGTTAAGATAATAACATATTTTAATATTGAAAATGAGTAGACTATTCCTTTAAGCCTAGTATCTTTAGAACCCCAGTCATGTTTTTGAATGTTCGTGCATCATTTCCTGAGACAGGAGAAATACAGATTTCAGTGTTGCACTTTCTTCTTTCAATGATGTAAAAATCATCATTTTGCATCATTGAAAGAAGGAAGTCCAATATCTTTGTTGAGGGGGTGAGACTACAAACACCCCTTTTTCAGTCAAATAGGCACCAAATTCGAAATGTATGTTACATTTCCACTACAAATATGAGACACTTTCAATAAAGATTAATGTTTCTACGGGTGAAATGGTCCATTAAAGCAGTGGTTCTCAATCTTGTTCCTGGGGACCCCCTGCTCTGCACATTTTGTATGTCTCTCTAACCTGACACACTTTGCTTAGTTCATGGAGCTCTCATCTAATGAGCTGATGATTAGAGTCAGGTGTGTTAGATAAGGAATACATACAAAATGTGCAGAGCAGGGGGTCCCCAGGAACAGGATTGAGAACCACTGCATTAAAGGATAATTCTGCCATTTAACACTTTGAGTCTCATTTCCAAGAGAAGTCAATGGAACTTTACAAAATGCCAAATAAAACACGACAGAAACTGTATTTTGCTACACTACTTGTTTTTAATCATCAACGAAAACCACAAACCACTCGGTTTTAAAAATGAACGTTAAGTGTTGTTTTAATGACATGCTTGTGCATGGCCCTTGACCTCCATTCTGAAGCAGTCAAGAGACGCTTCTAAACAAGTCAAAAAGTCAAGACATGACCCATTGTCAAAATTTCAGTGACCATCACTGTAGTTCATCCAAAACAAACCAGAAATGAGACTCAAAGCGTTTAATACCGGAATTATTCTTTAAGACTTTTTTCTTTAACAAAGCATTCACATATTTTGACTAGTATATTATACTTATCTCGCAAAAGTTAGCTTGTACAGAACAAAGCATTCACATAACTTGTCTAGGTAATTTACTAATGCCGCAATAGCTAGCCTGTCTGGAACCGAGCATATATTAAAACACAACACTATGTAACACTTGCATTACATGTGAATGGCCCCTACACTAATAGGATTTTGTTTCTCTCTCCCTGTCTCGTCCTCAAACCCGAGGACATTGAGACAAACGGACCAGTTCCGGCTGCCGTGGAGGTCAACACACCACTGATCTACTGGCTGCCCTTCAACGTGATGCCCAGCCGATGCCTGACCACCGACGGAACCCGCTAAATCTCCTTATCCGTTTACATCCCATATATATATGTGTGTATCTTTTCCTCCTAGGACTTTTTGTTCCTCCCTGAGGTTTTTCTCCTAGGGGTTTTTCAACCTCGGGGAGTCAACCAACATTGGCTTAACTTAGCACCCTCTTTTATACGAGACATTATTAATTTGCTCGCTTGTAAAGTTTATTCATAGCCGCTGTATTTTGCTACTTATATTGTCTGTTGATTTTTCTATGTTTCCCCTGCTTCTTTTAATGTAAAGCTGCTTTGAAACAACTACAAATTGTGAAAAGCGCTATATAAATAAAATTGAAATGTTTTTTTCCTGTTTTACAGATGCAGTGAGGGAGTGATTTCCCAACATCGAGGTGGCAGAGATCCGGGACCTTCTACGGAGGAAGTGCAACAATGCCAGTTACAAGGCCTCCAGTAGTTCAAATCAGAGCTAGATGTGCATATAGTACAAGTTGTTCGCAATTGTTCTCTTCCCGGCCTTTCAAAGAAAGTCGACTGTTTAAGGTTCCCATTTTGCCAATATCTGTTTTGTGTGTTACTTTTGTGTCAATAATAAAGATCCTTTTTTGAAATGCAGTTTGTAATCTGTTTGTGTGCATTTGAACTGAATTTTTATATAATACACTTGTAGTGTAATTGCAATATTCATGCTTAAGTATAACAAAATGAGGATAAAAGTACAAATTAAATATACTTAAAATATAAAAATACACTATAATAATATTGCACTGAAAGTACGTCTTTATGATATTTAGGTTGTAATTGAACTTCACTTTAAAAACATTATTATTGTCATAGTGGGACACTTTAAAAGCACTAAAAATAGTTAGGAAGTGCATTTGTAGAGCACTTGAAATATTACAGAAGCATACTAAATTAACATAGTTTATACTAATTATAAGTATGATAGCAGTATGCACAAAATGTACTTAAACACAACTATAATTTGTGCTGCAATGGCTTTTTAAGTGTATTTCCATTAAAATGGCAATACAATGCAATTGTACTGTAAGTGTGCTTAATTACTCATGAATCTTGATTTTCAGGAGTGTATTTTAGTGCACTTGAAGTTTAAAAAAAGTTGTTCCATTTTAGCATACTATTTACACTTGAAGTGTAATCAAATAGGTGTTAAGTTGAAGTTAATACATAATTGAGTACACTTAACTATACTTGGATTTGACGAAAATAGTACAAAATCTAGAAAATATACTTAGTACACTTTTTTAAAGTATATTTTTAATATAATTTTTTTTCACCTGGGTATATCAAAAATAGATATAAAGAAAATGTGTGCATTGCATTGTTTTTAAATTAAATATTTTGGGACACTGCCCAATCGGTCACATCCACCCACAGCCAAAGCAGTTGCTTTTTTCAACACTGAATGTAAAATAACATTTTGTTCATACACATGGCAATAAAATGATCTTATTCTACTTGACTGAAGTATTTGAGCTGCAAATAAACTCTCATGCTTTTTGTAATATATATATCTGAGGGATTTTTCATTTTCTTTCCAGCAAAGCCACATAAATATAAACATGCTCCCAAACCGTGATGATGGATTCCTTGGTGAGATTGGACAAGATTTCCATTTTGTTGTCAGAATTCCTGTTTTGTCAACGAGTTTATAGTATATTGTAGCGATTTGCCAAGGACGGTAACTTTCAATTAATGGCATGTCAACAAATTTCATAGTTATTCAGCAATTTGTCTAATAATAACTAAATAATATATTGCATTAAAGTAATAGACATTTCCAGATTTTTTTTATTTTGATTTTTTTATAGAAGCTGCTGGTGGTTGACTTTCTGGGTGGTTGTTAGGGTATTAATAATAATAATAATAATAATAATAATAATAATAATAATTAATAAGGTGTTTTACATAGTTTGTACATTTCATATACTAGTTACTTTACAGAGACACACATTGGGCGAACAATACAGCTATATGTATAAAGCCAGTAGTTCAAGTGTATACTTCTACATAAACTGAGAGGAGGGAAAATGCACAGATGTACAGCAAATATTTTGGAGTGATTTTAGCTCGCACCTCATGAACAGAATCCGGTGAGTGAGAGGAGGACCTTTGGGCTGGCTCCTCTCCAGCCTGCCTGATGGCCTTGTCTCTAGAGAGCGGACAAGAGAGAGAGAGAGAGAGAGATGGCTTTACAATCACCCTGCCAGCCTCGGACTGCACTGGCATCTCTAATCAGCTTCCCTCCTCTGCCGCATCCTGTTGCCCAGGCAACAACCAAGCCCGCTCATCTGCTGCTAAGGAGCGAGGCGGAACATTGAGAAATGAGAAACAGTGACGGTGAGAGAATACCGCTGTTCACACAATCAAAATCAGACAGAGATGGGATGCTTAATAACCCAATAATTGGCATTCAAATTAATACAGTCTAGAAGATGAGAGAAGTATCGGATGCGTGTCGCAGCATACACAGATACCTCTATACTTTTTGCACATACTGTAACTGGGTAAAAATAAGTGAGACCTTTGAAGACTTTGAAGCGAATGTTTACTTTAAACACAAACATAACTCGATGACTGCTTTTTAGAGGGGGAATCAGCAGCTGCCCGCAATCCCCCACCTCCTCTTCGTCCTTTCCCTGTCCATCGAGTGTAGAAATACGCCTCGGAGGAGAGAGAGGAGTATTGATTCATTCTTCAGTTAGGGTAGACTAAATAGAGGTGCGTGGATGGCCGAGCCACTAGAGGCTAACCACACCGGCTCAATTTTCTGAACCTTGTACTTCTGGTGTGTAAAAGGTCAGGAGAGGTTAGTGAGTGTTAGTGCTGGACTCACCATCTCACAGACTCTTTCATTACTTTCCTTAGTCCATCTCTTTTTCTCCATCCTCTCTCATGACATCACTGTTTCAGTTTTCTTCCATCCTGCCACAGGGGGACAGTCTTCCCCTCAACCCTCCTGTAACAGAATTTTAAAAGTTAGCATACGCAAGGTAATAAAACAATACAGTTCATTACAGTATGTAAGGTTTTTATGCACGACTAATAATACTGTATAGTTATCTATTATAGTGCATTTCTGTCAAAGAATCATTCTAAAAGTCACACATTGTGCCTTTAAGAAACAAAATGTATGGTACAGTTCATGTCAGGATTAATTGAAAATGTTGTTTTATGTTGTCCTTAGCAAGCAACTTTAAAGATCAGCGTTGGACGAAGTACACAAATCAAGTTGAGTAAATGCACAGATGCCCTAATAAAACTCCAATAAATTATTTCTCCAGTAAAAGTAATAAATACTCTATTTAAATTTTTCTTGAGATAAAGTAAAACAGTACTTGAGTTTTAATGTACTGAAAGGAATAGTCAATTTTCTTAAAAGAAAAATCCAGATAATTTACTCACCACCATGTCATCTAAAATGTTGATGTCTTTCTTTGTTCAGTCCAGAAGAAATTATGTTTTTTGAGGAAAACATTGCAGGATTTTTCTCATTTTAATGGACTTTAATGGACACCAACACTTAACACTTAACTCAACACGTAACAGTTTTTTTTCAACGGAGTTTCAAAAGACTCTTAACGATCCCAAGGGTCTTATCTAGCGAAACGATTTTCATTTTTGACAATAAAAATAACAAATATACACTTTTAAACCACAATTTCTCGTCTAGGTCCGGTCCAGCGCGACCTAACATAAATACGTAGTGACGTAGGGAGGTCACGTGTTACATATATAAAACGCACATTTGCGGACCATTGTAAACAATAAACTGACACAAAGACATTAATTAGTATCAGTTGACATACAACAACGTAGGAACGGTCCTCTTCCAACACACTTGTAAACACTGGGGCAGAGTTTCGCGTTTGTCCTCTGTGACTTCTTGACGTCATGACGTATTGCGTGAGGTCACGCTGACACTTTCAGGACTGGATCTAGATGAGAAATTGTGGTTTAAAAGTGTATATTTGTTATTTTTCTAGTTCTTTTGCGACCACTTCATGTACTCAGAATGGCGGAAGACAAGTTTGAGATGTGAGTGACGTCAGCTGATATTCATGAATACAGAAATTACTTTCAAAAAATACCCTACCATGAAAAATATTCATTGGAGTAGAACATAATATGGGGAATATGTCAAACTTTTTAAAAGTGAAAACTGGTTTGTTTTTTTATTTTCTGGATGTTTCTTTTTTTTTTTGCTTAGGCATTTTGGAATGGATGACAGGCGGAGGGCCAGTAGTTTCTGTTGTTATGAAATGCACACTTTGCTGTCTCATATTTGGAAGATTCTGTATATCCATCCATTCTCCAAACCCCCAGTAGGGTCACATGAGGGCTGGATCCTATCCCAGCATCTCGGGCTGCAGGCGGGAAACACCCTGAACAGATGGGGCTTACACTAGATTCAGTACAGCAACTTAAAAATAAAATGAAGAACAAAACATGAATAAAAATAGGCTACAAAAACTACTAAAAGAAAAAGTAAACATGTTTTATTTCAAATTAAAGATATCGAGAATCATACACTATGTACGTTTTCCTTCAACCAGATAAAATGATTGTCTAAACTTTGTGAAGCGAAAGCCGTTTCAATGTTTCCGTGAACGAACGCACAAAGTGGACGTCATTTTGATTTGATCTTTGGATGTGATGAAATATTACAAGTGATTTTTGTCTCTAAATTATCCTAAACACTTGTCAAGTCCTACGATATTTAAGTTGTGTATTATGCGATAAAGTTTCCCTCCAAACCTGTGGCCAGTTATTTGTCTTATGTATATAGGCAATGAACTGAGCACATGTTTGATTTGAACAGGCACACAGCAGGTGAGCACAAAACAAATATGAGCACACACAGCTACTGTGACCCATCACATCTTATCTGTATGAGTTAATTTAGCCTAGTATTAATATCTATCTGAGAATAAATTGGATCGTAAATATTTTGGTGCATGTTCTGAGTTATGTTTAGAAACAGGAACATTGTGTATTCATTAGGCTGTTTGTTTGTTTGTTTATGATTAATGCGACCAGGGTATATTTCTTATAAATATCATCACAGTTAGAGATAATTGGGAACATTTGGTTGCAAACAAATTCCTTTTCAGTCTTTAATGGGTAATATACCTGTAAATGTCTGTAGATTTATCATTCAAGTGAAATTGAAAGAGTGAAATTTATTTTGATGAAATGAATGTTTGTGAGTTTTGCATCAGTGCATTTGTAACCCCTTTCAGGTCACACTAAACTTGCGGCGCACCGTGAAATGGTATTTATTGCGTCTCGATCTGTTCAATCTATTGATTACTTTGATGACATTTCCACCGCTCCTTCCAGAGCACGGCACTTTGGCGATCGTTTTCCTTTATTTACGTCGCTTCTGTTTGTTTGCCAGAGCACGCACACGGGTGCGTGCATAAAAAATATACTTTACGCTTCCATTAACGTTGAATGCGAGCCTGAATTTATCACAGTGCCTGCGGAAAATCGACACTCTACCGTCGGCCCTAAGTTGAGAGGTGCAAACCGTGGCATTTCCATTGGCGCCGGATAGACAGAAATGCATCTTAATAGCAAAGCGTTCCCGGGGAACCCAGGGACGTATGTTTATAGCTGTCAGAAAGCACGCTAGCGTGTCTCTGTACAAATTCAAATGTGTGCACAGCAACTCGCAAGGGAGGCTGTTCCCGACTTTCGCGCCATTGTGTGCCTTTCTAGGCTCTCTCTCTCTCCCTCCTTAGATCTTTCCATCACTCTGCTCCGTCTCCTTCCTGCGACAGCCATTAACAAAAAGGCAGTGTTTAAATGGCTTTGCCTGCGCGCCTGACACGGCTGTCAGTGTGCCAGAGATTACCCCCGTCCCCTGTCCGTCCCGCAGAGAGATGATGGAAGGGCCATGACAAAGTAAAGGGAGGAAAGAAATGGACAGAGAATCGAGTGAAATGATTGACTGATTCATTACAGGAAGCAGGAAGTGGTGAATGACTGTTGCCAAGGTGCCAATTATGAGGTCGCCAGTGCGTGCTTGCCCTTTTATGAGGTCATCAGTGCATCACAGCATCTACAGTTTGGCCATTATGAGTTTCCAGAGAAATGTTTTGGAACGCTTTCATGATTATAAAAATGTTATTGTTTATAGGCTGTTTGTAAGTAGTCTTTGTTTTCATATTTAAACAATTTTACTACCGACTCTTTAAGCCATGATTCAAACACAAGTTTTGTGCAGTGTAGAGTAATGCTGCGTTTACACCAGACGCGGTAGAGGCATCAAGCGCGAGTGATTTCAATATCAAGTCAATGTGAAGACGCGTTCTTGCACGTCTGGAGGTCTCGCGGCGCGGATGAGGCGTTTGGTGCAGCACGGTAGACACAATTCTGATTCATTCGCACGTCTAGTTCACGCGAATGGTGCGAATTGAGCGTATGGCACGGTATGCGCGAATGCATTCAAACTGTTCAAGCGGCAAACTAGGGGCTGTATACCCTGAAACGCGGTTGGTGTAAACGCAGCATAACGCTTGTTGTTTGTCATTTCTACGATCACAAATACAGGTATGGTTTTATGTTTTAGTATCCTTGTTACGTCCTGCTCAAGCCGTGCTGGTAAAGTTGATTGATCAGCTTGGTCATCTGCATTTTATGGATTAGATTCGTCTCGTATTGATAAGGTAGTAAATATGATATTGACTACTGTCAGTATTGCATTGAGAGCTGGTCTTCCAAATACGGAGCGTCACATTTACGGCTGACGCCAGATGTATTCATGCCATATAACAATGTACTGGTTAGCTGGCCAATCAGAGGACAGCTTTTTACAAAATCAATGCGTTTCAGGGAGGCAGGGCATTGGGGAGCTACAATAATGTACGGTATATGGAACGTGTACATTATTGTTTGAACCACAAATCACGCAAACACGTATTACAGCCAATACACAAAATAAGCTTGTTTTTAGCGATCTCATAAGTGCGCTTTAATGTCATATGAGGTCATTATTACATCAAAGCTTCTGTACGCATTAAGAGCTCATCATACTAGATATTATGTTTATCTATGAAATCTGTTTGAACATTGACTAAAACATTTGCATACACATGCAATGCAATTATTTTATTTATTTATTTATTTATTTATTTATTTATTTATTTATTTTATTATTATTATTATTATTATTATTATTATTATTTTATTTATTATTATTATTATTATTATTTTTATTTTTATTTTTTTTTTAGTTTATTTGTTTGTTGTTTTGTTTATTTTGATTTGCTTTGATTTGATTTGCCTTTCCAGGATCTATGGCTATATTCATGAAGAAAACATTAGGATCAGTTCAGGAGAGTACTTGTCTTTTGCTTTTTTATTAACTGAATTCAGTTAACATTAATTCATCATATACATGAATTAATCATTCATAAAAGCTTATAACAGATGTTTAATTAATCTTAGTCTCCAAATAAGAGCAGAATATTATAAAAACACAGCTTTGAAAATACATAAGTCAACATGCTCATGAATTATTGTCACAAGAAAATCTCAAACATTAGACAGAGACCGAAAAAAAAAACCATTCAAATTGCAAATCACTGGCCATTAACAGAATTGAATCTTGCTTGCAGGACAGCTGTTTCGAGTACATGTGAGGGTCTCTCTTTCTGCCCTTACAGATTGCTTTTTTCTCTTCTCTATTAACCTGAAAAACAAACTAATACTGTATTCAAAAAGGAAAAGATGAGCAGAGACAATCCAGGCAAAGGATTAAAGGTTTAGAAGACTTTAGAAAGCTTCCTCTAAATGCATAAAACATAGACGTTTTCCATTTAGATATTGAAACCGCTCAAATCAGATTACAGCACGGTCTATTTGACTATATGCATGATATAAGGCCATTACTGTGAACTGTGTCAGCGTGTTATTACTATTTTTTACCTTCTGTATACTTCTGCATCTGCATATCAGTGAGCAACAATATTAATGACAGATTTAAGAAAAAATATGCACTTGGTGCTTACAATCTGCAGTTTGGCCAAACTGTATTGCTTTCATGTTTATATCAAACATTAAAAAGACATTTTGATTAATATACAGTGAAAGCATACAGTAAACAGAGGGTGCCAAGCTCAAAAATGAGCCAAAAATGATGTCATAGCTTTTGGGTCACCTACTTATCGTACTAGATTGGGTACGATTTTGATTTGAGGCCACCATGTGCATAAGCACTATACATACAAAAGAGCAGCATGGTTTAAATTTAAGACTATAATTATACTTTATGCGTATGTAATGTCCTGCTTCGTCAATCTGTTTTTCTCACCATAAGAGCCCTTAGTAATGTGGGACAGTGACCACAATATCAAGCTCAATCACACACCCACTCTGCTCATCTTTCTTTATTCACCGCAATCACATACAGTCTACAGATTTCACAGTATGTAATCCACACACACAGCACACTGAATCATCTTAAATGCATTATAATCAAAACAGAGGCATGAATAAAGAAGGAACCGCTCCAGAGGCTCAGGATATTTAAGCCGTAGATCAGAAGCCTTCGCAAATATTAGGATGCGCACAATGACGTAAAAGCCCTTTTAATTGCGCTGGATGCATTCCAAACAGCCTGGGACTGCTGCATTAAGCATCGGCCATTGAAATACGGCCCGCATAATATGGCTAAGTGGTTGCAACCTCGCCGGTTCAAAGCGCACTGGCCTCTGGCTGTGTGCAAAATTGTAACCGCACTAAGCGCTATCTAATGAAATCAATTTAGCCCTGAGACCTTTCCACTTTGAAAGGAATTGTTAGGCGCTTTGTCTGGCTGGCCTCTTAAAACCAAGCACAAGGTTTTGAGAGAAAACAGGAAAATGGTGCTAATGTAGCTACGATCATGAAAGCCGTTCTTTTTTGTTCAGTCCTAATTGTCCTTTCTTTATCATTACTATTTCACATTTTAAGCTGGATTAGTGCAGTTTCGTTCTTCTTTCCAGGGTAAATCTGTAAAACCAGCTAGCAAAATTGAAAACATCAAGAATGGCTTTCTAATGGCAGACGATTTAAAAAATCCCAAATCATTTTGTGACTTATTGTGCTCAAAAGAACATAAAGGTGCTACTGGGGCCGTCAGGCTTGTATCAAAATATAAGCATATAAAATTTGACAGAATTATATATATATATATATATATATATATATATATATATATATATATATATATATATATATATATATATATATATATATATATATATATATATATATATATATATGAAACATGAATGAAAAACACCACACAATACTATTTTTTATTTACTTTCTCTACAATGAAACCTCATTACCAGAGAGAAAGAATAAAGCCAGATTTAGTTTAAAAATAAAACACCATCCATCATGGCCCCGTGCTGAAGAAGAACGATGCTCCGCCCCCCTGAGGTCACATTGATTCTAGTGCAATCAATGAGAAAGCTTTACTTTTAAATGAGTTCAATTCATGTTCAATAGAGACATTGTACACATGCTAAATGATTAACTAACTCTGGCAACAGTTAGCAGATTTAAAATGCATATTTAAATCACCTCTAGTAAAAATGAAAATAATTATATTAATACAAAAACATAATTCTTTCTGCCCCCAAAATTACAGTAACGAAGAGTGTTGCATTGGTTTTTAAACAGTGATGTATGAAGCAAAGCCAAACCATGTTATTCATAGCACCTTGTAACATCTTAATTATGGGAAATTTAAAAGATAAAGGTAGTGTTACATGTTCATTGAATCATACCCTAGTTTAACTTGGCCTTCATCTTTTCAAACTCTCAACAATAATTCAGACTTTTTCAAGGGCCGACTTTCCATTTTGCCTAATTATGTCTCTAGTCTTCGCCCTAGCTGAAAAATCAATATCCTACTTATTTTTAAAGCTTAAAACATTTTTACATTTCCATACACTCTATGAAAGGATGTGTTCTTTTTTACATTTTTTTTTTTGTGTTATGCTTTTAACTCTTTCATCGCCAGCGTTTTTTTTTTTTTGCCAGCCAGTGCCAGCGTTTTTCATGATTTTCACCAAAGTTTAATGCCTTCCAGAAAATTTTCTTATTTAAATATATAAACATACAATAATGAAAGAACAGACCCTCTGCTTTCAAAAAAAAAAAAAAACATTCCATCCTACTTCAGTGGTTCTTTTGTAATCAGCTTTTGAATATGGGTAGGTTTCTGCAAAAACACCATATTTTGAGCAAAAAGCAGAGATAATTCCATTTTTGTGACGGACTTTTCATAGAGATCCCATTCAGAGCGATCTTTAAACAGACACGGACATACAGCCGCTTGCCATAGGGCAATACTTCCAGGTTTAAAAAGTTGCGGAAGACCTGGTGGATAATAGCGGTATTGCGGAAAGACGGAAAATCTCGTCATTGGCAGGGAAGCGTTTTCTCTTGATTGACGAGATATCTCGTCAATGGCGGCGAAAGAGTTAAAACACACAGCCCTATTTTAACGATCTAAGCGCATGGTCTAAAGCGCATGGTCTAAACGGGAGTGTCCGAATCCACTTTTGCTAATTTAACGACAGGAAAAATGCTTTGTACGCCAAGCGCAGGGTCGAAAAGGGTTCTTCCTATTCTTTTAATGAGTAATGTGTTTTGTGCGTAACGTGCAATAAACCAATGAGAGTCTCAGCTCTCATCCCCTTTAAAAGCCAGTTGCGCTGGCGCTATGTCTAATCCCTATTTAGACGGACTTTGTAAACTGAAAAACTAAGCGGAGGAAGAAGACCACCAGTTTAAGAATAATGTTAAAAATTGTGTTGTTTTCATTTGTATTGATTTTTTTTTATTAAAACCTTTAAAAGCCGTTTTCTTTTAGTCATGGAAGTAACAATATCAGGCTTTAAATTGCTGTAAATGTATTAATATCCTACATAATCATTGTAATCTCATAAAATAATTTGCAAATATGCAAATTCACAAACGTGCAGAGGTCATGAGTTTTTTAAAAAGCATTACTTAAAAAAGGTTCTCATCTCACCATTTCCACATGTACACATTGTCATCATATACAATAAATCCGTGAGGAAGCATTTAAATAACATTTAAAATTAGATACATTTGTTTAAAGCAAAGCATTTATTTACTTACCAGGCTACATTTTAAGCAGCTCCTTACGCCTTCTAACGTCTCATAATCGGTCCTCATTTATGTCCAAGGAACAATACTCTCAAACTGGCGTAATAATAAGCAACTTATATAGCATGGCTGCAATAACTTACTTTAATATATCTTACTTTCAATAACAGTGGACTATTTTCGGGCAGTGTGTAATATCACTACGCCTGCTGCTGCCATGTTACATCAGAAAAGTCCTTGATTATTACGCCAGTTTGAGAATATAGTCCTAACCATATCTGCTTAGAAAATCGCAACTTTTAATTTTCTGTCGGTCTTAGTACACGATGTAACTACAGAAGAGCCAAGTTTTAAATAGGAAAAATATCAAAACTCTTTGGTTATTTTTTGCCCGATGCTAATGGTCTAATCTGATTCAATGGATTGTGCTAAGCTATGCTAAAAGTGCTAGCGCCAGACCCGAAGATCGGCTAAATGGATTTCAAAATGGTAAGAATCAAATGTTTAACTCTAGGGGAGCTGAAAAATGAGCATATTTTCAAAAAAAAGTAGTATCCCTTTATATATATATTTTTTTTTTATTATTTCAACCTAAACGCCAACCCTATCATGTTCATTCAAATTAAATGTGACTGTCGTTTCTTGCCTGTAATACTATTTCAACTTCAATTTAGTTGAGATATTAGCATTTAGTGCTAATGGTCTTCAATTTGAATACCAAATGGCAGCACTTTCCCCCCATCAATCCTGTCTGATAACTTGCCAGAACAATCAGTCAATCAGAAGATCTATATGAGTCTCTATTGGCACATTTTGGCCTGTAACATCAAACTCAATAGCTTCAGAATGTTTATTTTTTCTCTTTTTGTCCATTTTATTTGTCCTTTCTTTAACCAGGTCCTACTGCATTATATATATAAAAAAAACTACTTCAAGGGAAAGTTTTGGATGTTTATGTTTTGTCTGATTGATTAGCTTTGATGCCCAAATAACCATTGTCATTCATTCCACCACAAACACGCCCTGCCAGGATAATTTAAAATTTGAACCTTGTTTAATGCAAATTGTGTTCAGTACAGATTTTCAATCCATGTTTGCTTCCGATTTGCATGCTTTCTTTAAAAATAGGTCGCTAAGACAGTACATGCAGCGCATTAAAATAGCAGTATCAGCGGTTCATTCATTACTTTTCCCCATCACTGCATGAAAACTAGACAGCACCCACGTTGCAGAATAACATGCATCTTCAAAGACGGCAAACATCGAGAAGGAAAGCGTCAAAGTAGACGGCCCAAACGATTACTGTGTGTTTTTGCTTCCCGCATATCACTAGACCCCCAGCGCGCCTTTACGGTCAAAAATACACAGCGGAGATCACCGCAGGTCTTCTCTATTAGTGTTTTTTTCCAGCGCTCAGCTTCTTTGAAGACACAATCAGACTTCTCCTCATGCTGAGGAGACATAAAACGCCTGATCCATCTTGAACTGTCCTCCGCCTGCCTTTGCTTTTGTTGCAGCTTTTCTTTGCAGTGCCATTTTTCTCCGAGTTCAAAATTGATGCCCTCTTTTTGTTGCGCATTTTCGTGCCTCTCCTCTTTTTCCTTGCAGCACAGAGATCCTATTCATCTTGTAAGTTCACAAACTGTTCTCCAGTTCAAACTGTTCTGAGTGAAAAACATTGGAACACACGAATTCAGAAGGCTGCGAATGAGACCCGGAGAGAATCTTTCCATGTGAACCCCAATTTCATCATGCGAGTCTTTGTCCAGTCTGTCACCCTGAGGCGGTTGACCTCATTTATTTACAGCTAATGGTTGAACGAGAACAAAGTACGTACAGACGTTGACCTTCTAACTGTACGCACTGTTTTTTATCTATGGTGATTGGCTATGACAAACCCATCATAAGCTGTGACTTCAATGACAGCCACTCGTTTGTCTTTTTCTGGTTTCTGTGATATCCCACGGTCATCAAAGCAAAGATGACGTTCTTCTGCAAGCTATGCTAAAACTTTAGAAAGAAAGAAAGAAACACGCCTGAACAATCACCATGTCACCAGCGGACTCAGTGGCACGTCTGAAATCTATATCGGGACGCAGACTGATTGGACGTCTGAAGGGGCTCACGGCGAGAGAGTTAAAGCGAGATGGCCCTCAGTCTTGAAAGGTAGACAGTTTTGAGGACAGATTAGAGAATCTCATATCTCACCAATCACACTCAGACGTGTGTCGTTTACGTCCCGCTCTATTTTCAGAATATGTTACAGCTCCCTGAATATCAGGAAAAGAAATAGAAGGGTGACAAGACTAGTTTTCTTTTTTTTACAGCTGTAAGTGTCGCAGCCCCCCCACCCGAAATCCATTTGCACCCCTGTGGGAAGTGTCTGCTCATGGATTCCCATGTACAAATGTGTCTGATAGTATCTCATTGTCTCAAAGAGGTGTTTTAATGCTTTTGTGAGGTTATGTGACTTGGAGAATGGGGTCGGTTATAGACTATGCGTAGGTTACTATTCTTACGTTCACTAGGAATACACTGCGGGTCTGTATAGTGTTGTGTTAAGTGTGAGGTTGTGCAATATGCAGTAGACTGCTGTATATGTCACCCAGTCTGCATGTTAAAACCCAGTTCAAGTCATGTCTGTGTTAGTTTTGAGGATCGCTTTGAATCTGATCTCTAACAAAAGTCCTAAAATGCAATTATCTCACAAAAAATTCACAAAAATGCAATCATCTCAGCTTTTTGCTCAAAATTTTGTACATACAAAAGTAGAAAAATTGTTTAGCGATTTCAACTCTCTATGTTTGACACCAAACAGGACATGTTTTCTCGTCCTGTTCTTTTCTCTTATTCAGGTTAGATTTAGGCCTGGTCTAGCCACCATCCATATTTTGTAACATCAATGAAAAGAAACTGGCTTCACACTCAATCAGCTTTCCTCCTTTAAGCCCTGGAGAGAACATGCTTAGAAAGTGAGATAGGAAAGTACAGAGAAGCACTGTAGAAAAGAGAAAATGAGAAGCAGGGAAAGTGGGAAAAGGGGATATAACATTGAGAAAAGGGAGGATGTAGACAGATAAGAGAGAATATCTTTCTCTATTTTGCATAGGCTCACCCTGTTTCACAGCTCAGGGACCTGTTGTTTTGTGTCATGGCCGGGTCAATGGTTGCTATTGGTGGTACATTGCGTGAATAAGGTTTGGAAACATTGGGAGATTTTTTTTTTTTTTTTTTTTTTTTACAAATGTTGTTTTCATCTCTGTAGGATTTTAATTGTTGCATAAAGTAGAGAAGGTCAGTGAGGTGTGACATCCCAAAATTGATTTTATGCAGTTTATCTGCTTTACACCCTAGGTTATTTTAATGTTGTATAAAATATTGTATAAAATAAAATAACAATGAAGTAACAATAAAATAACAATAAAATATATAAAAAATGAAATAAAAAATAAAATAAAATAAAATAACAATAAAATATGTAAAAAATAAAATAAAAAATAAAATAACAATAAAATATATAAAAAAAATGAAATAACAAATAAAATAACAATAAAATATATAAAAAATAAAATAACAATAAAATATATATAAAAAAAATAAAATAAAAAAAAATAACAATAAAATATATAAAAAATGAAATAAAAAATAAAATAAAATAACAATAAAATATATAAAATATGAAATAAAAAAAAATTAAAATAACAATAAAATATATAAAAAATGAAATAAAAAATAACATAAAATAACATTAAAATATATAAAAAATGAAAAAAAAAATAACAATAAAATATATAAAAAATGAAATAAAAAAATAAAATAAAATAACAATAAAATATATATAAAAATGAAATAAAAATAAAATAACAATAAAATATATAAAAAATGAAATAAAAATAAAATAACAATAAAATGACAACAAAATAAAATAACAATAAATAAATAAATAAAGTAAAATATAATATATATAAGTAAAAATATAATATTTGTGTCTTTGATATGTCAAAGGAAAAAAAAATATAAAATCCCACACTCTCACAAAAAGGTACAAAAGTGTCACGGGGCCGATACCTTTGACAGTTTGTACCTCTAAGGTACCAATGTGTACATTTGAGGTACCAATATACACCTTTTAGCTACAAAACTGTATTATTTAAAAAGGTACCGCCCCAGTGACAACTTTTGTACCGTTTTGCACCTTTTTTTTTAAGTACAGAGTGGTCTCTATTCTTGGAAGATGCCAGATATCTTCAACACATGCAGGGATGCAATTCACAAGCTGGTCATTTTTCTTTGCCAATATCTTTCTTGTGTGTGATCATTTTTATTTCTTACCAAATGGGATCAAACATACATTTTAAGGGAAATAAATATATTTCCTGTTTTTTTTTTTTTAGCAAAAAGTACTGTCTGCCTAAATTGCTATGCACATATTACAAATGTAAGTTCAAATCCATGCAAGTTGGCATTTCATAATCAAATGCTATTTCATTTAGTCTAGTTCTGGCCTCAGTTTTGTTGTCTGACCCAAAACCTCAGATTAGAGGAAGTAGATTCAGTCAGGCATTGTTTTTAGTTTTCCATTTACAATGGATCATAGTCATTTAGATTATAAGATTACCCTCCTTCTGTCATAAGCATCTTGTAACATAATAACAGCATTTTTGACATCCCATTTCATATTGCTGTTGTGGTTCTTTTCATAGAGTTTATCTCATTTTTATTCATTTTCCATTTCATTTCCATCTTTTTCATTCTGTGCCAGACATTTCCAGGCATTACGTTAGGGAAGCAGTCTCCTGTTAGTCATCAAAAGTGTGTTGTGTCAAATTGAATTGGTATACCCTGCCTAGTTTTGACAAATACCTTATTTCTGCTGCTACAGTATGTGGTGGTCTCCTACCTTCTGCCTCTTCTCATGAGCAGTTATGATGTAGGGAAACATGGACCGCATGTTCATGCAAACACACAGTGGTAAGAAGATCTCACTGGCCCTGCTGATATGGTGTTGGTTCCCAGGGCCTGAAGCTGTTCCCTGACAGTAATGTTCCCTAAAAAACTTCAAGGCTATAATAGCCCACATCATATGTTGAGACCACCACCATCAATGTCTCAAGAATGCCACCCAGCACTGATTTTTCCTGATGCCCACTGAGAGAGGAAATGGGGGGCTTGGCCACGAAAGAGCACTGAGGACTTCATGCCGGTTTATCAACCAGTGCTTATAGCCATTGATATAGCATCTTTATTGCAAGGATCTGACAAGATTATACACCCATACGATGATAAAAATATATTTTTAAATATGTTAAAATATATATAGCAACCTGATCTCACAAAGTTCCGTGGGATAGTCACGGAATTTTTTGCTCAATTTTCCGTGGCATTCTCACGGATCTCCGCATTTTTCCGTGGCCCTGCTACGGACTGTCTTTTTTCGTGGCATTCTCACAGCAATCCGTGAGAATGCCAAGGAAAAAGACAGTCTGTAGCAGGGCCACGGAAAAATGCGGAGAACCGTGAGAATGCTACGGAAAAATGAGCAAAAAATTACATGACTATCCCACGGAAATTCGTGAGATCAGGCTGATATATGTATATACATACAAAAAATGGCCAACAATATATATCTGCTGAAATGTATTTTAAAAAACATTTTAAAATTATTTTATATTGTAAAATAAATATTTTTGCCATATGTGATTGGATCATTTAAAGAGGAGCAGATAGTCCACTTTGGCTTATCTACATTATAGATGGCATTCTCTGCTTCCTTGTCTTGTAGTGCCAGGCTAAAAAGCTGCCGCTGATCTTATACATGAGACATAAATAGCTTTTATTCCCAGGTTTGGATGTGCATTGTTTTCAAGTTAATGAGAACCTGGAATTGTGCCCTGACTGTAAGGTTTTTTGATTAAACTGAAAAGCGGAGTAAAGTTCAAGTGTCTTTGATTGAAGAGCAGAAAAAAACATGACTGTTCCTGTTTAGATTATGGGTAAGCAGCGGGTTTTTATTAATTTATGTTTTTTTGTCTTTTTTGTGCAGTAGCTTATTCAAGTAAAGATCAAAGCAAAAAAGGATATTGTGAAAAGGAACAACACTATTTCAAATGTAAATAAAATGGGAGAGAGAGAGAGAGAGAGAGAGAGAGAGAGAGAGAGAGAGAGAGAGAGAGAGAGAGAGAGAGAGAGAGAGAGAGAGAGAGAGAGACTGAGGAGATTGAATGCACTATAAGTCGCTTTGGATAAAAGTGTAAATAAAATTGTCGATTTCTGGATAAAAATGCAATAATGTAAACATCCATAGCATGCATGGGCAAATCATTATGTCCTTTTTGCAAAATGGCCATTTTAAGCACATCAGAATCATACTGTATATCTTACTTCACCAAATATGAGTATGATTTGAATTTCTGGTTCATGGATGTCTTCCTAAAGGTTAGGAAGAGAAGAGGAATTTGGGGAGGGACGAGTTGCGACTGGTATTGGAAGGAGGAGTTGGAGCGAAAGTCTTGATTTGCTGCCATCCATCAAAGCAGGCCAGCTGCTGGCCTGGCAGACAGAGGGCACCGGTAAAGCCAGAAGCTTCACTGAGACAAAACCTCTCTGGCCGAGGCTCGTCATTACCGCCACGGCAGTGTTATGCTTTGTGGGACCATCTGTATTAACAGGCCATCTGATGGAGCTCCCATAAGGAGCCCAAATGGATCCACATGACCCTAGTGAGCATTTCTCTGCCTGTAATTAAGCTTCTAGTCATGGCCCGACTTGCCAGACCTCGAATGCGAGGAGGTTCACTCCTGCTCATTAGCATGGCACCTAAAGTCATAGCAGTAGCGTTGCTGTAATTACGGCCTGGGCTCAGAATCCAGGATGCATTGCTTTTGGTCTGTGCGTTTATCCGAAGCGCTTCACTAGCGTTGCCGAGACCAACCTTCTTGGCAGATCATCTCAAAGACTGAGGAATGTAATTAAAGCACTGATATGTGCAGGGTTATGTGGCCGGGATGATATGAATCATCAATTGCGTGCAAGTTGGCGTGTGGATTAAACCAAAATAATTTACCCGTTATGACTGTTACCAGCAGCAGTTGCGTTTCAGCTGGAAGGCCTGCAATGAACCGTTTCGAGCCAGTGCAGTCTGCTTTGAGCCAGATGGTCTGTGTGTGAAGATATTCATTCCCTGTCCAAGCTAACGGACGTACACTTGCACATAAAAGGCTGATGTGTTCTGCAGGTAAATTCCATTAAGAGATGCATCATGTTTAAATCCAAGAATAAATACATTTTCAGTCTTCTAAACCCACAGATCTGCATTTCCAAGAGGAAATGCTGTTCATAGCCACTGGGAGCCTGGCAGAGATAATAAGACCATAATGAACTCCCAGCTTGCCGGAGGGCTTGGAGTGCCATTCCGGTCCCATGACTATCCCAGGTCAGCCAACACACCAGGCAGGCATATTGAAGCACAGGGACTGAACACGGCAGTCCGTGCCCTCCCTTTGCATGCAGCACGTGTTGCTGGCTTTGCTCTGGACCTCTGGAATGACACTGGCCCTCATCTGACATTTAGTGTCTTTGTCAGGATGTTGCTGCCTGGTTGTCAATATATGAAGAGCTCTTTTCCAAAACGCTATAAATCCATTTCAATAGTTTCCAGAAAAAGTACATTTTTTACCTAGACCCACACATTTTGTGATTATTCAATTTATTCTTTTAAAATGTTTTTTTTGCTCAATCTGAACATGTTGAATAATGATTATTAAATCAAACAACAATATTGTTGATTATAAATTCAAAGTTAATTTAATTTTTTTTCAAAACGCTACAAATCCATATATTTTTTCCATAAATGTATGTTTTTTCTTTAAAAAACAAAAAAACAAATAAGAGAATATGCAACATATACTCAGGGACTCTTCATACTATAAATGAATAAGTAAATTATTCAGATTGTGATATACATTGGAGCCAGTATGAAATAAACAGAATTACACATAACTTACTTGCTATTACTCCCTCCACCATTTCAGTTTTCTCCTTAGCAGGGCGTTAGGAACCCCTTTTGCTTAATATATTTCACCTCTCTCTCTCTCTCGCTCTCTCTCTCTCTCTCTCTCTCTCTCTCGCTCTCTCTCTCTCTCTCTCTCTCTCTCTCTCTCTCTCTCTCTATCTCTCTCTCGCTCGCTCTCTCTCCCTCTCTCTCTCTCTCCCTCTCTCTCTCTCTCTCTCTCGCTCTCTCGCTCTCTCTCTCGCTCTCTCTCTCTCTCTCTCTCTCTCTCTCTCTCTCTCTATCTCTCTCTCGCTCGCTCTCTCTCCCTCTCTCTCTCTCTCTCTCCCTCTCTCTCTCTCTCTCTCTCTCTCTCTCTCTCTCTCTCTCTCTCTCTCTCTCTCTCTCTCTCTCTCTCTCTCTCTCTCTCTCTCTCTCTCTCCTACACACAGTTTGTATTAACCTCACACGCACACACAGCGAGCTCCCCTCGGCTCGTTCTGTTCTTAATGACATACCCTGTAACAACGCGCTCATAATGTCCAATCCAAAAAGGACAACTTTACAGATGTCCCTGCTTTGTTCACTACCCACATTTTGTACTTTTGCACAACATTGGTCAATGTATCAAACGCCATGTCTGTCTATCAGCAGGCTATCGAACTATTCAGTACTTTTCATGTTACGTTAGCAGGCTTCTTCACAGGAAAAAAACTTTATCGCGAACGTACAAAACGGTATTAAACGAGCCGGTTCTGAAACGAAAGTTGTACATACCAAACACTTTGATGAAGATCGCCTTGCAAACGGGTACCTTCTCCGGGTGATGTATTAACATGACATTAATCCTCATTTTGAGTAATGAATGAACACAAACAAACAACTGCTCAGAGCGCCGCCATTGGATTGCGTCGAACGCTCATCGAGTTCTGATTGGTCGAGAGGATAAATCGCGTTTAGGCTAAAAATAGGCTCGGCGCTTATCGCGTTTTGGAAAAGAACGGCATCTTGTACCTACATTTTAACAAGGAAATGTAATGATTTGACAAAAAACATTCATGGAGCAGTGAATAGGTTCAGTACACAGCCAAATGACATGACAAACTCATTTTTTTTAAAAATGGCGTTTATCGCGTTTTGGAAAAGAGCTCTTCATATCATTATTTATTGACTAAGGCCTATATGAGACCCTGTCTGTGAAATCCAGGCTAAAGTCTCATAAATAGGCCTGCACGGTAAGTCGTATGTGATTGTCATGCACATCTCTTCAGTAGAGCCGGTTCCTTGATTAGTAGTAAATCGCCATCACCTGCTTTCAAATGGAGCAGCATTTACTACACAAAGGCATGGCAGATTCAGAGGGATTCTCAAAACATACACGGACATACAGCTGTTTGTCCTAGGGGGATACTTCCAGGTTTTATAAGTTGCGAAAGAGCGCCACCTGGTGGATCATAGCGGTATTACGGATTGTCAGAAATACTCGTCATTGGCAGGAAAGCGTTTTCTTTTAATTGACGACTTACACTGGCGGAGAAAGAGTTAAAAAGGCAATGCAAAAAATTTGAGTTAAAACAATAGTTAATCAGCAGGGCTTTTCAGCATCTGAATGGATTAAATATGGGTGCAGAGATGACTTTTTATCTGAACAGGTAAGACATGCAGCTCGATTTATGTTGAAACATTTATGTTTTCATTTAGTTGGAACGGCAGATATATTACTTGTTTAGATTACATTTTTTTTAAATATATAATATAGTACTTCTATCTGTCATGTCGATGTATAATGATAGACCTGCTCTGATTCTGTGGTCACAGCGCATTTCCTGAAAATGCAACTGCAATTTTATGTTTCAAACAGAGATGGCGATAGAAAGGCAAAATGTATGGATTACATATTTAAATATACACTGTAAAACGTGAAATATACTCTACCTAAAAATACTTAAAATTGTAACACCTAATAAATTAAAGTTTTATAAACTTTAAGGTAAAATAAACGTTTAACTCTTACCGCCAGCATTTTTTTTTTTTTTTAAGTTGCCAGCCAGAGCCAGCATTTTTTATGATTTTCACAAAAGTTTAATGCCTTCCAGAGAATGTTCTTCTTGATATATATACATACAATATATCAAATGGAGAACAGACCCATAAAAAAAAAAACTGGAAAAACTCGTCTTTTGCAGGGAAGCTCTAAAAATGACTTCAATTGGTTACATTTAAAACATTTAATCATTTTCTACTTATTTAAAAAATAAAACATTTATAAGCATTACATATTAATGTAATATTTTAAGTAGGGATGCAACGAAACCGAATCCCGAATCCTACTCGCATCCTTATTCCATTACAGGGCTTGCAAAATTTCAAAATCCCTGGTAACCCTTCGGGCAGGCACTCTTCAGTTTTTGGTACCCCGAAATTTTGCCAATACAAAGCCAATAGGGCCTCTAACCACAATGTTTAATCTGCTATTCTTGTTGTTGTTTTGATGCTGTTGGTTTTTTAACAAAAAAAAAAAAAAATGGATTTCCATGTAAACCAACTGTTCCTGCTCATCCCCACACCAGATATACTCACCATTTAAAAGTGGTTCAGTGGATCACAAAACTCACAGTTTGGATCATCCAGTTACAGATTGGATCATTTTTTTCGATCAGAAAAGCAGGGGCTACTGTCGCTTTAAGAGCGATTCTGCACAGAGTCACTCTCTTCACTGCCCGTACAATCTATATCACTTTAAAGATTGCGAGAGATTTAATTTTCTTACGTGAGGATAGTAATGACTGACAGGACGAAGTTGGAGGATTTGCACAAAAATCCATGACAAATCAGTACGGATTGCTTCCTGTACTGCGGCTTCGCCCGATCGCGAAAGTGAAAGTAAAACTCGAGCGCGCGCTCAGACGCAATTTAAATACCCAATGCCTGAATTTCATGCACCACAATTACCCATCCAAATCTGTGAGAGGATACATAAGCATTTAAATATATTTGTTCCTCCCTATAAGTCAAGATAGCCCGACGGGCAGGGCGGGGATGCATTTTGATAGCCCGACCGCAAAGCACAATGAAAGCGATGCGGTGCGATGTGTTAGTTTTTCCAGGTGCGTCCACGAAATGTGAAACGCCACTAAGGCTCACCGAAAAAAAAATATATATACTTTCATATCTGAGATCAACTTGTAGGTTGTTGGATGATTAGTCAATCGTGTTGACGCATCCCTATGTTTATGTAGCATTTAAAACACTACTTTATCATTCATTTCCATAGTTGATCAGCTTCACCAACCAAAGTCAGCAGAGAAGCCAATATTCATGCTAGGCTTTAGAAGGCTCTGATGCGTGGGATAAATAGGGATGGTTTAATCTTCAGGCTTGGCTACCAGTGCCAGTCTCTCCCTCTTCCTCTTTCCCTCCCTCTTTCTCTCTGTCTCTGGCCATTCCCCCCTTGTTTCTGTAAAATCAAATCACATTAATAGCTGCTCCAATGCGTCCTTTGTACCTTTTCTGGGCACTAATGCCTAATGACCCATGCAATATTAATTGAATCACTTTAGGGTGGCCAAATAGTTTTGTCAAACAAGTTAGCAATTTGTGTAATTGTTAACCATGCAGTCTTCTTTTTTTTAAAACCTTTCTCCCTGGAGCGTAGAGAAGAAAAAACACATCATACATAATAGTGACAAACAATGAATTTCTGTTTTCATTGGCCTATAATTGGATAGATACTGATGGAGGGGACAGAAGAGGTGGTCAGGCATGAAATAAAGAAGTAGGCTTAATACTGTCAGCTTGTTTTAGGAGAACGAATGGCCTTGGGTAAAACAGGATGAGACATTAAGACTGGATTGATCCCTGAGGGGAAATCCAGGTGCAAAATAGGAGCAACATCAAATGGAAATTGTCCGGAAAACATTGCTATACTGTATGTACAGTAGATACAGTATAAGACAGTTCATCACAGTAAACTTGCAAGAAAAACAACATGTAGTGCATTTGATGTATGGCATATTAGCATGAAATGTTGTTCAGTGGCATTTCTGCACAGTAACCCTCGCAGAAACGTGTGGTGGGCCATACAAAACGATGAAATGCCAAGTTATTCATTATGAACTGCAGTTGGCATCATATTTTTCTCTGCTGTTGCCTCCGGTGAAATTAGACTGGGGTTGCTAGTTGCAGTTGGCCTTTTTGATTAATTCCTATGTGGTATTGCTGCCTGACAGATCACAGAGTTGAAGATCACACCAGTCGCTATAGACTTGTACAACATCTGTTGTACTAAAGCTTGCCATATAGAGAAGTATTTTTTTCTGTTTTAAGATTACAACACCTCAGTGCTCGTTGACCTCACATCAAAGTGCATTAGCGATTAATTTCTGTCATCATTTACTCTCATTTTGTAACACAGTCTTACCCCATTTCGTCAATATTTGACGACACTTGACCATTCGTCAATATGTGACGCGGAGGGTATACCTTTCGCGTCATTTTTTGACGAACTGGGGACTTCAATACTATTACGTCCGTTGCATTCTCTTCTCCTATTTTCTTACCAATTTCGCGTCGGTTTAGGGTTAGATTACGCAAAATTAAACCGTGTACGCGAAATTAAACAGTGTACGCGAAATTAAACAGTTGTCACCTGGCGTTGGGGTTAGAAACAGTTGTCACCTGGCGTTGGGGTTAGAGTTAGGTTTGGGTAGGGATATCATTATGTAAATCTAACCCTAAACCGACGCGAAATTGGTAAGAAGATAGGAGAAGAGAATGCAACAGACGTAATAGTATTGAAGTCCCCAGTTCGTCAAAAAATGACGCGAAAGGTATACCCTCCGCGTCACATATTGACGAATGGTCAAGTGTCGTCAAATATTGACGAAATGGGGTGAGACTGGGTTGCATTTTGTTACAAACCTGTATACATTTCTTTGTTTTGGTGACCACAAAGGAAGATTTTTGAGAAATGTTTGAATGTTTCATTGCTGCTTTCATATCTCCAAAGAGTATTTATTTTTATCAGATTCATAAAAGAAAAATCAGCTCTAATGCCCGTATAAGGACTTCCACTGTACTTCCAGCACTAAAATTGCCTATAAAAGAAATAAAGCAAGATTGTTACGTATAAATCTCTTATGTTTGAAAATAAACTTTCTAAAACTTGTACGAACCCTGGCAAAGTGCATTTGGCACAGAAATACCCTGTCATAAGTCCAACTGCTTTTTTGACACGTTGCCTATGTTTAGCATGAGGAATCCAACAGTGTTAATCAGTCAGAATGCATGAAATAGCTTTAGACCCCCTCCCATTTAATCTTTGGCTTTCACATTCTGACACTGTGAATGATTTTATTATTTTTTTCTGGCTTGATGTTTTTTTTTTTACATGTTTAATGTAGTTTGGCACTCAGTGGGGACAAAACAGATGTGCAGCTTCGGGGCATCTCACAAACTTGTGCTTCGGACATGATTGAAAATGCGGAACAAATACAATCTTTATATTTTTATTCAACTACAGTACATTGATTCAACGACAGAGCACATAAAGGACACAATATGGCCTTCATGGAAACAATATATTTATTGTCTGTAAGAAATGCAGCATGAAGTTTAAATAACTTAATTATGCAAGTCAATTCAACCTCACTTTTTTAAGTTTTGACTGGTGATATGATGACACAACTTAAAATTGTTTAACAAATTAAGTTAAAGTAACATATAAATAAAGAGTATAATTTTTTTAAGCGCAAGGATGTATTTGTCATAATTGTGGAACACACTTAACACATTTGTAGTATTTATTCAGACCATTCATTCAGATGTGCAGCAATTTTGAGTGATCCTTCTCATGTATTGACAAATCTCATTCTGAACTAAGTGGCATTTTTTGTTGTTTAGATTCTGGTTAATTTTTATTCAGGTCAGCAATGGTACAAGTATGGGCAAGGACATTTATCCAGCTATTTTAAATTGGTCATTATTTTGCATCTAAATTGTATTTTATGTAATTTTTATAGTGTTCAGTGAAAAGCAGGAAAATAATTTAATGTGACCCAGTTTTGGTTATTTACTGTTTTCTACATAAAATTGTCCTACATAATGTAAAGATCATTCTGTAAAGGAATGATCTTGATATCTTTAACTCATTCCCCGCCATTAACAAATTATATCGTCAATTAAGAGAAGACATTTGACTGGAAAAAAAACATGTTCCTGATGAGTTTTTATTGTAATCTGTAATACCGCGATTATCCACTAAATGCCACTTTTATCCAATTTATTTATTTGAAAAAAAAGTATTATTTTAACACTGTTTTAATTTAACTCTTGATCTCTAACAAAATTACTTAACAAAAATGCAATTATTTTAGTTTTTTGCTAATTTTTTTATTTATTTTTGAAGACAAACACCATTTAAGAGTTTATAAAACGAGAAAAAATAAAAAAGTTGAAACTTTTTTCCCCATTTTTTGTTTGTTGTTTATTGTTTGTTTGAAAGCAGATGGTATTTTCTTTCATTTGATATATTTGTATGTTTATATATTTTTAGAAGAACATTTTCCTGGAAGGCATTTTGTGAAACTTTTTTTTGCATTTTGGGCAACTTAAAAAAAGACTGGGAATGGCGAGGAATGAGTCAGTGCTGGATCATTTTTTAACCCAGATGTGTTCTGTCTGATATTTACCCACGGTTAAAAATAACCCAGTAATTTTTGGAGGGTAATACTGTTATAATAGTGTTTCAACTTCAACTTTTAATGTTTGTTTGAGAAGGTGCTTATTCTATATAATGACCTGCAAAGAAGTAGGAGGTTTGTTTATCGATTTGTACTGAACGCAGCTTTGATAAATTTAATAGCATAAGATGGTGTAGCATTAGTAGTAAAGTGCTTTAAAAGTGAAGGGAGATGTCACATTAAAGTTTATTGACTCGCTCTTCTTCCTCAGAGGTAATCGTTTCATCAAGTGGCTCTCGTCTAGATATTAAAGTGATATACTTTAATGACTTAGTTACTGGATGATTTTAGCCTTGCCAGCAGACCTACAAACTGGCCCAGGACAGATTTCAAATTTGTTTTGAGTAATAAATAATAATTTAAAAACATAATTACAAGGCAACATGGATGAAATGTGCATAAACAGAATAAAACAAATTTCACCGAAATATCCAAATAAAGGGTTATATCCCCTTCTACACATTTTGTGTCATCTCTGTGTTATTATTGGAACAACACATCTTGTTTTATTTTAAGGCATCTTGTGTTGTTCCTTTTTATTTATTAACATGAAGGGCCCTATCTTGCACCCAGCGCAATTGACTTTGTCAGTGACGCATGTATCATTCGTATTTTGCACCGGCGCACAGCGGGTTTTTCCCTCCACAGATGCACATCGGAAAACTAGTGAATGAACTCGCGCTCCCTGGGCGGTTCAGCGCAAAAAAGGAGTTGTGTTGGGGCGCAAACCATACCTGATGCTATTTTGCAGTTTCAAAAAACAATTTCGCCACTGACCAAAAAAAATAGTCTAAAGTCAGTGGCGCGTTGCGCGTGGTTCATTATGCTATTTTCAGGGCATAATGCTTGTCCACAATGTATAGCGTGCACATCGCGCACACACTCTAATCTACACAGATGCAACAGTTATTTTTGCAAATCATAAAATATTACAATAAAAAATATTAACACATGAGATAAGGGAAATCATTGTGGTGAGCATTGTGGTGATAGTTTTTATTTATTGTGTGGCTGCGTTAAAAAATTCTCATGCAAATAACGATTAAAATATTTTCATAAGTTTGTTGTGTGGCTGTATTACGTTTATTTTATGTAAATAATAATTAAAATGTTTTCATAAGAAACCGTAATGTATATGAACTTGATTTGTAAGTGTTTTTTGGGGTTGGACCTTGCTTGCGTTTCTTGGGTCCGATTTCAAAGCCCCCAAACCCTTTCAGCGGTGAGGGTGGACGCAGATCTGTGTGGACGCAGATCTGTGTTGAGGCAGATCCACCTCCCGTTATGGCGTGTCCGATTTATGTTGGCAAGCTTGGGATTCCCCTGTCTCCTGACATCATTGTAGCGCTTGGCGCAACGTCCTGGGGATGACAGCTGATGAGACAATTGTGGCTATTTCCTCTCACGCCTGTTTAACCGACGCTGTTTGGGCGGGTTTCTCCTATCCCCATACAAAACAACTTCTCTGTCTTTGACTGCTCTTACAAGAACGTGGGTCTCCTCGGCTGTGAACTGTTCCTGGCGTGCGCCTGGTAAATCTGTCATAATAATAGCAACCCGCCATGGAACTATCCAACATTAAAGGGAATGTTGGATAGCGTTCTGATTGGTTTATTTGACATTACGCCCAAACCACACCTATGAATAATGAACCTACTTCAGACCAACCCCTTATTGATTTGCACCTGGCGCAAGAGTTATTTCTCCCGCCGGGAAAATAGCAACAGTGCCCAAGATCCGCCCACAAAGTCACTTGCGCATTGCCCCTCGCACTTTCGTTTCAGATCGTTAAAATAGGGCCCGGAATGACAATAATGTGTTAAATTTAAACACATATCCCCAGATTAACTAAACCGGGCAAATAAGTGTGAAAGCACCGGTGGGAGTGGTAATATTAGTCACAAAAATAACTAGGCCACACCTTTACAGCACTAATTATCCACTGCGTGTCTTTCGTAAATCCCGACAGTCGTCATTTAGCGACGAAATTATGGTTTGCTCTGGCGCAAGTTGTCAGTAAATCTGGCCCATAATGTGTCGAATAGCATAACACAAAACAATGTGTAAAAAAACAACACATCCTTTTTTAGAGTGTACTTTTATTTGTTTTACAGCACAGAACTGTTATGTATTTATTTGACAAATATTTGGAAAATGCTTTTATCCAAAATGAATGACAGTACATTCTTGCAATACATTTATATTAGTGTCTGTGTGTATCCCTAACTCTACCAGTTGAGCTAAAGGAAAAGCTGTGCTGGAAACAAACATAGATAACCTTGAAGTGTTTTGAATACAAAATATTTCAGTGTTACTCATGAGCAATAATTACATGATGGGCTAAAACAAATTGGCCTGAAGCCTGCAGTTTAATTTAACTATCGACTTCTGCTTAGTCATATACTGTTTTAACACAGCTGCTGATATTCATTCTTTGATGCAAGGAAACAAAACAAATCTCTTTTACCACCGAAAACCCTTTTAGCGAAAATGCTCAAATTGAATGAAGATTGTTTATGAGAAACGATGCAAAATTAAATTAAGTCCGCTTTTTGACTGAGCCTCTTTATAACATGAACTGTTTTGACCCTTTGCTGTAGGTTCCAAGTTATTGCTAAAAGAGGTCCCATTGCTCATGTCAATTGTGCACCGTTTCCTTTGGGAATTCGCTGTACTTTGCGCTTCTTCCATTTTCCTTTAGCCTTCAAGGGTTTTATAACCATTGCCACTAAAGAAGAATCCCCGATGTATGCTGCTGCCATCACCGTGTTTCAGAGTAGTTATTAGGGACTTTAAGCAACAGCCTCTGGTGGAACGGCAACGGCATTCTGGCGTTGTATTGCGCATGCGCGAATTTAACTGATACTTTGCGACGTTCTACTGTAACGGTCTACTACGGGAGAACAGCTGATTTGCCGTAGTCGCTACAACGTGAGAGTTTGTGTAAATAAATGTTATGTTTTATGGTATATGACATTGTAATTGCATCAGTTTATGATTGTACCACATGTCTTTTATATAATGTCTGTTAAAATGTTTTAAATTTAAGTTAATTTTAAAGATTTGGAAGTATTCAATGTTTTCAAGTATTGCTTAAATCTAGGTTTTTAGACTTATTTACATCATACAATAGTAAAAACTCATCTTCTGACAAAAGATTGTAATTTTATGACAAAACCAACCCTTCTCTTGCTTTTTTAAATGACATTTTTTTGTTTCTCAATAAATGAATTAATACCGCGTTGCGCTGTCCTGTTTACGGTTGCTTAGTGATTTTTACGTTCTTGGCTACGGCGGTGTGACAGCATACTTCCGGTCGCCGTAGCCGTTCCATTCCCAGCTGTTGCTTAAAGTCCCTAATAGCTTTGTGTTGAGACCTAAAACGCCATAGAATCCAATTCCACATTTCAAAGTTCCCTGCATGCCCACGGGCTCCTCATCATTTATTTATTTATAACAAAGACCGTCTGTCCTGCCCCCTACTGTACTGTCAAACAGGATTATAACTAATGTAGAATTATAGTCGTCCTCCAGGTAGACTCCTTTTTTATGGATCTTCTTGCTGGTATACTTGCTCGATTGTGTTGAGGGGACGTTTCAGTTCTAGTTGAGATAATGGACCTTATCAGAGTGAATACTATATATGATTTGACACGAATGCCAACTAGGCCGTGAGGGATAGTCGTGACCAGACATCACCACATATTGTGTAGCAAGAAGACTTGCGAAAAAATGTGTTTTTCATACATTCACATTTGTAGAGCAATTATAGGTAATTGGCTTCTACAGATTGAGTCAGATTAAATGGGGTGTTTGGGTAATCTGGTGAAAGACATCTAAGATGCTCCTCAACCATGTTTACATTACATAAAGTACTGTATTGACATGCGTTTGGGCCGCATTCTAATCACTGTCATCGCTGTCAATTTGATTGGCTCAATTCATCTGTCTTAGTAAGTGCAGGAAGTTGTCAAAGGTTGTGAGGGTCTCGGCTTTGGTCTACGTGGCCAACAGTGCATTAAAACTGGCACTGAGGGGCCGACTCCATCTGCAATTTATTTATTCACTTATTAATGCAATGAATTAGGGTTGCAGCCAGGCTTTGCTGGAGTAAGTCAGTGAGACTTGGCACCGAGAAAGTGGTTGGAAGATGCTGGAGTGGGAATGGGAGGGGGTGCAAAAGCCATAATAAAGCTCCAAACATTAATCTCTTTCTGTCTAAAATCTGACTGAGGCTTTTAACTAACCGGTGTTCATGAATCGAGGCCAGACATTGGCAGGCCCCCTAATCCCTCACAGTTTGGATGTGAAGATCTTGGATCAACATTTGCTCATCAGTGGCATCTCCTCTGCTGAACCCCAGCCAAACCGCAACGCTCTACTGTATGCACCCTCATGCCATATGATAGACAGCTCCATTGGAATCATTTTCGTGATCTTCTGGAGTGCGGGATCTCTCGTAATGGAATGCCTGACCGAAGCCATGTTTTATTGATCATGCCAGTTTGGATCGAGCCCATATCAAAGCACTACTTGTGGTCAGTAGTAATGATGCTATTATGCACCGAGAGACCATTAAGTGAACATACACAGAATAAAACCAATAGACCATGTTTGGTTAATGGTTTTGCTGGCAACGCGCAAGATTTAACCTTGGTTAAAATGGTGTCCATTATGATACTACGTACTGCCTGCTTTATAACTTCTGCCGCAATGTATGAGTTTAACAGCCTATCGTGTAAATTTAAGTGATTGTAATTTGAAATGACTATTCTGCTGCTTCACTCAAACGTTTTGTGATGCATCTCGGTTTATTTATGTGACTGTATATTCACAGATTTAGGGCTCGCGGCATCTTTGCAGTTCTCTGCTTTGAGAGTGCCGAAGAAACGCATTTTGCACCTCAGTAGAAACTTTCCTCTTTCCTTCGGTCGCTCCGAACGCTTCTCCCCCCCGCAGCGAGAGGTGGCAGGGGGCTCCGTTTCCCTTTTTAGTGCTCGCATTTGTTCTTTTTCTTCTCTTTTGTCGAGTTTGTTTTGACAGCGTGTATTACCACAGCCCATGAGGGTTTGATGTGACTGAGGAGTTAGCTGGTTCATGCTAACATTAGCACGATAGCGCATTTGCTCTCAGCACACACACACACACAAACAAAGCCGCCTTTTCCATTTCGTTTGCTTTAGAGGACCCTGTAGAGTTGTTCATCTGTTTACTGGGTGCAGTCTACCTCAGTGGCAGTTTTTGAATGTTATTGTGAACATAACACATGTTATTTTCTTTGTATTTGCATTCAGTTTCCTTTCAATTTGTTTTTGATATTTTAAGTTCTTCAATCGAATGATTTAATTCACTATTCATGAATTTGTTAATTCACACGTCTAAACACTGATTAAAGTCTATCATCTTTTTAACCTCCCTACATTTCACAACTGGAAATTTTCTTCGGATAAGTTGGCTCGCTTAGGTACTGACCCACACATTGACCATCAATAAAGCTCTTATGATTGCTTCACTGCTTCATTAAATGCCTATTCCATAGTCATGGGTGACAATGGATTACCATGAAGACCACCCGCTTTGACCTGCTTAAGGCCACTAAAGAGGCCCAATCGGTAGGCCCTCAGGGACTATAAACCCAGTAACGATTGTAAAGGCTTTAAGTTGGCAGTTATTTGCCATTTTACTGCCATTTATAAGCTTCAATGCACCTTTAGATGCTGGATCACTCCGCTGTTGCATATCTTTTTCTTTTCATTCTGTTTCTTGACCTATATTGTGCTATGTGGCTGGAGGCCCAATCCCTTTATTGACTCCAAACCAGAACCATGTTATATTGGATATCATTAAGGATAAGCATTATTGTTATTGAAATGCCAATTATTACAATGGAAAAACAATGAAAAAACAATTCACCAAGAAGCCTTCTCTCAAGCGTATTAAACACTTTGAGATATTCAAGATATGTTATATTGTAACTTTATAATTTAATTTTGGATTAAACAAGCTTGTCTAAGACATTAGATTGGACGAAAATAGGGAGTTCCATTTTGTGTAAACACAATGCTGTGTCATAAAGTTTCCCCCTATAGCAGTGGTTCTCAAACTTTTTCCGCGTGCGGCCCCCCTTGTGTACGGTGCATTCCTTTTTATGACAAACTGTTCTAAAATTGAACATTTTAATTAAACAAAACATATTAAGTTATACAAAGTAGTGCTGTTGGTTAGTAGCCTTATTTTTTAGGTTTAATTACACAGAATTCATGTTCATAAAACTGGGGCCCCCTGGCACCATCTTGCGTCCCCAGTTTGAGAACCACTGCCCTATAGCACTAGCTTTATGATACAGCGTCTTGTTCCCGTTGTACAAAAAAGCCAAGAGTTTGTGATGTATTTGCCCCCAAAAAGCTTTCACATGATTCCTCAGTCATGATTTGAGATAGATTGTCTCTATGCAGATGCAGTTTATCATACAGCAAGATCAGAAGAATGGAACTGAGAGACAAACCAGCGAGTCTTTTTTTATTCAGTGCTTCAGTGATTTTCCTTCCTCAAATAGGCTAGTCCTTTTGTCCTCAAAGCCCTAATTCTATTTGAAAGGCTCAAGATGCTCTGCTTTCCGGCTATTACAAGGTCATAGACCATCGACATGAAGTCCGAATGGCTGGGACTAAATGCGAGTCCCTCTGTCAGATCTGGTATTTAGAGCTCTGTTGTGTTTGCCTGTGGCTTGGCCGAGGGCTTTTCAGAAAAGCTCTTCTCATTCTTCTGCCTTTTTTATTCTTTGGGTTTTTAATAGCTTAGCGGTATGTAATTGAAACATTTGTATATTGCTTAAAAAATTCATGTTTTGCTGAACCAAAAGATTTATGTGTTGAAAAAAAAAAGATTTCTGCTAGTTAAATGAACATTATGAATGCAACACAATTCTTTGCAACTTAATTTTTATGGATGTAATCCAATTACAAATAAAGTATTAAAAAATATATTAATTTGTGTTAAGACTGCATAATGGACAAATCCAGCCAATGAGTTTATATTGATCTATGCTGGGTTGTTTTAACCCAACATGTTGAGTTGTTTCAACGTATAGTTGTGTCAACCTATAAGTTGGGTTTGTCCATATTTTTCTCAACCATTGGTTGAAACATCCCAGCATTTTTTTTGTGTGTGTAGCTGTCCTCCCCTCTTTCTGAACAGCCTCATCATGCTGTCAGGGTGGACGTCCAGCTGAGACAGGAACATTGACTGAAGTGGAATGGTGGTGATTCTTTTAGCCTTGATCCGATGACAGTTTAGCATGAAAAAATCAAGTCTGAAGTGTAAACATCAGGGAGATAACCATCAGGGGGAGCAGGAATTTAAAACGTATACGGATATATGATTTTTTTCAGTATTCCTAAGGCCTTTCCTTTACAACAGCAAATCCGAAATAAAATAAAAAGCAGCATGAATGATTTCAAACAGTGCTGGTCACTTTGCCATGAAATTTGCAACCATTTGTGCACTTCCATTCTTTAGTTTTGCTGACTGGAATATTGAACAAAAAAAAAAAACATCAGCTCATTTAGCCTTTTTGACTCAAAAGGCTGCATTGGATTTTTCTGCATGTTTATATTTTTAAGAGTTGACCGTCACCTCTAACCAGCCCGATTTTCTCAGGAGTGGGGTGGTTTATGATTTCCAGCTCAACACCCATGTTTCATCCCTACACAGTTAAACATAGATGTCTCTGGGTTACCTGTTTTTATATCCATCACTGACATAGACTGTATACACTCAAAAAAATGCTGTTAACTTTATTTAAATAATTAATTTTATTTAACACAATTGATGCAGTTTCTATTTTAAACATATTTGCGTCATTTTAAACTGATTTAAAAGTTAACTTTTTTGACTCCTCATCCATTAGGAATAGACATTCGGAATAGATAAAAAAAGTCATCCAATTTTTCAAATTTAGAATCTGTGAAAGGATTCATCCATGGCCCTTAAGACCACACTGTCAGTCAAGATGATCTTAATGATTACAGGCGTTGCCATATTCAAAGCTGTTTGCTCTATATATCATAAAAATCTTAATTACATTTCAGACTAATCTTTGACCAAATCTTGTTTTTCTAATTCAAACCAAATACCACATCAACGGTCAGTGTAAAAAAAAAAGAAAACCTCAGCATTTAATAATTGTAAAAGCAAGTTTATTTTGAAATTGAATAAGTTGAATTAACTAAAAAAAACTAAAAAAATAATTTATTTTACTCAAATTTACTTAATTTAAGTTGATAAAGCTTAAATGTTTAACGTTTTATCAATTTAAGTTTTTTTTTCACGGTAAAACTTTCACTTGAAGTGATCAAATTTAAGTTGATAAAACTTAAAATTGTAACCCTCTGGGATCTTGGCTAATTTTGCATCCTTGATTAGTTTTGACCAGCTTTTGTGCTTTTTTCAGTTGCTTAAAAACAAAATAAAGTCTCATAACACTGAGTTCAGCACAAACTGGGCTACAATATTATGTGAGCCACATGTATGTACATGTTTGTATTTTTAAGAGAAAAGTGTTACCAACTGAAGAAAGTTTTTTTAAGTATATCCAAATTTCACTTTTTACAGCGTAAAACCTTCTTTATATTATAAGACTTGTTAATTACATAATTACGAGTCCTTATTAATGATCAGAAATTCCCATAAACACACTCCTAAACTTCGTAAAAAGTCTTCTAAGAAGAGTTGAAGCTGTTATAGGTGCAAAGGGTGGGCCAACTTCATATTAAACCCTATGGATTAAGAATGGGATGTCATTCAGGTTCATGTGCATATAAAGGCAGGTGTCCCAAAACTTAATATAGTGTATGTCAGGGCAAGATATTTTTAAATTTAGGCAGCTCAAGCATGCACTTTAGCGTACAGTAAATGTTCTTATGGGTGCTGAGCTGAGGTTGAGCGTTCTTTGACAATTTTAAAAACACTCTCATTTACAATGCAAATTTGGTGCATTTTCTTGGCAATTTTTTCTATATTCAGACAATCTACCTGCTAACCTGTGCGCCATTATTATTTATTTTCTGTAAGTTATGCCTTTGGTTGTCAGATACTTAACAATCACATGCATGCCTGATGACCTGCATTGTCTCATCTTTCAGTAAGTTCACTGGTAGACTGGATACAGCTGAGGCATCTAGGTCAGATTTGCTTAGATATAGAAAAGCTCAGAAGGTAAACAATCCTGAAGTGGAGCAATTTTTGTACTGGAGAAACTTTGTGACACTAAATGAGGTCATTTAATCCTTTCAACCCATTTGTAAAGAAACTTCAAAATTGTCCAAGCTTATTTGACATGGACCTCTCAAAGCACCTTGGTTCTCAAACTGAAAGCACCATATCCAGCAGAGTGTAGCTAAATATCACTACTATTTGCCTGTCAGCCACTACACTAAGTATAGTACCTTTAATTGACTCACCTAACAGCGGGACATTAACACCCAGCTCCTTCAGTTTTCAGATCTTGCAGGAGAGGTTCAAAGATCCTATCGTAAGGATGGGTTTAACACCATCTGTTTTGCACAAAATTGACAAGTAGATGGATGACAATGAGGATTGAGACCCTGGAGGCAAGTTCATTAACAACACAAAGTTTATGCTTCTTTTGTGAGGTGCCAAGAAGGTTATAGACTTCAAAGTCATCCACATTAAAATTTAGGATTATCCTTGGGTTTTTCCCAGCAAGAAAGTATTATCTTGAATAGGGAACCATCTCTTAAGAACCTGTACTGATATAGCATGGATTATGTGTCTTGCTGTCTTTGATGACCCTCATCAACTTTTTCAGTGATGTTGTTTCCATTCAACTGCTACTGAAAGGACTATAATATTGGGACATATTGAAACTTGTTTTTGATTTGATTGAATTACATTGAATTGCGAGACCAAGTTGTTTTAAATTCATGCTGCATTTTTACAGTGCAGATAACTTACTTTTTTTAAAGTTGAACCAACAAAACCTTTTTTCTTTTTTTTTACAGTGTAAGTACAGTTAATGGAAAGTGTGTGTTATATATACATTTTTTTATTTATTTTGTGATTTACAAGACCTTCATTTTTTTCAACGTGGAAAATTTCACATATTAAATTGTGTCCAATAAGATTATAGTTTCCTCATATCCAGGCTTGCTATAGAGATTAAATTCATTTAAATAAAACCTACAAAAAAATCCAATGCCCTTGGTAATGTAGTTCAACAGAAAAATGGCCCTGCTTGCTTTCTTTGCTACTTTAATATATTATAGTTTGGACCTGACATGGTGAATGATTTTTAGATTGCATTTGAACTTCAAATGTTTAACCATGCTTATATAAGAAAACCAGACGTTTCCGCTATAATGGGACTCTGCATTTAGCAAATGTGCTTCTTGGCTTTATCATAACAAAGTAACTCAAAGGGCCCTATTTTAACGATCTGAAACGCAAGTGCGAAGCGCAACGCGCAAGTGAGTTTGTGGGCGGATCTTGGGCGCTGTTGCTATTTTCCCGGCGTGAGAAATAACTCTTGCGCCGGGCGCAAATCAATAAGGGGTTGGTCTGAAGTAGGTTCATTATTCATAGGTGTGGTTTGGGCGTAACGTCAAATAAACCAATCAGAACGCTAGCCAACATTCCCTTTAAACGCAAGGGCGCAAGTTCCATGGCGGGTTGCTATTATTATGACGGATTTACCAGGCGCATGCCAGGAGCGGTTCACAGCCGAGGAGACCGACGTCCTTGTACGGGGGAATCCCACGCTTGCCAGCATAAATCGGGCACGCCGTGTAACAGGAGGTGGATCTGCCTCAGGACTTGATGCCAGCAGAGGACATCGCTGCGTCCACCCTCACCGCTGAAAGGGTTTGGGGGCTTTGAAATCGGACCCAAGAAACGCAAGCAAGGTCCAACCCCAAAGTACTCTTACAAATCAAGTTCATATACATTAAGGTTTCTTATGAAAACATTTTAATTATTATTTACATAAAATAAACGTAATACAGCCACACAACAAAGTTATGAAAATATTTTAATCGTTATTTGCATGAGAATAAATAAAAACTATCACCACAATGCTCACCACTATGAATCCCCTTATCTCGTGTATTAATATTTTTAAGTGTAACAATTTATGATTTGCAAAAATAACTGTTGCATCTGTGTAGATTAGATAAGCAAAGTGTATGCGCGTTGTGCACCCTATACATTATGGTCAAGCATGCGGCCTTAAAATAGCATAATGAACAACGCGCCATGCGCCACTGACTTTAAACTTTTTTTTCTGGTCAGTGGCGCAATTGTTTTTTGAAACTGCAAAATAGCATCAGGGATGGTTTGCGCCGAAACACGCCTCTTTTTTTGCGCTGAACCACCCAGGGAGCGCAAGTTCATTCCCTAGTTTGCCGACGTGCTTCTGTGACGGGAAAAACCCGCTGTGCGCCGGGGCAAAATACGAATATACATGCGTCACGGACAAAGTCAATTGCGCTGGGTGCAAGATAGAGCCCAAAGTGTCAAAGTTGTACTGTAGGTTTAAAGGAACACACCACCGTTTTTTTTACTATGTTTTCAACTGCGTGCACTTAATCTTCATTCAGCGCGGTGTGAGAATGTGTTAGCATTTAGCCTAGCCCCATTCATTCCTTAGGATCCAAACAGGGATGAATTTAGAAGCCAACAAACATCCATGTTTTTCCTACTGATCTTCACACGCAGTAACATCATCACTCCTGACTCCCCTCTCGCTCAAACTTCCATCAATTTTACTGCGCCCGAGGTCGAAGTGCTGCAAACTAAGTGCTCTTCCACCATAAAACATAGTTCTCATTTTTTATTTGCTTAAAAATTGTCACGTTTTATTTTGTGCCACCATACTTACTCGTGTAACTACTCATGTAACAGTCTTTAAATAGGCAAAACATCGAAGTGTTTGGTGGCTTCTAAATTCATCCCTGGTTGGATCCTAAAGAATGATGCGCTGTACAAAGATTAAGTGTATGCATTGAAAAAAGATAGGTATGTAATAATTAGTCTAAGTTGAGGTAAGAACATAGTGAAATAATATTTAAGGTGTTGGTTCTGCCACTTTGCCTTAGCTTACTATAGAAACAGTATATAATCTATGAGATTTAAGAGATGCAAGATGTACAGTACAGTCGTGGATAAAACCAAACTTGAGTTTTTATTTCTCTACATTCAGAGAGTTTTTAGACCAATACAATGCTGAGGCAATCCTGTCTCTGCGTTTCATCCTCTTGAGAGCGTGTAGGTGTCATCATAGACAAAGGTTAGCAAGCACTTACTCACTCATAATAAATGTTTCATGAATCCTGCATAATGCAAACTGCCATAGTTCTTCTGATAGTATAGTAAGCTGCATTACACAGCTGTATCAGCAATTACATAATTTTCTTATCCTACACATACAGGGACGCTTGAATAAATATTGTGACATTCAAACTGTGATAAGCAGATAAATCTGCTCGGAGAAACATGAACTGTGGAGACATTTACACAGTATACTGTAAAAATGTACAACGTAACTACTGTAAGAAATAGCGTGTACACGTCATGCATCCAATTTCATAGTTATGATTCAGAATAGTAAATTCTAAGTCTTATATATATAAAGAAGTTTCTTGAAAATGTCAAAATTACTAGTTTTGCACAGAAATGTAAATTCTGGGCCGATACTGAAAATCATTGATGCACCAAAATTTTTTTTTTTTTATAACATTTTTGTATAATTGTATTAATATTAGATTTTTTTTAGCTACTGTACATTTATTTAATATATCCGAGTTTGACTACAAATCAATAAAATGTGAGAAAGAAAAGTAAAGTAACACCAAAATTGAATAAAAATAAAACAAAACTTTAATTATATTTTCTTGGCGCCTGTATCTCCGCTTTTCCACATTTTTATCGACTTAATCCTCTGGTGACGTGTACCATTAACACTACACATGGTTAGAAAGTACAATCTTACTCTGTTTTCTCATTACTGGTCAGTACTACACCAGATTTATGAATCCCACAGCCTTCAATGTCGTAATACAATAAATCCGTCCCACATATTTTCCCATGACTTTATGTATAAATAGCTTGCAGGCTTTACATAAATGTTTAAACATCACACCACTGCAAGGTGGACATTAAAATTTCATTTTAAAAATATAAAAACACTCAGAATGCTACTTACCAAAGGAGATGTGTGATGTCAACTGATGACCACCCTTTGAATTTGATATCTATTTGATATCTATTTGGAAAAAAAAATCAGAATCTGGCAAAGATTAGACACAACACCTCATCACACAGACAAACAGTGTGCATACTAACACTGTTCCAGGAAAGCATACCGGTTGCCCTGGCAACATGTTCCCATCATGATTTCTGAATGTATTGGCTTAAAAGTGTTTTTTTTCCTTTTGAGAATATTAAAAACAACCAGTATTTGGTATAATATATGACTTATTTTAACAAAAAACATGGCTGGATAATGAAGGTTTGATATCTGGCCCCCACAGTTCACTGTCCAAGAGTGAATGGCACAATGAGGTTGTTGCAAGTCCCAACACTAAAAAGTCCATTCTACCGTCTGACCCTAAGCATTGTGGGATTGGGAATTGACAGACTGATGCCTTGCCCAGTGATAAATTGCCCTTAAAACCAGGCCAGTGTTGGGCTAGCATGTCTCTCCAACAACCCCACCATTGTGCAACTTGTATCAAAAATAAAAGCCAGTTGATGCAAGACATACTGGAAGGCAGACAGTTTGTTCTTTGTCTCTCCTAGTCGAGTGTGACACAGATCACAGAAGGTCAAGTTCAGACCGGTACGTATCCCATCATCCCATTGACTCACAGGTCTAGCTTGTATAAGTTCACAGAAGCGATTTCAAATGGCACGGCGGTCAATAAGCTGTTTTTGAAAGAGGAATCTGTGTTATATTGGCTCATCTTGTCTTGTTTCCCTCAGTGCCATTTTGATTCACACGCAGTCGTAACCTTTCAAAATCTATTTCCATGAAGCATAGTAGCCACATCTGAATTTAAGATGAGCTCGGTAAATGCGCAGAGGAACGGAGGAGCCCTACGAATTGCTTGTTGTGTTTGGCTGAAATATGGCTTTGGTGGTAGGCTTTGTAATGTCGGGTTCAAAAGGAAATGAAGCGCAACAAACTGTTTATCAAATGAAAAGGTGCATTATGGGGTGTCAGAAGCGACAGTTCTGTTTCACAATGTGTACTCAAAGCAGTATTTTTATAAGTGTGATGTCAGTAACATTTACCTTTTTAATAATTCTCAGCATCTATTTTCACTGCATCATGAAGATATAAAGTCGTTTTTATGCATGTACTACCATGCATGATATTACCATCTCTTGAAAGCAAGAAATGTCTATATGTTCAAATATCTAATATTTATTATGTTAAGTCTGCACTGCTCCCTTAAAAAAAAATAGAGACAGAAACATTATAGTATGATAAATCTAGCAGGGAAAAGTCAAATCAGTTTTTAATGTAACATTCATAGACCCACTTGTCCCATCCACTTCTCTCTTGGTGATTGTGCGATTATGTTATTTCTAAAAGACTGTTGGTGCTGTAGACAGATGCAATGAACTTGTTTGAGTTACAACCCTCTCACAAGTGTGTTTGATTTTTTTATTACATGTGCAAGCTCGGAAAAGTTAATATGTAATGCGGTTTTAAAGCTGCACTTAATGCGTGTTTAAATTGGATTACATGTCTTTCTTGGAAATCAAAGTGCTTGTCAGCTGGGTAGCGTTGAGTCAGAAATGGTTGGATCTCTTCCACCTTAAGATTTCATTCCCTGTTCACCAGCACATTTACTGTACTAGTGCCAGGGGTGCAGGAGATGACCTGTGGAAATATACAATTTCAAATGGCCATGGTGCCATGTAGAGTTGGCCCTATGGGTGTTTGAATTCACTTTGAAGCATGAATTGATGAGTTGGAAGGGTCAGGGTTGCATGGTTCATTTCCTTCGATCAGTTGTTACCATATTCATGTGTGTATGGAGTATATGTGATACTTAAAGGGACAGTACACACAAAAATAAAAGTATAAATGACTAAAACAACAACAAATATTCTTCTGTATGACCATTATTCCTTCTTTATAAATTTTTTGATTTAAAAATTAATTAATGATCATGTAGGTTTGGGACGATGTGAAATAAATAACAGCATTTAAATATTGGATTAACTCTTAAAAGGGAAAAATCATGAAAATCACGAAATGATGTCCCTAAAGTCAGATAAATTTTTTATTATTTTTCGTGATACTCTCAATTTCCACGTTTCATTCGTGACCGTATCACAAACGTTTGTTTACGTGTCATTGTCACGTATTGGTTACTCAACTGCATTTTTTTATTTTCAAACCATAGCCGCTTCGGTTTAGGGTTCAATTTGGTGTTTGCATTAGGATGTCACTTTAAGTTTTGGTTTATATATTTTTTTCTGATTTTATATATATATATTTAAACCATTATCGCCGGGCATTAGGGTTAGAATTGGGTTTGGGTCATTTTATGTAAATCTAACCCTAAATCGAAGCGACAATGTTAAGAAAATAGGATAAAACTGTTGAGTAACCAATACGTGACAATGACACTACTGTATACAGAAATTTGTGATACGATCACGAAAAAACATGGGAAAAGTGAAATATAAGTGACTATAGGTACGTAATTTCTTGAGACTGGGCTGAAATCTGAGTTTTTCCATGTTTAAGTGCTATAATTGGGTCCCCTGTGCTTCAATCAACTTAGAAAATATGAAAATGAACAACCCAGTACCTTAGTTTTAGAAAACCACTCTCTGCAAGCTTGTAAAAAATAGGTCATTAAAATTTGTCTCCCCTTGTGATGTCAGAAGGGGATGATGCCGCCCCTAATCTGCACTCTCCAACCACTGCACTGCCATTTAGTGTAGAGATCAGCTCATTTACATATAAAGGGACACACTCAAAAACAGCACATTATCTATATCAGTGGTTCTTAATGTTATTCCTGGAGGCCCACTGCCCTGCATGTTTTGTATTTCTCTGTTATCTGACAGACTCAGTCCAGTTCATTGAGATCTCTTCTAATGAGCTGATGATTTGAATCAGGTGTGTTAAATAAGGGAGACATACAAAATGTGCAGGGCAGTTGGCCTCGAGGAATAACGTTAAGAACCACTGATCTATATGGTATTTTGAGCTAGAACTTCACATACGTACTCTGGGTACACCAAAGATTTATTTAACATCTTAAAAAAGTCTTGTGAAATGTGCTAATTTAGGATTAAGTTCAAATCAAGAATACCAATATAATAATTTAATTCATTTAAAATCAGTTAAATTGAGCGATCCATTATAGAGATCTGATCCCATCATCTACTGAGAAATTTGATTTACTTTAACTGCAGAAAGTCGTAAGACATGACTCTTATTCTACTTAAAGTACGTTGTTAGTCCTGTCACAAAATTTCTTTGAAAACCAAACCTTAAAATCTGATTGGTTGATCGTAATGTTGTTTCAGGGCCAACATTGGTGTTAATTTAGGATCACCATTTTACCATTAGAGCAAGCCAACAGGGTCAAACACATTCGTAAGGCCTTTATCCTGAACTCTCACACATATTAGTAACTCTGAATCCGCCTCTAGCCTTCTCCAATATTGAATAATTGTTTAACATGGGGGTATGATTAAAGGAAAGAGAGATTTAATTTTACCATGTGGAATGATTAGAGGTATTGAATCACAGTTCAATTTAATTAAATTGCTTTTGTGATTCAATTTTTGGTGTGGGTGCAGGGGAGATGGCCTGACCATTAAAATGTGTGATTGATTGATGAATTTTAATCTTGATTGTGGTCAGGTCGAGAGAGAGAGAGAGAGAGAGAGTAAAAAGGGGTACAATTGTGTTGTGCTTTATAGCTTGGCAGATGAAATTATTTGTTCTGGTTTGTTATATTTTGATTCAGTGGGTAATTCATCTTTTGGATTTAATAGACATCAAGTGTTTGGCTGTGATTCCATTACTATACAAAATTACAGATTGCCCCTAAGTGAATATTTTGTTTTAGCAAATCCCATCACTCTTCATCTAACCATTTGTATATGCATACATAAATATTTAGAATTCAAAATACATGCCATAAATCACAGTGTAATATAATAATAAAATTTTTGTCAATGTTTTATACTAATTTTTTGTTTTATATTTGTTACAATCGAGCTAAATCCAAGACTGAAACAGACTTTTGTTTAGTCAAATTGTAATCAGAATTAGTAAATACTTTGTGATTACCATGCCTATGCCAGATGCAACATTTGGTCATTTTTCCTTCCGCTGTATACAGTGGAGCGTTCATGTTGGGATTGTCCTTGTAAAGGTAAGGTTAACCTGACCTCTCTAACTCTTAAACTAATTAACAAACCCCTATTGATTGCTACAGTAATCCACCTGAGCAGAGGTGAATGCTTTACCTCCTCCATCTTTACATTCTTCATCCTTGTCTTGTGGTGTGATGAGGAAAGAGAGAGGAGGGGTCTGGCCTTAGGCTCGACTCGTGCTGAACACCATCTGCTTTCATTTGGTTTCGTTCATATTTCTCTTTCCCTCTCTCTCTAACCTATTAACTCATTCACCGCCATTGACGAGTTATCTCGTCAATTATGAGTTAATATTTAACTAATAAATATGCCTTTCTGGACGAATTTCAAAGTGAAAGTGTAATACCAAACCGAATTTATCAAAAACGGAAGTTAAAAAGATTTAATGATTTATTTTAACTGCCTTTATGTTTGATAGTCATTCTGAGTCTGATCTCTAACATAAATTCCTTTACAAAAACGCAATTTTTTAAGCTTTTTGCTGAAAATGTTGTATTTTTGAAGAGAAATATCCATATTTCAGTGGTTAAATTAAGTGGAAAAGTAAATATATAATGAAACGTTTTTTCCCCATTTTGTTTGTTTGTTTGTTTGTTTGTTTATTGTTTGTTTGAAAGCAGAAGGTGTGTTCTTTATTTGGATATAATTTGTATGTTTATATATTTATAGAAGATAATTTTTCCTGCAAGGAATTTTGTGAAACTTTTGTTAAAATCACAAAAATGCAGGTGGGCAACTTTTCTCAAAAAGGCAGACGGTGAATGAGTTAATCTTTGCATTTCACTTTTTGCCTGAAGACTACATTTCTGTACCATATAATGTATCTTTGATTTAATACAAGGTCCCTTTAACCGTTTAAAGTTGAGTTGGTAGCTTTAATTTTAGTTGGTTGATTTGATTTTTATTTTTAATTACAAATACTTTGATTGCAAGGACAGGTGGTTTGTGTGTACCTTCAGTTTGTTCAACAAATGTAACACAGTAAGATAAAAGTCAACTATCTGTAAAATGTGTTTTAAACAAAATATGTGTCTGTCTTGCGATGTGTGATGGAAAAAGAAGAGAGTAAAAAAAAGTAAAAACAAAAATGTGATAATAAATAAACAGCAGTATGCTATTTATATTTTCCCAGCATATATAAATCGATCTCACTTAAAAAGCAACAAACCTTTATGGCTTAATCTTTTATATTTATTAGCATTAATGCCATCTATATGGGTGATTCTCGAGAGATAAGACTTATGAGGTGCCATGAAACATTTTGGTAATAAAAGTAAATGCTATCAAAATAAGAAGCATACAGTTACAAACATCTCTTCATGTACTATTTTGCACATGATTTCAAATGACATCATACAAACCAATTTTGTTGTTTTTTCCACATTTAAGGGGGAAATTTTCACTACGTGTCCATGCCTGGATTTGGGTTCTTTGACATGGAAATATTTATAATAAAAAAATCTAAAAAATAAAAAGCTTCAGTGCATGTTATACTATAAACATTTACAGTACAGAAACATGTGGTATTTGGTGATCATTGGTAAATGTAGAGACAATAATAAGGAATATAAATGTGTCCAAGACCAATTTTCTCATCCTCCGCAACAATTTTCAATCATTGTTTAATCCCTCGAGGAACTAACATTTAAAAAAAAAAAAACATTTGTTGGAAGGGACATAATTAACTGTGACACTCAAGATGGCTACCAGTTAAGTAGTTTTTATTTTTTCTCTCCAGATAAAAGTTTAAATTTTGTTTGTCATAGTACCTAGACAACTTTTTTCTCATTACCGAAACAATATCATGTTGCGGTAATGATAATTTTTGATAATGTTAATTTATAAAATGTAAATAATTCTATAGGTAATATTTTTTAAATCCTCTAAAAATAATGGTTATAGTAAGTTCAGACCTTAATCTTATATGTGCAAAAAAATACAAATGGCTTCAAGGGCTTTACAAAAATTCTGATGCTGGACACCTTCTAAATCTGGATTTTGTGAGATTCACCCATATTCTACTGTATACAGCTTGACTTCTTTGTTTTATGTAAGGGATAATGTAGAGGCAGCCGGTAGTTATCGGGAAATAAGCCCCGACAGTGTGATCAGGACTCAACGCGAAGCGGAGGGTCTTGTATCACACTGAAGGGGCTTATTTCTCGATAACTACCGGCTGCCTCTACATTATCCCGCTTATTACACGGCTACTTGTCACATAAGAAAAATCCGGACATGAATATGAATTTGAAACATTTTATTGGCATATTTGTTTTAAATTAACATGTTTATCCTTCCGCGAAACTTTGAACAGATGCATAAAATGATCGTAATACCTTATTAAGATCCTCTGCTTCATACTTGTCTGTCTCCATTTTTCTCTTTTAGCCAGTCTTTGAGAAGTTTTAATGCCCATTCTGTATTTTTTTGTGTGTTGGCTTCGTAGCTGTCATGCTCTATTTTGTCAAGTTCAGTCTCAAAAGCTGTCTGTGTCTTGTCGTGGTTGTCCAGTGTTTGTCACAAGATGGCGCCAAACAGTAATCTTTATTGATCTTTATTGGCGCGCAGCGATTTTACTCGTACAAGTAGTCCGGCTATGCGTTATTACTTTGGAGCGATAATTATTTGAAAAGAACGAACCTGCAAATGTCTCATCTGACCAATCAGAATCAAGCATTCCAGAGAGCCGTGTAATAAATGTCAACAATATTACAGATCAGTTGTTGATCTTTGACCATGCAGGTTTATTATAAAGGTTGCTTTAGATATGCTTAGAATCAAGTGGGATCCGACCACTGTAAATCCTGAAATGGTCGCCAAACATTTCCTCTCTGGAGTAATTCCCCTTTCGTGTGACCGTGCCCGCAGGCAAGGTTTTCAGACTCAGTCGAGCCAGACGCTTTTGTCCGCATTTTCCATCCATTGCCATCCTGTTGTTGTGAGCGAGGGGGAACAGGGGAGTGAAGCGACACCAGGAGAGGCGGGCGTGCGAACAAGGGCTGAAGTGATTGTTTAGCATGAAGGGGAGTCAGACGACATCAGTCAGCTGCCACATAACAGTAAAAATAGCTCAGTCACACATGAAAACAAGCAGGCGCATGTAACAAAGCTCGTCCTTTATGTATCTGAGCACTGTTGCACATGTGCGTATGCGAGTTCTCAAGGAAGTGTGACCTCTTGCTACTGTCAGGATTTTTACTACAGTGTAAAATCTCATTGTTATTCAGTCCAAGTCATGCATTTCAAAATAAAAGTCCATGACCTTTTTTTATTCTAGACATTCTGTACAGCTTGAGTTTGTGATGCATTCTGTATGTACTATACGCTCTATCCACAGATGTATTTGTTATCATCTTTCAAAGATGGCACTTCCATACAGTATATTCACCTTTGACTGGTCTCTTCCGACTGACACCCACAATACTACAGTATATCTTTCAGTATAGTCTAAAATGAGCTCGGAGGTAAAACGAGTGAGTTGTTTTGTCGATAGAGAAACATCTTTTTTTCCAACAATTTCTTGGACAATTTCCTCCAGCTGCATTCTCCTCAGTCTATAGAGTTGACAAGTATACTCTGCTGAGGCATCTCCCTTCAAGCAGTTACAAAGTTGTGCGCTTCATTTCCCAATTCATCCTCACTGCTTTACTATGATTGGCCTGTTTTGGTTTCAATGTATTTCATTTCTTCACAATACTGTTTACGTTCATGAAAGATCATGAAACATTATGACCACCTGCCTAATATTGTGTAGGTCCCCCTTTTGCCACCAAAACAGCCTTGACCGGTCGTGGCATAGACTCCACTAGACCTTTCTATCAGAACCAGCATTCACTTTTTCAGCAATTTCTGCTACAGGAGCTAATCTGTTGGATCGGAGCACACAGGCTGTTGTGTGATGAAATCTTTTTGAGACTACTTACAAAAGACCAGCTCTAACTAAACAAGTTATTCTAAATGATTCTTTATGGCCTTTTCGTCTGTAACCGATAGTACGGAGGAGCTACAGGAAACGATGGGGAGAGGGAGGTGGAGTCTGATCAGGAAATGACTTGGAACTGATTCAGATTCAGGCCTTTCACGTAGCGCTCGCCATTGAGCAACATGTCAGAGCACATGTACAGACCACCAGGCCACCGAGACGATGGACCATTTGTAAAAATATGAATAGTAGAAATTGCAGCGCTTAATATGGTGTCTTACTTTAATTAAAAGGAGTCCCACCTGTCAATTATGTAATAGTGCCAAACAGTCACTTTCTTGATGTGATTTATTTACTAAAAATAACAATAGTAGAAAATGCAGCACTTAATATTGTGTCTTACTCTAATTAACAGAAGTCCCACCTGTCATTTACGGTAATAGCGCCAGACAGTAACTTTCTTGATGTTATTAATTTACTAAAAATAAGAATAGTCCAACATGCGGCACTTAATATTTTGTCTTGCTGTAATTAACAGAAGTCCCACCTGTCATTTACGTAATAGTGCCAGTCACTTTATATAGTGCCAGTTTCTTTATATAATTTATTTACTTTAAAACAAATAAATGCAATAACTGAACCAATCTGAAGGTATACAGTTTTATTATCAGTAGTACTAGTTTGGTTGAATCCACTTGCTTGAGCCCTATTGCAGATTTTAGTATATGTGTTACTGCATAATTAAATTACAGAAGTTGTTTAAAAAAATATTTAAGGCAGTTGTACTCTTCATTTATCTGTAACTTTCATGAATTCACAGACTGCACAAAAATACGCACTTTCTCTCTAAAAATGGCTGGGTTATTTTTGACCCCTAATAGGTAAATATTGGACAGAACACGTGCTGGGTTAAAAATAACCCAATGTTGGGTTGTGGTTATGCAACCATGGGGTATAATAACCCAGCAGTTGGGTTTAAACAACCCAGCATTGGGTCAATTTTAACCCAACTGTGTGCTCTGTCCAATATTTACCCATTATGTGTCAAAAAATAACTCAGCAATTATTTCTGGAGTGTAATGGAAAAGTAATTTAGTAGTAATAAGTAAAGTAATACAATATTAATGATCGTCAAATCACCGGAAGAAAAATGCACGACTACTTAATTCTAAACGTTCGTAAATGGGGACAGGTCTTGAGGGCGAGATGATTATCAGTAAATGATAACGTTCTTTGATTGACAGCTGAACAGGATGAGCTAACATTAGCTTGCTTTGCTCGTGTTCATAATAACAACAACACGATAATAACTTTCTATGTAGTATGTTTACCGTAGTTACACAAAACAAGCAACAACTAAGCCAAATTATGTTTAAGATATTTTTACCATTTTACATTACCTGAGTCTGTGGAAAACTGTGCTGAAAAACAGTACTTGAAATCTTCCTGACGAAAGTGCTGGATGCATATTCAAATTTTCAAAATAATCTGTTAGTGCTGTGTCAGTTGAGGGTCGCATTGATGTAAACAATAAAAACTCCCGGAGGCCTGAATTTGTTGTCGTTACATCCACATACTGCACAGGTTGTAGTCATCTTTTATCAAGGGTTTTGGTGATTTTCCCTTCAGAGACGATAAAAGCGAAGTTACTCTTTGGTTGGGTTCGTCTGCCGGCTAACTTCAAGTTGACTTGAGTTGATTTGAGAGCAGGTTGAGCGGTAAAAGAAGTTATAAGGCTTGTTCAACTTAATGCGTCGCCACAAGAATTGACAGCCGCATGACGTCAAAGTACCGCAAGAGCGATTCGCAAAATCATACGCAGGAGTTTGCTTTTAAATCGCTCTCGCGGAACCTTGACGTCATCTGGCTGTCGGTTCTTGCGGCGCCGCATGAAGTCAAACAAACCTGAAGGCTGCATCGGTCAGTGGTTAGTGGGTGGAGCTAATGACTCAGTTTCGCGCAGTGCATTCTGGTTAATTGAGTCCATCAAATACTTTTTTTCATGTAATATGCAAAATGGACATAAATTACCCATGAAAACAGGCTAAAATGTCTAGGGTTCAATTCCGCTTTAAGTAAAATAGACAATAGCTGTACTTAGTGTTGTAGTTCTCGAGACCGGTCTCGGTCTCAAGACCACTTTTTAAAGGTCTTGGTCTCGTCTTGCAATCAACCGCATTTTTACTCGGTCTCGTCTCGGTCTCAGACAAAGAGGACTTGGATTTTAATTTCAAGACCGGTCAAGACCACAACTGATGGCACACTGCAAAAAATTCTTACATTAAGATGCTTTTTCTTGATGAACAAAACGACCCAAGAAAAAAGTCTAGTTTGTACTGCAAAAATATCAAGTTTAAGTCATTTTGTGCATAAAACATGCAAAAAAATCTGCCAATGGGGAAAGCTATTTTTTATTGAATTGTTTATTTATTTAGTGTTTAAGAAATTGGTTCAAGGTTTTTTTGCTTAACCCATTGGCAGATTTTCTTTATTCACAAAATCACCTAAATTTGATATTTTTGGTCTAAAAACTAGACTTATTTTCTTGGGTAGTTTTGCTCATCAAGAAAAAGCATCTTAATGTAAGAATTTTTAGATATTTTTACTATAAAAAAGACAAAAAATACTAAGAAATATTTTCGTGAAAATCATTTGTTGCAGTGCACATCACAAATTAATTTTGTATCATTAATTTTATGCAGTTTATTCAGGTTTGGCATATGATGTTGGCATTGTTTAAGGATTGTTTAAGTTTCTCCCAATGACAGTTTTTCTTACTAAAATTTTATTACTAAAAACACCTGCATTGTGTTAAGTGGATGGCAACCCATGGAAAGACATTTCAGATTAAATGGTTAAGTTGATTTCAGCTCTTTAGTGTTTGTTCACTTTTATTTGCTTATAGACAAAGATAAATACCCACATATCTGCAATGCCTTTGATTATTTTATCAACTTCTCTGATGGCATACACACACACACAGACACACACACACACACACGCACGCACGCACGCACGCACACACGCACACACACACACACAAGAAGTGCCTAATCGTATGCATATTCTACATTTTATCATAAGTGTTTTCATGCAGTGACTTGCACTGGTCTTGGTCTTGAGTTGGTCTCGGCCTGTCTTGGTCTTGGTCTTGACTCGGTCTCGACCCTTTAAAGTCTTGGTCTTGTCTCGGTCTTGGCCTGTCTTGGTCTTGGTCATGACTTGGTCTTGGTTTAGGTGGTCTTGACTACAACACTAGCTGTATTTCAATGCCTGTTGGTGAGCCGTCCAAGGTTATTTCCAGTAGGCCTGATGCTTTGTTGACAAGGCACATTTCCAACATGTTATTATGGATTTTTGTTTGTTTGCGATAAGTATCTGTATAGGGCCAACATAAAGGGAATGCTAAATACATTCTATAAATGCTATAACTAGTGGGCGAAGAAACAGTTAATATGGCTGACTGATAGGTCAGGTGATTTCTTCTGTGTGTTAATTCATTATAGTTATCTGATAGATAAGAATACCAACTGTGAGACACGTCCTAGTGTGACAGAGTATCTGCCTCCAATCAAATTACAGTATCAGTCACAACTGATCCTACTCCATTTGTCTTCCCATCACAGAACTGGAGTATAAACCGTTCATTGACATTATGAAGAAAGTTCAATGCAGTCTGTGTTTTTAATGAAACCAGATGTCACATGTTTTAGTGCTTTTTAGGTATTTTGGGTGCTTATTTGAGTAGACAATGTTAATGGATTTTTATGATGAGTGTTTTAAATTAATTTGGATTATTCAAAATGTGTAATACACTAACAGGTAATGAGGGATGCACAGAATTTGGTGAATGACATCAGTTATGACATCATAGCTATTGAGGGTGACATTTCTTTTTTTTACTCGATCATTTGCAGCCATAAATATCTAGCCGTGACATACAGTGGTGTGAAGTGGCTTATCCAACCAGTTTTTAAATTATTCATTAAGCATCGTCGTTGATTCTAAATTTGTCCGGTAACTATTTCTAATCCTATTTCTAGATGCAACATGTCCATTTATGCATTTGTATACATTCACCCGTTTCCTGGACTCGTGCCTCGGATCACATTATGCATTGGTTTGGCGGAGAGCACCGATCCAGTGTAACGTTATTATAGCAGACTGCCTCACATAAGCTGACACTGACTGATCATATTGCACACGGTGTGGTCTCACCCAACTCATCTGTTTAAAAACCAACTCGCTGCAATTTATCTCTCGCCTCCCAGCCAGGACAGCATGCTTATGCTCTGATAAAGTGTGCTAAGCTAAGAGTTTCTCATTCATTAGCATTAGTTATTCCCCCTGGTCCTTAACCTGTTCAGAATTTACACAATAATGAGTAAAAGTCTCCAGTGTTGGGGATAAGTTGGCACCACGAGCCAAACAAAATCACCCACCTTCAGACGGAACTCCTTCGCGTACGTTATCCCTCAGACTGAGATAACTCTTGAAACGGGATGTTTGTTTGTGTTGTTTAGGAAGGAACTGGACATTGAAAATGATCCCACATACGGCCATTATTTAGAGCAGGAACGGGGCTGCTCTTTGCCTGAGTCTGCATTCATAAATCTCCGCTTGGCTCCATGAATGTAATCAGGTGCTTTGCAGAGGACACACACTGGCACAAGACACTCCGTCTCTCTTGTCAACATTCGAAGGAGCTATAAAGTCAGAACGGAGGGGTGTGTGCTGAAACTGACGCTTTACTGATCAAAGAAGTGTGGGGGGGGGGGGGGGGTAAAGCTAAATCATTTAGTTACTGTATGTACCCCGTTTTTAAAATGCAGCAACGTTGTGTTCTGCCGTGCCTTGTTATGTAAAAGGGTACAGAGAATAATGGTTGTTGCACGATATGTGTGTGTGTGTGTGTGTGTGTGTGTGTGTGTGTGTGTGTGTGTGTGTGTGTGTGTGTGTGTGTGTGTGTGTGTGTGTCTGTCTTTTGAACACACAAAGGAACACATACGCTGGCACAGACGCTTGCTTTATGAATTGTCAGGGGTCCTAACATGAAAAGTACCATCTGTCTAAAACGGAGCACCACGGGCCCTTGACACCCCTTTATTCTGTTTCATCTTCACTCGCTACACAGTTTTTACTCTTTATTTATTTATTCTCTGCTCTCTTTTTACTTTGTGATGGTCTCTCTCTCTCTCTCTCTCTCTCTCTCTCTCTCTCTCTCTCTCTCGCTCTGTATGTGTCTGTCTTTTACCCTGTCACAAATTTGTTTAAAGATTGCTGTGTGTTGTGCTTTTCTTTTTTTCTTCTTGTGCATTACACAGCTATTTTTCTGCATATTAAACCGATAAATAAGTGGATGAATACATAAGTGCTTATTTAAAGTGATTTTTAAAACAAATAAAGGCGATTGCGTCTAAGATGAGACAGATATATAGGCCATGGCAGTATTTTGGCCATTTGAAGACCATTGTCGCGCCCTCTGCAAACATCTCAAGATTGATTAGCAATATGGATTTAATGGTAGTTAATTGATTTAAAGCAACACTATGTAGTTTTTTACCTTTAAATAATGTCTTTAAATTATTTCAATGATAGAACAACTTTTAACTGGACAAATTGTACTGTTGCTGCAACCTGAGCAGCCTCCTAGCTGCTACAAGCACACTCTGAAAGTGGCGGTTGAGCACATGGGGGAGCTGTCAGTCATTTTTATATGGAAACTACATAGTGTTGCTTTAATCTATTAACATATTTGTTTTTGACATTGATTGGTTGGTTACATATAAATTGGTAACATTGTTTACATGAAAGTAGGTATAGGTTGCAGCTGTGCTACTCATTGTGCGGTGTTTAATTTGTTGCTCGTATGGCAGTAAATAATACGGTGATATGATAATGCAGGCATGTGCATTTTCTGTCTTTTCGGCTCGCACAGAGCAATTGACATCATATGACATCAAAATACTGTGAGATCAGACTGCTTGTTATGCTTTCGAATTGCTCTCTTGGTACAGTAATGTCACTCGCCAATTGTTGTGTGCAGCGCCGCATAAAATTAAGAGAAAGGTCACCCCCTAGTGGTTCGGAGGGCACCGCATATGTATATTATAAGAATGCATATGTATATTATAAGAATGCTTAGCATTAAAATCCTGTTTTTTGTAATTAAGGGAAATCATCTTGTCTCAGTTAAAAATAGTTGACTGGTAAATTATAAAGAATGATTCGCCCTTGTATTTATTGCATTGCAACAGACTGACAGATTGATAAGCAGACATGCTATTTATGACTGGATCTAACTTTTCATACTTTGCAGTAAAAGCAGCTCTCCTATTGACTCAAAAAAAAAAAAAAAAAAATAGTGAAGACCACTGGGTTACAGGGTAATAACAGCATAGTGATTATCATTCTGCATAATGTATGAACATAAATAAGCCTTGTCACCCAGTGGTTAGAGAGTCAGGTTTGTAACTCGAAAGTCTCATGGTTGGCAGGTTGCGACTGTTTTTTGTTTCACACTTTACATCATAAAATATTTCAACTTTATTAAATTGTATTGTTTAAAAAGCAATTTTCTCTGTCATTAACCACACTACCTCTCAATATAGATTTGGCAATTTAAAAACCATTCTAACTTGACTAATTTTACTGTTGTTTCTTTTCTTTTTCTATGTCTTTACCTGGTTGGTGCCTTTCTAAACCTGTCTGCATACCTAACTTTCTTTAATCAGGTAAGTTCACTTTTAAAATATTCCAGTATGCCATGTTTCTTTTCCCAACGTTAAAAATATATACGATTAGGGGGTGTGTACACCAAGGCGTTCAGCACAGAGGACCCAGAATTGAAAAATGTTCGACACTCAGCTGGTCGATGTTACTTTTCACTAAGCCGTCTAATTACAGTGAAGGAGGGGAAGGACAAATTCAGCAACGACTGATAAACAAAACAAAAGTATCACAGAAACCAAATCGCTTTGCTAAAGAAACGCAGGCAAGCGCCCACAGTTGGTGTCCACCTGGCATTTTCAGCTAGATTTAAGTGCTTTGGTGTACACGCCCCTTTATGGGTTAGTGAATATAGAGGCAGTTACCTAGCAACACTTGTTGGAGAGCTTAAACCAACATGTTTAAGCACACACCTTCTTCAGGGTTAAATGTCTACTTTTGTACTACAGACATACATTATACCATATGACATACTACAGAATTAATGTAACATGTCAACATTATTTTTCCAATTTGGTGTTGATTTTCATACCCTTAACCTAAAATTGTATCACACATGTACTGTATGTCAAGTCACACTATTTTGGTTGATATTAATTGTAAACTTGAAGAGTTTGGTTCCAAAACGCAAAAAATCCATTTTGACTAGTTTGAATAAAAATGTGTTTTCTATACCAAGAAAGTGACAAGATGAAAACCATTATTTTATGTTACAAATTTTTGCATAGCATCTTAAGGTTATAATAACATAAAAAATTCAACCCATCATTTGATTTTTAAAGATTTATTATTAAAATTTTTTTTTTTTCAAAATGCTATAAATCTAGTGGAATACACTGATAAAAAATAATGGCATAAATCAAAACACTTACTTTGTCATATTAAAAACACTGTCATTGCTGCTGTCATCCTTGGGACGTCTTCGCTGAACTTTTTTGACAGCGATCAGCTGTAAAATATTTTGGTCCAGTTTTTCATAAGATCTGCTGGGGTCAATGTGTTAGCATGACACAAGCTTAATGCTGTCGTGTAAGAACAAGCAACAGCCAGCATTTTTCCTTCGCTCAAGTGCCTCTCACGTAAATTATTCGATTTTGATGGCTTACGTTACTTCCCGCCACAGAAAACCTCCACAGGTTTATCAATGCCGCCCTTATTGTTTACAATGCGTGGAATGGTGCGCTGTGATTTGTTGAACGGATTTATTGCCTTTGCATAGAAGGGGGGCTGGCGTTTAACGCGTTTTGGGAAATAAGGGAGTAACGATGATAGAATAACATGTCGCATATTGGATTTTGCTGAAAATTAAGAATTTACTTTTGAATACTGACCAGATACAATACTGATTTTGGCGGTAAAACTTTTTTTATTATCACATTTTGGAACCAAACTCTTCACTTTCACTTGGTTTGTGTGTAAATAATACATGTTGAACGCTGATGAATGTATGTGCGCTGAAACACAACACTTTAAAGTTTAAGTCTACTGCCATGGATCTTGTTTGAAAGTGAAGTAATTCCAGAAAAACCCCTTTAAACTACCTGGACTCATTAATTTTACAGGCTTTGTTATGCCTGATAAAACAAAGACCAAGTTTTTCAGTCTCAATTGAGTGTGGAACAGAAAAAGGACCAATGCTATTCGTTGGCAAAAAACGACATAATCTGCCCTAAAAGAATTAGAAGACATTCTCATGAGCGTTTTAACTCTATTTATAATGATAATGATCTGATCGCAGACGGTGATAAATGTAATCCCCTTTTTATGTGAATGTCCATCTGTGCTTAAACAAACCCTTTTAAGTGACACATTTCCACTTAAAATTCACAGCTTTCTTCCCCTTAAATTATTCCGTCTTTTGGCTGTCTTGGCCGGGAACGTATTAAACTTTGGTTTTAATGTGACTTGAAATTGAACACAACGCTAAAAATGTCTGGATCGGTAATAGCTTACTGCAAGTTATTAACATTCCACATAATGCATGCAGAATTCATGTTAAATATTTGAACAGCCAGGATTGCAGGCCATACATAACACATGAATAGGCGTTGAGCAAAGCACATATTGCACAAATAGTATGTCTTATCATTTATCTAAACACTTCTTATACTGATATGTCAGTGTAGAGAGCATACACTGTATATAGACTCATAAATAGTAAAAGATTGCAAATCAGGGCCTTGGGCTCAGTCCATGTGCTCCAAAATGCCCTTGCCTCCCCTTACAACTTATTTGTCACAGGTGCTCAAAAGACCTTGTTGGACCACGATTCGGCACTGCTGCCAATGTTTTACCATTTTGAAATGTGCAACATTAGAATTTTGCAGTTGCTTTTGTAGTACCTAAAAATTGTGGAATTTAAGTGTTGAGTCAGCAATTTCATGCACATTCATTGTATGAATTGCATTATGCACGTATTGACATTATATATGTTAAGAACTAAATTGCTAGATCTATCGTTATTACTGGCCATTTAAAAAGCCATATCTGTCGATCACTAGTCGTAGATGAATTGGCTTTTCTCATAGTCCTTTTCATAGATTCCTCATGCAATCCTGCGATTCCCATTTTTGCACAGCATCTTTGATATCCCACCGAGTGAAGGAATTACTTTGGAAATTACTGCTCTGCCAGGTTTCTTTCTTTTTCCTCATCCTGTCAGAGTCAAGAGTGTTCAGCTGTTCAAACACAGATATCAGGTGGTTTTTAATTTGTTTTTTCACTTTGAATCTCGTAACCTGACACTGGGTCCTTGAGATATCGTAGAGTGGCTACAATTGTCAAGAAGAAGATCTCCAGCGATAAATAACCTGCCAATGTAAGAGTAGCAAATAATGTTTTTAGTAAATAGTAGCATACACTTGAATGTTCTTTCAAAGATGCGATCAAACACATAGCTTTTTTATAATTGGGCTTGGAAATAGCTTTTTTGCACACCGTACCAGTAGTAACTTTATTTAAAGGTGCCAAAGAATGCAATTGTTCTCTAACACCTTCATGAAATATGTGTGACTTTATTAAGTGCAAAAATTATCCAGAGATGTCTATTTACAACCCTAGGATTTGTCCCCATAATGAAATGGTCTATTACTACCTTATTTGAGAGGGTCATGAATAATAATGTTGAGCTCTGCTCTGATTGGCTGTTTCTCATATCAGTTCATTTTAGTAGCTCTGTGTGTGTGCAAATAGAACTTATGTTTGAGAATTTATCAGACAAAGATACAGATTTGAAGAATAATCAATTATTCTGATATTGGAAATGGACATTTCTGAGTGGTAATTTGTGTTTTTTTCAGTATGGACCTGCAAAACGTAACTGTAACGTCAATAGTAGAACTTAGCATTAACTAGCATATAGCGCTAACTCAGCAGTCACAACTTTATTTTTAGCTTTGTTACAACATTGTAATTCATTTAATGTGTAATTTAATGTTGGGGGTGTACAGCATGACTTTAAAGTGTAACTAAACCGCTGGTCAGAGCCTGACTCCACCCACTGGCAATATTTGAAAAATGCAAGAAAAGTGGGCAGATCCCAAGGAGATAGAGGGGACGAACTGAGTGTGGGTTGAGGTCGTAACAAGGGCGTGGTGATCTTGAACCTGCTTACATCACGAGTCATTTTTTGGACCCACCATCCAATAGGAAAATTCAACTGCAGTAGCCACCGTTCAACCTGAAGAGGGCAGCACTCAGGCGTTTTTACACCATATATTGTAGCATTGAAACACTTTATATCCAAATGTCAAAAAACGTACTAAAATCAATGGACAGCACTAATAAAGCCCCATTTTTACAGATCATTAACTAAAAAAAGTTGGTTAAGGGTTTAGTTACGCTTCAATGTCACAGTTGGTGTTATATTGAGATTGGCCTGTTTTCCAGCGGCCTTTTTCATGCATGAGATAACATAAGACGGAGGAACCAGCAGTGTTTGTGGGTCACAATATGAAATTAACATGTACAGTACTCTTAATATTTATCTATGCCTCGGTAAATACAGTTTGACATTCTATGGCACCTTTAAGTAATTGTTAGGTTATGCATCTCAACAACTTTAATTTAATGCTCATTACTATGCAGTCCTGTGCAAAACGTCTTAAGGGGGTCGCAAACTGGATGCGTGGCTCAGTGCCGTGTCTAGGACAACTTGGAGGTATCGTACACCGGAAGTGCAAATTAAATATAGCTCAATCTTCGTCAGATAGCATCTACTTCAAAATGCAAAATATATGTTAGCAGCCAATGTTAATCATTAATGATTTGGGACAAATATGATGTTATTTAATGTTAAACTATGTAAGTGGCACTCTGTGGCGTGACAGGGAATTAAATGTCTTATGTCTTATGTTAAAACTAAAAGTAAAAGGGTTTTCCTCGCGAAAGGTCTGCATTCATAAAAAATGAGCAAATAAAATATTTCAAATCAATATTTAATGCCCCTTACCTTACTTATGAGGTAAACAGCCATTTAATAAGCAGGATAATGTATTAGCACTTGGTTGTTATCACGAAATAAGCCCCTTAAGTGTGATCACACTATTAGGTCTTATTTCTGCAATAACAACCTGCTGCCTGTTCTTTAGTCCCTTAGATAATTATTTCGTAGTGTCTTTATTAGAATACAACCAGAAAATTTGTTGCGAGATAAAAAAGACGAATTAAAGTGTCAAGTGTTTAGTGTGAGCTCCCCTTAAACTTGAGCAATTGCAGGAACCTGCAGGCTCTCTTAAACCTAAATATAAAGAAATCCTAATTTTTTTAATTATAATCTAATGACTTCAGTCTCCCCAAAAGAGTTCAAGATGTGCTGGGTGCCAAGAGAGGTCTCACTTAATACTGACTTTTGCCAGAATTTCTGTTTGTATCTTAATAAAGAAAGTAAAAAGTACAGCAAGTGTTAACTTGAACACAGTGTGTTAAGAGAGAACACGAACACTCATGAGTTTCTGGAAAGAGTCACCGCCGGGGTCAGCAAATAAGTGTGGCTGTTTTCTCACATTTCAGATCATTTTCACATTTCTGCATAAACTGAGAACAGCGAGCTGTGCAGTGGGCACGAGCCGCGAGATATCCAGCCAGCTTGCGGAAAAGAACAATCGGCATTGTTCCTGTACTTTTATTGCAGTTTCACAAATGTGCGACCAGATGTTGCAGAACATTAGCCTTCAGCTAACATCAGAGCATTACCGTTCAGCCTTATGATGATCGGCTTTAGCGTGGTGCCATCCGTTAAAGTAATGCCCAGGCTGTTTCAGGTTTATGCGATATGGCTTACATTACCATCGCAATAGCCTCTTTTTTTTTATAACCGTCTTGCATTGTATCATAAATAATACTGATGCATGTAGCATTCCCACTTACTTTCTTTTTCAAATCAAGACGTGGGTGCGCTTATCTCTTAAAATGAGCTTTGAAAGCTGAACCATGCAAATGAGTTTTAAGCTATACAGTATGCATTATATGTTCTTAAAATGGCACCAAGCCTCTTGCGGCGATTGCTAATGTGTTGCCAGTGATGCAGATGCACATTGAAGAACAATAATGCTGATGTTGGTAATTATAACAATGAGAAAAAAGATGATAAAGGGGTGCGGCACTTTTTACCCACATTTCCAAAAACAGAGCATTCCCCACGGTGCGGCTTTATGTGGGAAATAAACAGGCCAATATCGACTGGAATTCGTTTATGAGCCGCGTGAGGAAGCGGCAGTCAATTCGAGTTGTAGATTCTTAATCCTTTATAGAAGAGCAATGGTCAGTCCGCTGGGTTTCGGCCGGGTATCTGTTTATATGTGGGCGTTTGATTATATGAGAAAACCAGAGGCACGGAATGGCACACAGGGGCCTTGAATCAACATTGAGAGACAGCAAGTAAGGTTAATTAATTTGTTATGCATCTTGTGCTCTATAGCACAAGTTGCTCTGATGAAATATCTATTTCTGTGTACGCCAATACTGTGATACTTAATCTTGTTTTCCCATATTGCCAACCTTCTAGGAATTTACAGTAACATCTCATTTCTTGTGAGTTTGGCATATAATTTATAAAGAAATAACTGTGGACACAAAACAGCTTTAATAATTTGTTCTTGGATGAATATAATAAGAATTGATTTGGCTCATATTGTAATCTCTTACTTTTGATTGGAGGGGCACATCTGAGGAAAGTTGGCGGCAAGGACAATACATTATTTGTTCCTATTGTTCTTTTCCATAGGATTTGTTTTATTCCTTTGGATTACAGATATAAGTGTGTCTACAGTATGTGGTTTTATAGAGATTGTGTTTACTAATGTTTTTCTGCGGCATCTCTGATTCATGTTGATCTTAGATTGTGCATTGACCCTCTTTAGTTCCAACACTCGAACCCCCTAGCACCCACTTAATCTTCATTTTCAGTCTCTTCCATTTACATTTTTCAAACACGCGCACATACACACAAGCAAACAAGGTCAAAAGCTAATACCTTACCCCCTACCACTTGATACAACTGCATTCCCACAGAGCCGAGAGCTCACTGCATGAATTTATGTCCATACCGCTGTTGTTTTTCCACACCCTGTTAATCCCACCCTCCCCTCTCTCAGATGGTAATGGGCACATGGTCAATCCTCCCCACACTAATTATCCAAAATATCAATTCGGATTTTCTTATAAATAAACAAATACCCACCCACCCCCTCGATTTCTCCATGGACACTGAATAATTCTGTCTCTTATTATTGTATTAAAACCAACAGAGGCAAGAAATCTGTAAATGGCTAAGCTATCTGTGTGGATCTGTCTCAAGTTTCATCAATAAGGTTATTAACTATTAGAGCTAATTGTCAGAGCTCCAATTCTGCTCGGAGTCTGAAGTTCAAGGGTTCATAAACAGCATGAGAGGAAAATAACAAATTCAGATCGCATAAGATCATTCCCCACTTCAAGACTAATTTGCTCCTTTTGAAGATAATTAGAAAATAATAATAATAATTAACAGAAAAGGAAATTCAGTACAACTGCCAGCGGTCTCTGGATAAAATGGCAAATGTGCAAAAATGTATCCAAAGTCAGCTAGAAAGGCTAAAGATAGGGCACAGTAATGCTTTGATAGGATGAGGACTTCTTTTCCAAAAAGGAAAAACGTTCAAATCAAACCAATTGCTCTACGTCTCAATTGTTTCCCTTGTTTCGGTTTCCCCCGCTGCTGGTGTGGTTAACAGCTATTGTTATTGAAAGACATGTTTTTGTTTTCTCTCAATCCAACCACCTGTTTTGCGAGGCAGAACGTGAATAGCAACAATTGCCGTTTTCTTCTCGGCCGAGAAAGGAACAATGCAGTCTGCAATCATTGTATCGTCGTGCCGATGCTATGAATCTGTCACTCAGAGATCATTTCGTGTTTTTTAATACTCTCAAGAGGATTCATTAAAAACCCAACCACACATTGGAGTGTACATACTTCGGGTCTCGCTGCAAAATATGGCATGAACATTACTATTCAGTGCGAGAAAAACAAAGTAGAAAACAAAATTGCAGTCCAAGAGTGCCAGACCAGATTGAATACATTATGAATCATGTATTAATGATAATCTTTACCTGACAGAAAACAAGAGTAAACAAACAAAAAGAAAGAAATCAGGAATGGGTAAAGCGCGTCACATTGCGTATCATTTACAACATTATGAATACAATTTATTGGTTTAGCTTGGCTTAGCTTCATATGCGCATCGTATACAGTGCTGAAAATAGAACAGTTTCATATCAAGTATTAAAGGATTCAAAGGGGCAGGGCATTGAAATCCATCATAAAACGTTGATCTGGGTGTAAAAATATTAGCTCAGCCTTACATTGGACCTTTAAAGACAAATCCCAGTCATACATGACAAATAAACTTCACACATGCACTTGGTCAAAACAAACTGTTGCACCGGACACGACGTAAGAACATACACACACTTAAATAGTCGAATGGTAATGTGTACACGGACATGCACTCTAACGCACACGTTCAAATGCGACCACCGGCTTCACAGTGCCAATTTTCCTCATGTCAATTATAATAACTAGACAACACCGCAGTCGATGCAAAGTAACCTCTTCCTCATTTACCGCAACGACCAGCCTGCTTTTGGCTGTGGCAGTAATTCTTAACCTGAGCTGAGCTTAGAGACTGCATATAGGCAAGCAACAGGCGTATACACAGAGAGACACACAAAGAGAAATCCAAGGGCTGGTTGCTGCAGTCTCTTGTCTTTCTCTGCTGCTGGTGTGAACACTAGGGAGCAGTCTGTACCTTCTCTCAACGGCCCTGTTATTTCATCTGCGCTATAGCCTGTGATGCAGGACGCACACAATCTAACAATCACGACGATCACTCACACAGTAACAATTGGAGATCTTAAAAAAACAACATTGCATTTAAGCCGAAGTCCACGATTAAATATACATCTAGAATCGGGGGTGATCTTTTGACTGATCTTTTCTCATGAATCTTTCACGATGGCAAATTTGATTTAGATGGTTAAGGCTTCTTCTCAAACCAAATTGTATCCCTCGACTGAAGCGTTTAACTTGAAATCTATTAAAGCAGGGAAGGAATTACGGTCTTAGATTCTCCTTGTCTTGTTTATTTGAACAGCAGACAAATGTGTGATACATGCCATCTGATCAAACCGCATCAGCGTAGTTTGTTTTAGCTGGTATGCATAATCTATTCAGGATATGGACAAGAAAACTGCAACAGCCACAGCAATCAAGCTTTGCACAGTGATTATATCTCCGAGAGATACGAGAAGATCTTAGACTGAGGTTTAACATTTCAAATGAAGTGAAGCGCTTTTCACAGCCCTGCTTATTTACATCCTGCGATACTGCAGAGCTCTCACTAACCATATTTCCCATCATTACCACAGAGCACAAAAAATAAAAATAAAAAAACTATTGTCAAACTCACCTGCAGAAATGAGCATTGTGAATTGCAATTCATTTATTTAAACATTTGTATTTTCCTCTTTTTTCTCCATAGTTTACAAAAGAAATAGGATAACATCTTGCATTTATATCCCCACTCTTGCATTTCTGCTTTTTAACATATTTTACATAGAATCATATATTTTTTTTAAGGTTTCATTGTTTGTTTTGTTGTTTTTCTCTTCGTTTGTTTGTGTGTCTGTGCCACAGCAAAAAAAAAGGTCCTTGTTTTTCATCTGAAGGTTTAGAGAGTTCTACAATATCCTGCAGTAGAAAGACACATTAAAGCTCAAATATCCACTCTTCACATGAAAAGCCAGAACAGGTCAGCGTAATTATTCCACATCTTTTGCATCAAGTACACAGTCAGATTATCCCACAAGGTTTGAAGATGTTGCAGTATGCGCCCAATCCTTGTTTTCTGTCCATTTGCACTCCAGAAATGTAGCATCCTCCTGAGAGCAGCGAAATGAGGTGCAAAGTATCCATCGATACATTGAAACCATCGAAAAAGAACATGGGCAAGTATCACACCTCGCATTCCCGTGATGCCTGTTGCTGGCACGTGCAAGAGCCGTACTCATTGATGATGACAAGTGCCCCCTCAATATGGTTGGGTTTGTAGTCAACGTAGTACTCGGACGCAGACGTGGTTGCCATCTGCTGCATGGTCTGCTTCTGTTTCTGCTTGCGACGCTGGCTAGTAAAACACTGCCTCAACTGCCTCACCCCTGCTGGAAAGCATTTCCAGGACACGTAGAGCATGAGGACTATTATCAGAAAGGAGAAAATTAGGGCCATGGTGCCTGTCACCACCTTGTGTATCTGCATGGTGCTCTCCAGGTCATCAGTGGACACAGTCACTGTTAAGGAGCTTGTCACCACCTCGCCACCCTCCACGTCCTGCAGGTCATACGGATTTCTTGTTGGGCCATTGAATATGAAACCTTTGACCCGGTTTCTGGTGGCGGTAAAACTCTGCGTGGTTCCGTCGACATTGTCCTCGCATAACTGGAAAGCATAGACGGCATCCAGAATGTCCTCACCCTGTGCAATGTCTGGGCTGGCACACAGCAGGCCATTGTCACGTTGTCCCTGGAAATTGCTAAGCCAGGAAGCCAAGGCACAGACGTTCCTGCTGCATTCCCAGTCATTTCCCGACAAGGTGATGCTGCTTAGGGGTGTCCAAGAGTCCAGAATTCGCTGATCTATGTAGGTGAGTTTATTGGAGTCCAACATAAGAGTCTTAAGGTTGGGCACACTTTCAAACACATGCGGTTCAATGTACTCAATCTCATTGTTGGAGAAGTCAATCTTCTCCAGGTGGTCCCAGGTCCAGTCAAGAGTGTTGACCACAATAGTGGCCCTATTGTTCCGCATGTAGAGGGTCCTCAGTGAGATGAGGCGGGGGAAGTGGGCCAGATTGACTTTCACCAACTCATTGTGCTCCAAGTGCAGCTCAGTGAGCTTAAAGAGCCCGGCAAACGAATTGCGTGCCAGGCTCTGCAGCTGGTTGTATCCCAGATCAAGGAACTGCATGCTTCTGCAATCCTGGAAAATCCGCACTGGGATGTATTTAAGGGCATTATAGCGCAATTGTAAATTGGTAAGCTTCCTAAGGCCATGGAAAAGGTCTGGCTCCAAGGATTGAAGTCTGTTATATGATAAATCCAATATTCGTAGGTTGGGCAGAGGTCGGAAGGTCCCGTTGGGAAGGGTCTCTATCCTGTTGTTGCTCAGATCCAACTCTTTAACCCTTCGCAGCCTCTCAAAGGCGCTCTCCTCTACAATCTCAATATTGTTATGATCCAAATAGAGCCAGGTAAGTTGCGACAGGCCCACAAAGTCCCCCTCCCTCAGCTCAGAGATGTTATTTTCACGCAGGGACAAACCAATGGTGCTGCTGAGGTTTTGGGGGATATCAGTAAGGTTGAGCCCCTCACAGTACAACAGCTTGTTGTCGCATCGGCACAGCCTCGGACAGGTCCCCCCCACCAAAGGAACTATTTTCAGAATAATGCTCAATGAGCACAGTATCAGCCCAGGGGGCTTCCTTAGCGGCCACTTTAGGTACAGACCAATTAGGAGGAAATCCATTAGCATGAATATCCTGCAGTGTCGTAGAGAAAAAGTCCATTGAATCTTTCACATTTGTGTCATTTTGGCTTTTACGATTTGTATCTTCCCAAGTGCAATGTCTTTTCAATTATTCTTTTTATATAGATTGATGGCGATTTGATGCTCAGAGAATCAAAAAATCCTGCCACACTGAAAATAACGACAGAAATAAATTACAAGTCACTTTGCTCATGTTAGATCGGCAAAAGGAAAAGAGCGATGGCCATGTAAAAAAGTGCTCCCCGTGAAACAATCTCACATGAAAGAATTCCTACTCACCCCCTTTCCAGAGGCTGACAGCCTCTATTCAGTTGATCCCTTTGTGCCGACACTAATTATGTGCGAAACTTAAAAAGACCCCAGTGTGGTACAAATTCAACCCCCCCTCCTTTTCATCGGACACCAGATCCTGGCAGACTTACAATGTCTTAGTTCTCCTCGTGTGAAAGAGCCAAAAAGAGAACGACTCCAAGTGGCATTCAGCAGGCTGGTAGGAAGTGCAAGTTTCCCGGGCTGCATGCATGAGCACTGTCCATTCTCCTCCGGTTCTCTGCATTGACTGCTGCGCCGCGGCTCTGTGGGAGAAACGAGCAAGGAAAAACGCGCACGGAGGAGGGAATAATCCACTCCAAACTGACTCTCTCCCTCTCTCTCTGTCTTTTTTCCCTTCCCGTCAAAGACTCCCGATCTGTCGACGCAAATCACCATCCATAACCCATAGCAATTGCTGAAATACGCAATGTATGTGAAGTGAAGCTCGTTGCCATTTTCGCAGTTTCTTCACAATTATGCACATTCAAAAGCTGTGAGATCTGCATCATTCAGCTCTCCTTTTTTTCTGTTTTCTGAATTGTTGGTATAATAATGATATCCAAAAATCACTGGTGATAATGTTTGTAGTAAGACTCAAATCTTCATCTGGGTCTTCTCTGTAGCAAGCTCATTTCCTTTTGGCAACGAAGGCTAAAGATGCTGAGGCTGAAGGCAGACGCGGTATTCTGGGTGGAGAGAGATGCTTTATCCCTTGCAGTAGACTAGTGCACTGGCAGTGCATGCAGAAACACCTTCTGTTCACTGAGTGTCGTAAGCCACTCACAATTCAGCCCAGGCGCTCTCTCTCTCTCTCTCTCTCTCTCTCTCTCTCTCTCTCTCTCCACCTCCTGCACTTCTGCTCACCTCTTTTCTTTTCAATGCTCTCTCTCTCTCTCTCTCTCTCTCTCTCTCTCTCTCTCTCTCTCTCTCTCTCTCTCTCTCCGTCTCTGTGGTTGAGACTATTTTATATTTAAGAAAGGCTGGGCTTAAACTTGATTTTAAATGAGGCACACAACTGAATCATTACTCTCTCACCCTTAAATTAATTGAAATATGCCATATATCTACTAACATCTACTCTTATTAGTAGATGGTTTGCTTATTATTGCAGCTTAATATTCTTCTTATGACTTAAGTTGTCAGTTCACTGCAGCTATTATGTGTTTTAGTACATTATCATTAATTTATTTATAATACATTATTAATATATTTTATTATTTTTATATTTTTATTATATTTTATATATATATATATATATATATATACACATTTTTTTTGTGCTATTCTATTTTATAGATTTTTTGTTGTAAATAACTGAAAAACAGCATTGCACATGTTGCTTAGTGTGTTTTGAAGGCTAGTTTTGACCATGTGCTACCCCAGACCAACAAAGACACGGTCTGGGGAACATGGCGCTAGATAAATGTGTGTTCTACCAGATTTCAAATCGACTATCAGAGTGAGTTCAGAACGGCATTGGACTGTAAGCATTGCCTTTTCAGACCGTTGGCTTGATGAAAAATGAGCTTCCGTGCAATGAACATGGCAATAGCGTCATGCGCCATATGTCATTGCAGTTAGCTGATACATGTTCGGACACAGTCCACGCGAGGCGACTCCCCTCTCCTCCCCCTTACGCCCCAACCCAGCCTTCATTGGCCCAGTTCTAGAAAGACCAAAAATAAAATAAAGCCAAAATACTAAATTTACTGTCATAATGCCGTCTGCCCAGGCTTGTTTGTCATAGCCATTTCAAGTCCCTCCATCCAGTTGGAATACAGATATCATCTGTTGCCACTTAGCCAGGCTTGCATAAATATTCCGCTCAGGAGCCTTGTTGCAGTGCTCCGTGGATTGCAGTCCCCGGGCTTGTCATTTCATTCCGATTAATTTTCAAGGACAATGAGCTGTGACGATCCCGTACATGAAGCTAGCATGCGTCTGTTGGTTTGCCTTCCTTCTGATGGCTGCCATAATTTTAAGATCATTCTTTTCCTTTTGCTTGGCACACTGTTAAATATCAATTAATCTCAAACAGAAAACATGACACGCACAGCCTTTTTAGTCCTCTAATTGGGACAGGACTATAAATTGCGGTTGTACAGTATAGCTTTGATTACCTTAACCTCCTACGTCTACAGTAGTATTGGGCCAATCTCATCCTACTGTTGAAGTAAAATCAACAGATTATGGAAGCTGATAAAACAAACCATTTTTTGTATGTGCAACCTTTACCCCATTATTTCCTTTGAAATTATCTTTCCATAGCACTATTCAAATGTGCTGTCAATTCACTAGTTGATAGCATAAAATAGCAGCATTTCTCAGCTGTTTCAATATATGGAGCCACAAATATATTACTTCTTTCACACCCTAAATGCTCAGCAAAGATTTGACAGAGAAATGAATGGGCTCCACGGGCATAAGAAAATGCCTTGGCCATCCTTAAGTCGGATCTGTCGCTCTTCCACTTTCCCCATCACTCTTTAGCTGTAATAAATGGGCACACCATCAGCAAATGACTTGACACCAGGAACAGAAGATGCGAGATTCCCAGCTATCGCTTACTGACATTAAAACACCTTTGAACACATAGCAGACCACATATTTTATGTTATACGTTACCCTACGTTATAGGTTATGTCGATTATGGCGACTTAAAATGGCCACTCTTGAAAGGCCGAGCAGGGCATTTAGAGATATGTTCAACGAAACACTCAGCTCCGGGTTAGCAGTCATGTCAGTAAGGTTTCCCTACCTGGCTGAGTCTTGCCGCAGGTACAGTATTTGCATGCAGACCTGCACGCCATATCTACTACTCCTGACCAGGAGAAGCTTTACTTTAAAATGTCTGGTCTTTTTTGTTTCTTCTAAGATTATAGACTGCCAGGGCACAAAAGTCACCCGTTTCCTTCAGAAACTGACTCTTCCACCCAAACCTTCATATTAACCACAGGGCTTGTCTCAGGCGAGAATGCGAGAGTCACTTTTCTCAGCAGGCTTTTGGACACTGTGAGTCATCAAAGCAATGGGAAAGTCTTTGTGGAGTAAGTGAGGATTGTTGAGCCCATTCGTCCATTTTAATGGATTTGGATTGTAGGTTATTAAGAGATTGTAGCATGAAATATTTTTAAACCAGTAAGGTTGTTCCTGCCCTATTATTTTTTACAATAAGCATATACCTTGTTGGATTTTTCTTTGTGGCTTATGTTACTTTTCTCAAGTAAATGCATCTTGTTTTAAGGATGTTTATTTGGTGCTCAGCTAGTCTGTCCTGCCCTATGGCTAGAGCCATATTGATTTGGCTCTCTAAGCAACTTCATCTCCAGTGAGAGTTTCTTTAGTTGGGTCACAGCTGAGGCATCTAGACTCAAAGTACTTTGGTGTGATGAAATTGTATTTACTATGAATATTGTATCCTAGACCTTCCCTTGGAAAATGGTAGAAGTTATTTTTATTCAACTTAAATTTTAAAATTTATTCAACTTAAATTTTTAGGTTCAATTGGTTTGCATAACCAATTTGATTAAAGTTGCACGCAGCACTGCAGCATGTTTTTACAGTGTGTTTTAATGAAAAGTAGTTACCTATCCTTAGAAAAATGTCTAAAGTGGACTATCGAAATAAAGTTACTGGATGTACACTCTCAGAGATATAGGTACAGAAGCCATCACTGGGACTGTACCCTTTCAAAAACTACAACTTTGTTCCTAAATAAAAGTATATTAGTACCTCAAAGATACATATTTGTATCAAATTTATACATATCTGTACCTAAATGGTCCTTTTCTAAGGGTACCTTCCAAATGACAGTTTATGTACCTTTATTTCTGAGAGTGTATTGTGTACCCTTAAAGGTACAGTTAACTGTTTTGTACCCCTAAAATTTAACCCCTAGTTGCTTCAGAGGCGTGCGACCTCTGACATGTATAGCAATTGTAAGTCGCTTTGGATAAAAGCGTCAGGTAAATGTAATATAAATGTCTTAATGTCCTCAGATTCGCTATGATGCCACAATCTGCAAAAAAATATATATATATATTACCTAAGTGATACACATTTTTTTATTAGAGCCTACACAACCTTTGCACTGTTAACTAGTGTTGTAGTCAAGACCATCTAAACCGAGACCAAGTCTTGACCAAGACAGGCCAAGACCTAGACAAGACCAAGACTTTAAAGGGTCGACACCAAGTCAAGACCAAGACAGGCCGAGACCAAGTCAAGACCAAGACCAGTGCAAGTCACTGCATTAAAACACTTATGATAAAATGTGGAATATGCAAAAGATTAGGCACTTCTTGTCTGTGTGTGCGCGTGCGTGCATGCATGTGTGCATGCCATCAGAGAAGTTGATAAACTTATCAAAGGCATTGCAGATATGTGGGAATTTACCTTTGTCTATAAGCAAATAAAAGTGAGCAAACGCTAAAGAGCTGATATCAACTTAACCATTTATTCTGAACCTTTTTTTATGGCTTGCCATCCACTTAACACAGTGCAGGTGTTTTTAGTAGTAAAATTAGAAAAATTGTCAATGGGAGACACCTAAACAATGCTTAAACAATGCCAACATCATATGCCAAACCTGAATAAACTGCATAAAATGAATGATAAAAAATAAATTTGTGATGTACAATCAGTTGTGGTCTTGAAGTAAAATTCTGAGGGCCCTATTTTAACGATCTTAGCGCATTGTCTAAAGCGCACAGCGCAACGTGTAAATGGGCGTGTCCGAATCCACTTTTGCTAATTTAACGACGGGAAAAATGGTTTGTGCGCCGAGCGCATGGTCGAAAAGGATTGGTCCTATTGTAATGGGAGTATTTTGGGCGTAACGTGCAGTAAACCAATGAGAGTCTCAGCTCTCATCCCCTTTAAAGGCAAGTTGCGCTGGCGCTATGTCTAATCCCTATTTAGATGACGGACTTTGTAAACTGAAAAACTAAGCGGAGGAAGAAGATCCCCAGTTTAAGATTAATGTTAAATAATTGTGTTGTTTTTCACTTGTATTGAAATTGTTATTTTTTTATTAAAACCTTTAAAACCCGTTTTCTTTTAGTCATGGAAGTAAAAAAGCAGGCTTGTAATTCCTTTAAATGTATGGCTATCCAATATCATCAAAAAATAATTTACAAGCATGTAAGATAAGGTTTGTACTCTAAAAATACTTTATTTGTAACAAACAGGAGATAAAGAATTTACAAACGGCTCTATGCGCGTTTCAGCACTTTGGACAGCGGTTTTTTTAGCAAAGAGTTTTTTTTTAAGCATGACTTAAATATGTTTCTCATCTCACCATATCCACAGGTACAGAGTCATCATATAATAAATCCGTGAGGTAGCATTTAAAAAAACATTTAAAAACAGATGCATTTGTTTAAAGCAAAGCATTTATTTACTTACCAGGCTGCAGGTGAAGCAACTCTTTGCGCCTTCTAATGTCTCATAATTAGTCCTCATTTATGTCCAAGAGATTCAATAATTATCTTTTACATTCAATCCTTTAATCTTTCATATTTAAAAGCATTTTTGTGCTGCTGCGCATTCATGTACTTTGTGATAAGCAAACCCGCGTTGTCCTCCCGTTTATAGGCGCATACTAATGCGCTCTTTAAATAACATAAAACACATTGCGCCATTGACTTTAGACTTTAGACCAGGTTTTTGTTGGTCAATGGCTTAGTCTATTTTATTTGCCTCAAAATAGCAACGCGCCAACAATGCGCCTGAACACACCTCATTTTCAGACCAGAACGCCCATGGGCGCAAAAGGGTGCGCAAATGCATTTGCTATTTAAACAACGCGGCGCTAAACGTGAAAATTAGGGTGGAAACTAGCGAAAGACACTTGCGTCGCGCAAGATAGATAGAGTGTAAGATAGAGCCCTGAGTCCTCTCTGTCTGAGACGGAGACGAGACCGAGTAAAAATTTGGTCGATTCCAAGACGAGACCAAGACCTTTAAAAAGTGGTCTTGAGACCGGTCTCGAGACCGAGACCAGTCTCGAGAACTACAACACTACTGTTAACATAACACCCAATCATTATTTTGTGTCTGTCTGTCTATCTATCTATTGTTTTTTTATCCATATATACAGTAATGGTTTCTTTTTTTTTTTTGTTACCTACTATTTGTTACAAAGCTGAAGATCTTTGATTTTTTTTAGTTTTGACACACTGTTTGCCGATTTTCTTAGATTAGAGGATTCTTCAGTCTGGCAATCGATCTGCCACCATCCTTGGCATGTTTTATTGAATACTTTAAATTGTATCCTATCTCAATCCCTCCTAAATACCTTCAATGTGCAAACAAGACAAGCATTACGAGCCATTGATGGCTTAAAACCAATACTAAATTTCCCTGATGACATTCTAGCTCCAATCCCTCTGATCAAACTCGACTAACGGTGTGTTTTTGGACTCTTTATAAAATATGCAAAATCAGCCCAGTCTCAATTGGATAATGCTTTGATATGTAGTGGCCCCATAAGCTCAATGTTCAAACAGGCTATTTCGTCTGTCATTACCATCACAATGCAGTTTGTCATACCGTCAGTTGCTGTCATGGTTTCCTATTATCCTGCCCATGAGTCATTCTTTGAATCATTCTTTGATGCATCATGTCCCGGGTACTTTCTGGCATTGTCAATATTTTTTTTCTCTCTCTCTCTGCATTTAGATGACAGAGTCGCAGGGGCTCGTCACGTAACCAACTTTGAGTTATCGGCCAGGTTTTCATGTAGCATGACTTGTAATGGATTTCTGATTAAAAATGTTCTTTTGAAATGTGTTATTGAGACTAGTGGTGGCTAAAGAGGGATCTCGGTGCATGATGTGGTTAATGCCTAATTAGCTCTCTTCTGAGGTAATGTTGAGGATGACAATGAAGGGTCAAGCCTGAACGAGGATCTTCTTGTCTGGGAGCAGCTGGAGTTTTGCACTAGACCAGGCGAAGTGTACACAATGGACGGATTGGTAGATGGTAGGAAGGAAGAAAGTTTATGGTAGTGGTTAATAATCAAGTCTTACAATCGGAAGGTTGTTGGTTCAATTCTTACTTGGAGTCATTCATAGGCCATCACCATTGTTCCTTTGATCAAGGCAATTAACCTCTATTTGCTTCTGGGGAATTGCCGGTTCATGGTGACGCTGTGTGCAGGTTGTGAAAACAAACTCCACCGGCCCCGGCTGTGTCGATAAATAAAGATTTTACTCTATTCATAAAGGAAAAAACAAAGCCTTTCAGCCAATAAAGACAGATAGGTTAGTGGTGGAGTGTTTTAGAGAAAGTAAGAATGAAATAAAGGATGATGATGGGTTGTAGTGAAAAAGAAAGGATGTTTGGCATGCTGTATTAAGTAGTAGACTATGTTTAGGTCTGAACAGTGGATGAAGCCCGTTTCTCAGGTATCCTCTAATCACTTTGCTCCCAAACAAACCATCACTAAACAAAAGCCGTGGCAGTAAAAACAGATCTGTCCTGCGGCAACTGTCACAGCGCGGCCAAGCACACATACGCACACACACACACATACGCAAATCAACTACAGCTAGCAGAACCAACACGCACAAATCACCGCTCACCGGTGCATGAGTGGACTTCATCGACATCTCCCTCAAGTGGTGTAGGACACTCAGGTGTGTGTGTGCGCTCGCGTCTGAGAATCCAGCCTTATCCCTGGAGAACGTGCAGCGCTGTGTGTGTTCAAATAAGCATCTCCCAGTCGCCCTAATGGGAAAATCAATAAAACTTCATCTTTACAGGCTCAGACATTTGGCGTGTGTGTCGCAGGGCTGCTGTGCTGCGCAGTGTTTCTACACTTACTTTTTGAATCCTCATTTCTCTTTTCGATTCTCTAGAAGGGAGTGAATAAAAGTAAATAGATGTAAATAGATCAATACGTGAAAGAAGCATGTGTTTGGTCCGTTCATTGTTCTCCAGCACTGCAACAGACACAGTGAGGTCGTTTTATGATAAAAAAAAATGTGATGTGACGCAGTGCTGGATAATGCCTGCATCAATGGTAACAGCATGAGGGTTTGCTTAGATAAGATTGATGTTCCTGATCAGCAGTGGGGCCCCCAGGAGGGGTCAGGGGGGCCACGGCACCCCAGTTAAAAGACGCTTGACACCCCACTTGAGTAAAGATTTTTTTTTTTTACTTATTTTATAAATTAACATGATGATTGACGAAAGACTATATTAACTCTTTCATCGTCAGCGTTTTTAAAAAAAGTTGCCAGCCAGCGCCAGCGTTTTTCATGATTTTCACAAAAGTTTAATGCCTTCCAGAAAATGTTTTTCTTCAAATATATAAACATACAATATACCAAATGAAAGAACAGACCCTCTGCTTTCAAAAAAAAAAAAAAAAAAAACGTTTCATCCTACCTTCAGTAGTTCTTTTGTAATCAGCTTTTGAATATGGGTAGGTTTCTGCAAAAACACCACATTTTGAGCAAAAACCAGAGATAATTCAAATTTTGTGACGGACTTTTCATAGAGATCCCATTCAGAGCGATCTTTAAAACAGACACGGAGATGCAGCAGCTTGCCATAGGGCAATACTTCCGGGTTTAAAAAGTTGCGGATAATAGTGGATAATAGCGGTATTGCGGAAAGACGGAAAATCTTGTCATTGGCGGGGAAGTGTTTTCTCTTGCTTGACGAGATATCTCGTCAATGGCGGGGAAAGAGTTAAAATGAATGTAATAAACTTGCATGATATGTACTGTTAAATACGCTCTCAACCCCTCCCCTTCTTGACCTACGTTGCGGCCACTACGCGCAAACACACGCTTAGCTGCTCATGGTCAAGTTCGAGGGAAGCAACGCGAGAGATGGAACTTACAAAGCATCTGGCTAAATGCTAAGGATTTTAGAAACAATCGAACAACAAATAAAATGAAACTTACTTTACAGTCTGTTCCATGTTTTTCAAGTTCACGGACTGATGTATTTTAAGATATGTCAGTGCAAGTACTTTTCAGTTTGGAGAGCTCTTACATTTATTTTAGTCTAGGACTAGTCTAATCCTTGTTCGGGAAACCGCCCCTTAATGTCCAGACTTAAAAATATAAAGGCTAGGCTCATTAGCTTTATAAAATATATCCAGTATGTCATGGTATCTTACAGCAGGCTTGCACATAGAATAATGTACTGAGACACACTTCTATCAGAAATGTGCCGTCTTTGATTTTGTCCTCTTCTGGGGAACAAATGTACAACATATGCTTAATACACTTGCAGTTAAATGCATGTTTACATTTGCATTAAGCAGGCGCTTTTATCCAAAGCTATGTACATGAGTGAGGAAAACAACAAAGTTCGATGTGTCTTAGAGAGGCAATAATATAAAAGTGTTATACAAAGTTACTTTCAACATTTCTTAGAGACACTACCTGTTTATGTGGAGGGAGAGGTGGATTTTTTAAATATAAGCATGTTCCTGTCAAGTTCTTACAGAAAATAAATAATTTTAGATGTTTTTGAAGGTGAGGGATGAGGCTGACTGGGCAGAGTTTGGAAGATCATTCCACCAGCAAGGAATAGTGAAGATGGATGAGCGGGAGAGTGGTTTTATGTGCTTTAGTGGAGGTACCACAGGGTGCCGTTCATTCGCTGACCGCGGGGTTCTGGATAGGGTGTAGATGTGCCAGAGTGTTTGTAGGTCGGTGCAGAGTCAGTGGACGATTTGTATGCGAGCAGCAATTACTTGAACCTGATGCAGGCAGTAACTGGTAGCTGCAACTGGTTGCCGGTGGATGAAAAAAGCGTTATAGTTAACCGTTTACAGTTCAAGGTGTACAAACAATGGTATGCTCTAATCAGCTTTAATCATTTTATAGCTGGGTCAATGACATGACATATTTTTGTCCGTGGGCAATATGTACTATAAAAATAAATTGATACATTTATGACATGGATCACTTTATTCTTTAAAACCTATTTAGTTTAAATACATTTTAAGTATTGTTTTTATAATAATAAATAAAAATATAAGTTTTTGTATCTCAAACTTGTACTATGGAAGAGGAGGCAAATGTTTGTACAAATTATCAGTTAAAAAAACCTGTTAAAATGGTAATTTAATGATTGAAACTTCAACATAAGATACTTTGCCATTGTTTTATGTTTCAAAACCTTTCCTATAAACAAATTTTAAAACTCGACGTGACTAAATTACTGTATACAACACAGTAAGCGGGCATCAGAATCTAAACCGTGGCTGATAAGTCTTTATCAAGAACGTTGTATATTTCTATAGTGCTTTTGAGGTTGCTCTTACATACACGTAATGTTACATACCACAGTTATATGATAAAAAAGCTTTGTTAAATGTTGGACCTTTCAAACGCAACTTGCCTAAATTACCGTATACAACACAGTAAGCGGGCATCATAATCTAAATTGCGGCTGGTAAGTCCTTATTATCACTAACTTTGTATATTTCTATCATTATATTACAGTCGTATTGTTAAGTGTTGCACTTTTATTAATCATTTAATGTTTTTAGTAAATTAAAACATTCAAACATACGTGTTTGAACACGGATGTTACAACAGGGCATATCAACAAAGCAATAGTGAAACGCAGTAGCTTAAATAAAGTAAAATGTTTTACTTACTGTGTATACTACGATGTCATCTTTGTCAGATCCAATATTAGTGCTGCTTTTAATCACAGTCTTTCTGCAAATCGTGGCTTCTTTAAATGAATCCACGTTACACCAAGTAAACAAACTCTCCCCACGCGAGCTGGAACTTCTTCAAGAACAAACTTTAACCACACATTCCTAATGTATGCAAATCCTAAAGGTTATACAGTGTTTATGTTCTTCCCAGATGGTTCTTCCACAACCGAACACTCCGTTTCCATGGGTACTCATAACAGGTCACCACGTCAAAATAAAAGTCTATCAGGAAAAAATGTATTTTAAAGTCATTTTGGTTAAATTTGGCAATTTTTAAAGACATTTCAGTTTACTGATTGTTGAGACACTGCATGGTTTGCTTTGCCCCTGGCACACACGTGTCATGCGAAGCTGTGGATGGGGCTACAAAGTGGTCATTGAATGGTGTTTAAATTCCAATTTGACGTCACATTTCAGCAATTCCTGAATTGACCGTTGGCTTGGTGCCAAAAACTGTTACATTTTAGAAAAGAGAACATTTTTAGTTCTAAAGCTTGCAGGATGTTCATTTTAGTATGATGACCACTTATATAACAGAATATCAAGTTAAAATTATTTTTTTGATTCACTGCCTCTTTAAATGTCACTATCAAATAAACAATACGCCTGACACAAGGGGTGCATTAAAACTTATCTGGCAAATAGACAATGATTGGTTGTACCCCCTGACATTTTTTATTTTATTTTTTTGAATGTGAATATCAAAAATATTGTGCACAAAAAAGAAACGTTAAAAAAAGGAAAGTTTTTAAACACATTGTTCCTCACTCAAAAATATGCATAATTTCCATTATTGTCATTTTTTATAAATTTTTAGGAGCTTGTTTTGTACAGTACATATGTTGACTATTAAATGTAACATACATTTTAATCTTATGCAATTTCAGACACATTTGTTTATTTTTACATTTCATTAACATTCATTTATTAAGCAGATGCTTTTATCGAATGCCACATTGTGTGTTGTGAGAAGGAGGCACCACATCTTGAATATCACAGCCACTTTACATTTACATTTGCATTACATTCAGCAGATGCTACAAAGCAATTTATAGTGCATTCAAGCTATGCATTCTTAATCAGTATGTGTTCCCTAGGAATCAAACCCACAAACTTTTGCAGTGCTAACGCAATGCTCTACCGACTGATTTACATAAACTGTAACTTAAAGCGATATTTCACCCAAAAATGAACATTTTATCAAAATATACTAACCCTTGTGTTGTTTTAGACCTGTATGATTTTTTAAGAGCTGGTGGAAACCATTGACTTCCATAGTAGGATAAGCATATCATATGGAATTTAATGGGAACCGTCAACTTTGTATTTACCATATTTTATCAAAATATCTTCATCAGTTATCACAATACTTAGGATTACTTTTTTCTAATATGGAAGTCACCAGTTATGTGCTTATCATCATTTATCAAAATTTCTTCTTTTGTGTTCATCAGAAAACAACATGAGGGTGAGTAAATTAAGACTCATTTTTGGGTGAACCATCCCTTTAAATTGCCGCAAAGCCGGGGTCCTCACTTATTGCGTGACCAGCAACCAACAGACCCAAACAAACTGTTTTTTCTCATTCTCTCTTCATCCTAACTTATCACATACGTGGCAGTATTTCATGTCATTGATTCACCTGTTGTCATGGCTACCATCAGGATTTTATTACAAGTCAGATACACCAGGCCCAGTGTATTTAAACCGAGCTCGTGGTGGATCGTTGTCGTGCCCTCTCAACCATTCCAGCACACAGGAAGAGCTTTATAGACAACATACAATTTCCGCTAACAGGTGTGTTTGCCTCTCTGTCTTTTAATGTGAGGGCGGGCATGCACGTCAATCACCATCTGAATGCCACGCCGAGTCACTGAACATGAGTGGAACAAGCAGGAGGGAGAGATGCTTGACATGATGCATGCTTGTGATCGCGAGACGAAACAAAACTACCATCGGTTGTTTCTCACACAGTGGGCGGTGTTCAAGAGATTGTAAGAAAATGTGACATACTTTTGTGATGTTAGATGAGAACTGTATCACGTATGCTTTGTTGCCTAGTAGATTTTTCGAGGCACCGTACTGTAGGCGTCCTCTAACGTGAGGGCTGTAACTAGGTAACTAATTATACCAAGGTATATACCTCGCTTTGCACGGATTGAAAGGCATAATCACATGTATTCTTCATACAGATCAGCTCTTCGGTGAGGCCCTAGTTAATAATCGCTCATTTCATTGACAGATGCTGAAATGGTCTAGGCATCTCTTACCGCATTGCTTTGGAACTGTAGATAAGCGAGTGAGATTTTCTCATTCTTTCACCGAGAGTGACAATGAGACCATTTAAATGATTATTTACATTCTTTCTGTCTATTCAAAATCCGTAATTAGACACTCGCCATTCTCTTACAAGGAAATCAAAGTCAATTATTGCTCTGCATTTAACTTTGTGGCTCAATGAGAGGTTTGTGTCAAGGCCTCCACTTTGAGATCCAGTTAGCAAAACTCCTTAATCCTGATGGAGCCGTGGCATAGTGGTATAAGCAAAGCACGGTACATACCGCTTACTTAATGTGGGAAATGTGGGATTGAATCTGACCTAACACCCCTTTCCCATTTTTCTCGTCCCCTCCATATTGGTTATTGATTAATAAAAACTAAAAATCATCAGGTTTTTGTTGATAAAGACTTCTTGTCTAATCTTAGCCTCATTGTACAGTGTTGGCACATAGCGTCTAACGGATATTGCACAAAAAAGCACTTTCTAAATCTGGCAAGCTTTAATCTGATTGGATGACTTCTGGTAGCTTCATAAAGCAAGGGCACACAGGGTTTTATCAGCTCACTAGATCAGGGGTCTCCAACCTTTTTTACACCGCGGACTGGTTTTAAGTTGAAAATTTCTTCTCGGACTGAAGGGATGGTGCTGGGGTGCTGTGTGTATGAGACTTGCATGTTGCACATAGCCTACATCATCTATCGCTTATTTTTAGTGGCGTTTAGTGCTAAAAATAGTACTCAAAGTAGTTCTCAAATAGTTTTAAACGGAAGTAAAGATCAAAGAACCATCTATGAGGATAATTAATAACGGCTTTGTTTTAGAAGAAGTATAGAACCATATTTAAGTCGATTGTTTTTACTTTTCACCTGCCCATTCATTCTTAAAGGAACAAGTTTTGGGGACTTTAGCTTATTCAACCTATCCCCCAGAGTTAGATAAGTCCATACATACCTTTTTCATCTCCGTGCATGCCGTAACTCTGTCTGACACACCCACAGCTAGCTTAGCTTAGCACAAAGACTGGAAGTAAATGGCTCCAGCTAGCATACTGCTTCCAGTAAGTGACAAAATAAAGCCAACATTTTCCTATTTATATATTTTGTTTTGATTTGTATAGTCACAGTGTGTACAAACAACAAGGTCATATGAGACACAGCCATCTTTTAACTGTATACAGAAGGCAAAGCACTGCTACTCGGGTGTAGTGATTGGTCTCAGCACCCGAGAAGCCCCGTGGTGAGGGACAGACAGTTCGCTCAAGTGTTGCGCTAATCACTCCGCCCAAGAAGCAGTGCTTCGCCTTCTGCGTCAGACAGAGTTACGGGATGCACGGAGATGAAAAGGGTATGTATGGATTTATCTAACTATGGCGGATATGGTGAATAAACTAAAGTCCCCAAAAGTCGGCGTGTTCCTTAAATAATTACGGTAAACAAACCTGACTTGCTGTCCTTGAAGGCAGCTCAAACCTGAGGCCGGGCTTGGATCCCAAATTCAAGTAGTAGAACGGCACAGAGAACAAAATAAGGTGGAATGCTGGATGCTGGAAGAATTGCAGCTGTGTGGAGGCATGAAGACTGCCTCTTATATGCTTTTAATGATGATTGACACAGGACTGAATGTTTAGGTTCTTCTCAAAGCTGCACCCGTTAAATTATGGTTAGTGCGGTAAAAGTGTTTATTTTCATCATGGTGCTGCTATCGCTGTATAATTCTGTATTTGTTTTTCCAGAAGCCTGCAGGGGTGACACTTTTCAGTCATTTGCGATGTCACATAGTTTAACTTCTTTACGTAATGACATGTATGATTTGCAGGGTACATTTGCAAATGAAGCTATACCTCTGTAATTCTTTGATCGATTTTGTTTCAGATGTATGCTTAAACCCTAGTAACAGCAATCCTATTGTTGAGGCGCTGGGAGAGAGAGAGAGAGAGAGAGAGAGAGAGAGAGACCGGTACAAAAGTGGAAATGATCAAGCTAATCTGAAGTCACACTGTAAAAAAATCCCTAGAAATTGCAGCTGGGTTGCCGGTAATTTACCGTAGATTTAAATTTATGTTATTTACTGGCAATATTTTGTTCAAAGTTAAATGAACATTAAACATTTACAAGTCTTTGTCTTTACAGAGTAAAACTAAAAAAACAGCATCAAGCAAAACATTCTGAGAAACAAAATCTGAAGCAAAAAACAGAAAAAGGTTGATGATGATTTCTGGTTCCCAGAATGCTTTGCATGAGGCTGTTATTGTATAGTTTTATTATGTAAAGATAAAGACTTGTTAATATTTAAAATTTATTTAACTTTGAACAAACTCTTGCCAGTAAATAACATAAATGTAAATCTACGATAAATTACCGGCAACCCAGCTGCAATAACATTGTAATTTCTACGGATTTTTTTACAGTGCAGCTCTTAAAGGGATAGTTCACCCCAAAAATGGAAGTCAAAGTGGCTTATGATTAGTTTGGTTTCAAACATTCATAAAAATATCTTCCTTTGTGGTCATCAGAACAAAGAAATGTGACCAGTCACGGAAAGTAGGGACACAAGTCGGATCTGGGCATTTTGAGTTATTCACAGATTCTGAAAGTGCAGTTTCTAAGCTTTCCAACGATGTCTAACAAATGGAAATCTGATAAGATTTGGAGAAGTTGTGGCCATTTGAATATAGGAACTCAGAAATACTCAAACCGAGAAAATCGAGACGAAAGGGACTCTTCTTTCCAGCTGGGGGAGACAATAGGGCTCATTTACATCTCATTTAGCTAAGCCATACCCCCTGTAAAGCCGTTTTGAGATGTTCTAGCATCATATGTAGTATTTTATGACCAAATGACAACCCGCAAAAATAAACATGACTCTTTTTACCTTTGTGGGGATCACAAGTCGAATCCAGTCTGTTTCAGATTATCCAATGACCATATTTGTCCACAAATGCGTATAATCCGTGAAATATAGATTGTTTACATCAGATTTCGCATGAATGTCTGGTAATACAATATAATATACAATCTGAAGACTATTTTAATCGTAACATGTAAGGGTATATGAGCTTACACTCCGTTAAACACATGAACCCGCCTTCAAAGTTTGTATTTAAAATAGGGAAGTAGTATAATAGATCATCCAAACAGCGCCGTCGAAAACGTGATATCCTTTAGAGATGTTACCAATGGCTCGCTCGTTCCTCCATCAGCCAATGACTTCATGGAAAATATTGATAGACAAAACATGTAGCCAATTATATGAAGAATACAACGATATCTGTGTAACTTCTGTGTGTTTGGACTCATGCTGTGCTGCAAGAACTGACATGGAGATGACGTCAAAGCGGTACTTTGACGTCATCCGACTGCGGCGCCGCATAAAGTCAGTGACGCGGCTGACGTACAATGCGGCTGACTGTTATTTGTTCCGCCCCAGCTTCTTTTATTTTTCTTTTGTTTTGTGCGCCCGAGCTTTACAGTCTGGGGAGACGCAGGCTATAAGTTTGAAAAAAAAACAAAAAACTTAGCAAACATGTCTGAGGAACAGGGCAGCGCGTCACTACAGTCACGTGACTTCACGCTCGAGCCGGAAGAGAAGACAATGCTGAATAAAGTCGTAATTCTGCTATTTTTGGACCAAACTGTATTTTCGATGCATCAACACAATCTTACTGACCCACTGATGTCACATGGACTACTTTGATGATGTTTTATTACCTTTCTGGACATGGAAACCATACATAGATTTTCAGTGAAGGGGATAGAAAGCTCTCGGACTAAATCTAACGATAAAACATCTTAAACTGTGTTCCGAAGATGAACAGAGGTCTTCCGAGTTTAGAACGACATAAGGGTGAGTCATTATATACATTATTTTCATTTTTGGGTGAACTATCCTTATGTAGTAGTCACGCTGTTCCCTTTGGGGGCGGAGGCGAAAACAAAAGCTTATACAGTATGTAAATATACACACAGACAATGACGCCCCCCGCTGCACGCTAGAATCTCCGGAAAAACAAGCCTATTTCAAACGCAAAATGTACGCTTTTAAATATACAAAAACTGCTATCTCAAACATGGAGAGGCTTCTTCGTGATCTCAACTAACAGATTCTGCAATAAAACGAAAATCACAAATTTTGAAAAAAAAACTTTGTTTCTCATTTTCTCAAAACTTGTGCTGCCGACTTGTGTCCCTGGTTTCGGTGACGGGTCACAAATGTATACAGGTTTGTAAAAAAATGAGAGTAAGTAAATGAGGACAGATTTTTTTATTTTTGGGTGAACTATCCCTTTAAAGGTCAAAACACCTGATAAAATAAAATAAAAATATTTCACGACATTCTTGCGACCCGATGGCAGCTTGTCCACGATCCGGTACTGGGAGGGATCTCTGCACTAGATGAATACAATGAGCACTTTCAAGAATTAAATAATCCCTGTATGCACCTAAGTATGCCCGATTAGTGACACCAAATCTTATAAAATAGGACCCTGCCTGTGAAACCCCAGCTGAAGTCTTCTTTTATGATTGACTGTATATATAAATCATTCTACATAATGTAAAGAACATTCTGTAAAAATATCATCTTGATATCCTTTAAAAAAATCTAATTGAAGTAAAATCCCCAGAGTTAAATCAGCACTGCTAGCTGTATATATTTTCCCAATCTTACAGAGTGTTAAAAAGTAACACAAAGTTAAAAGTTGCAATCTGTAACGTTATCCTCTCTATCACAATCCCTTTTTGAAACCTAAAATTGCATTTTACGTCTTACTTGTAGAGTTATTTTCTTAACTTAAGGTTAGATGTTGGCTGTTCCATTTATAGTCACCATTATGGTGATCAGTGTTTGTTTTAGTACAGTTTTTACTCTTAACTTTGAACTTGTTTAACTTGTAAGATTGGGATAATATATACATCCAGCAGTGTTGATTTAACTTTGATTTTGCTTTGTAAATTCAATTGTTTGAAATAAAACTTTAATGTTTTCATAATTAGATTATGAGACTTTAGTCTGGATTTCAACTATTCAGAGTTTTGTCTATGCACTCGTGTACAGCATTCATGGGCAAAACCTTATTCCTATTCATTATCTGAATTTTATGCTCCGCTGATATGGTTGCATGGGATGAGTTGTGCAATCTCAACCCAATCGCTTATTAGCTGTTATTAAGAGTCCAGGAAGTGGAGACCTCAGGGGACGCTGGTCTTTCTGAGGCTGTCTGTGCATGGCAGTTGTGAACCTCTCCTCCAGATGCCCCATTGGCGCTCAGTTGATCCCAACGCCTGTGCATCTCCATGGAGACATGTTTGGATCCTGTGCAGGGCCGATTTTATCAGCTCAGTCTAGTCGTCTGGCTGACGGTACCAGGACTGTTTCACACATTTTGCATCCATAAAATGCAGGCCAACTTTGACACATCAAGCTTTCACACTGACTGAGTTTCCACTGCGTGACAGCGGTTCGAATAATTTGCATCACCTTTGCATTTATGCATTTGGCAGACACTTAGCCAAAAGCATTTTGTGACTGCATGTAAAAATTCAAGCTAAAGTCTCAAACTGATTATGAGATTAGGAGCATCAATGTTTGATTTTAATTATTAATTTCACTTACATTTTTATTGTTTGACATGGCCTTATTTGTCAGTAGCATTCATGAAAAAGGCTAAAGAAAGGCTGCTGTTGATTGTATTTTAAAAGGGTTTCATTCGAATCACAAAAATCTCAGCTTTCCATAGATATGTGACATTAGCTTTTAGTTGTGTGTTGTTGTATTTCATGATGTATTCTTTCACATAATGCAGTGTTCCTCCCACAGTACATTGAAACTTTAAGGGGTTAAAGATATCAAGGTTGTATTTTCACATAATGCTCTTTACTTTATGCAGGATGATTTTGTTTAGAAAACAAAAAATGACTTTAGTTGGGTTTTCAAAGACAAGGTCACATTAACTGTGCATTTAAGCTATACTTTTTTACTGTATGCCAGTGCAATACTCTACCAATTGATCTACAGGAAACACAAAAGTAAAGTTAATACTGGGTTACATACTATAAAGTTTTTTTACCTACATCCCATGAAAGGGCTTGAGGTTTTATTTCTTGCCATGACATATTTCCTATTGAACCATGCTGTGTTTCACAAACAAAGACAGTAAATTTGATCCTTTTTATCCTTTTCTGACTACATAAAAAAATCTTTTAGCATGCAAATTTTATTTTAATTTCATCATGCTGCAAATTTCGATGTAAAATTATTACATTAATATAGCCATATCTCATCATGTTTGTTGGATATATCAAACTCTTTCTGCTGAAATGATCACAATTACATTAAATCAATATAATTTTTCTCAAATGTGGCTATATAACATTGACTTAAAGGTCAAATAAGACACACAGTTTTTGCTTATCTTATAATAATCTTAGAGTAGTATTGCACAAAAATTTCGGAAATCAGCTTACCGTGTGATAGACCTTGCAGTACCGTGGGCGGAGCGAGTCACAAGCATGCAACACACTCAATACATCAATGCATTATTCCTGGATAACTTTTGATTTAACTACACGTTCAGTTGTTTATATTTACCAGTAAACTACCAGTAAAGAACGTATGTTTGAAAGGTACTTATGACTCATATAAGTTGCATATTTAAGATGAAAATATGGAATTTTGAAACAAATAGATGAGTGAATCGTTCAAAAAGCATATGTGTGCATTTTCTTTAGTAAACCAATAGATAAAAGATAACAAACATTATTACAAACCTTGTTTCTCCAAATAAATCCAAAAATTTGTCCTCGCTAAATCCCCCTCCATGCTGAGGCAGCCATGTCTTGCAAAAACACAAACACAGTAGGCGGGATTAGGCCAAACAACTCACATTTCATTTATAAATCCGAGTAAAGTAACTTCACTTTCATTACATGTACAACCTGTTACACTACAAGTTACACAATATATTTGTTTATAAAAGGATAATGTTTAAATCGACCTAAAATGAACAATTGTTGATCATTTAATAAACATAGATTGTGTTTTAGGCACTGATCTATGACTGGATTGTGCATAGAACGCTTAACGTAACAGCGTGAGGTGAAGCTAGCGCAAGAGTTCGAGCAGCCATCTTGATATGCCCAACCCGTAGAGGGTGGCATTGACTTACATTCAAAATCATGATCTAAATTCACCCGTTTTACAGCGTATCAGTCACTCAAGATTAAATGTTAGGATATGTGTATGTAAATTAATTGTTAATTATGATGTTATTTGCAATGCTTATGTTTTAATTGGGCAGGATAATGGATTTATAAACAAAAAAAAAAACAATAAAGTGAGTGTGTCTGCTGCATTCTGTTAATGTCACGGGTATAAATAAAGTTTTTTTGACATTAAAGGAATATTCAATTTTCTTAAAAGAAAAATCCAGATAATTTACTCACCACCATGTCATCCAAAATGTTGATGCCTTTCTTTGTTCAGTTGAGAAGAAATTATGTTTTTTGAGGAAAACATTGCAGGATTTTTCTCATTTTAATGGACTTTAATAGACACCAACAATTAACACTTAACTCAACACTTAACAGTTTTTTTCAACTGAGTTTCAAAGGACTCTAAATGATCCCAAACGAGGCATAAGGGTCTTATCTAGCAAAACGATTGTCATTTTTGACCATAAAAATAACAAATATCCACTTTTAAAGCACAACTTCTCGTCTAGATCCGGTCGTGATGACCCAGCATGACCCCACGCAATACGTCATGACATCAAGATGTCACAGAGGACGAACGCGAAACTCCGCCCCAGTGTTTACAAGTGTTGAGAAAGAGGACCGTTCCTGTGTTGTTGTATGTCAACTGATACTAATTAATGTCTTTGTGTCAGTTTATTGTTTACAATGGTCCGCAAATGTGCGTTTTATATATGTAACACGTGACCTCCCTACGTCACTACGCATTTACGTTAGGTCGCGCTGGACCAGATCTAGACGAGAAGTTTTGCTTTAAAAGTGTATATTTGTTATTTTTATTGTCAAAAATGACAATCGTTTTGCTAGATAAGACCCTTATGCCTCGTTTGGGATCGTTTAGAGTCTTTTGAAACTCCGTTGAAAAAAACTGTTACGTGTTGAGTTAAGTGTTTATTATAAGTCCATTAAAATGAGAAAAATCCTGCAATGTTTTCCTCAAAAAACATCATTTCGTCTCGACTGAACAAAGAAAGACATCAACATTTTGGATGACATGGTGGTGAGTAAATTATCTGGATTAATTTTATTACCATTTGTGGAGCCTATACTGTCTAAAGAGACATTTTTTTTTACAGTGTGTTCAGGGGAAAGTGTGTTTCACTTATTAATTCAAGTCACTTTACTGTCATTACATATACAACCTGAAAAAGTTACATTTCTTCAGTAATACTAAAATTCATCTGTTCATGAATAAATCATATTTTAATTGAACTAAACTGACAAATTTATGATCATACAATGAATTCCCGTGTGCATTTCTTTTTTTCCCCCTTTTTTTTAAGTGAGACAATCTTTCCATAAAAGTCTTTTCAAAATGCAAAGTGCACTTTCTTTTGAGCGTAATGGATGAAACATGCTTGTAAAAAGTCTAATTCCCATTTTCAGTGTCTCTGCGGGCAAACTCTCCTGTAATATTCAGCTCACCAGAAACATTCACTACCTGAGCAAACCACCCATGTAGTTGAAATATGAAAGACTAAAATACGAAGTCTGCTTTGTTCATCAATTTTTTTTTTAGGAACAAGGACTTTCAATTTTTCAAAAATGTCCTAATCCTTTTTGAACAAAATAGGTCGATAAGATCTTGGTTATTAGTGTACATTGAAGTGCAGGGTATCAAAATTGGATGTTTCGTACAGGCATTCAGGGTCAAAAAATCCAAGGTTATCTCAAACTTCTTGGCTCAAAATTGTGTTCATTATTTCTTTCAGATGGCCTTGTTTTGTTGCTTTGAACATTCTGGGTGCTTTACTGTGCCAGTGTTTGTATTTAGTCAGTTCCACACAACTCGTGTTTATTATGTCTTCAATCAAATTGTTATTTTGAAAAGCATGTACTGTAGATATGCTTCGTGTCATGCTTATGCGACATTCTGCTGGGATAAAAACCCAAGCTTACTGTATGCTTTCCTGCCAACTCTCTAAAACATTTGTTAGATCTGCTCAACACATCGGATCTTTAATATGTCAAATGCTACCATGCTAAACATCTAGAAATGATGTATGCATTTAAGCATGTTAAGAAACCTAGCAAGGACACCAGCATCCCAACATGTGATTGCGGGTCCTGTCTACAGAGTAAACAGATTGTACTTTCATCTAGAAATTATATACTCGGTGGTCCTGGTGATCAGAATAACAGTGGCAGGTAAAGTAGCTGTTTACCTCACACCTCCCTGACAATCCTTCCAGCATCCCTCCTTCCAACTGTTTAGAGCTTGAGCGAAGTGCTGTTCCCCATTAGAGACTGCAAGCCAAAGCTGTCTGGAGCCTCAGTGGGTGTCATCTATCACTAAAGCGAGTGTGATTTACACCGTTGTGCTGACACAGGTTCACAAGACACGAGTCTATGCTCTTACCGCTGCTGCAGTGTAATAGAAAGCTAACCTGCGCTTGCCAACTAGAGACACTAGTAAAATAACAGCAAATACGTTGTTTGTTTTGTGTACTTTTGATTGTAAACAGAGCTCAGATCTTTTTGTATTTCATTTATCTTAACAGGACTACATTTTATGCCAGCGGCAAATATTTATTTATCTATATATGTAGACTGATGTATTAGTCAATAAACATTAGACTTTATTTAATTAAATGTGTCCGCTATTATTCTAAAAGTAAACCATTTTCTTATAATTTTTTATAACTATGCTTATATTATATTGGGTAACACTTTACTTGAAGGGGTGTTCATAATACTGACATGACACCTTTATAATCATGACGTGACACGTGACATGAGCATATAGGAGATTTTATGCATGTTTATGACATTTGTCATTAAGTGTGATTTTTCAATTATGTCATTTTTAATGCAAAGATGACATTTTTAGAGATGTCTTTGTTATGGCAACTTGACATTAGCCAATACAACATAACTTGTCATGACAACTTGACATTACCAAGACAACATAACTGACCACTTTTTACCAGTGATACAAACTGAATTTGTCATTAAAATGTCATTAAGTGTTAAAGGGAACATGTTACAATAATTTTTATGATATAAAATAAATCTTTGTTGTCCCCAGAGCACATATGTGAAGTTTTAGCTCAAAATACCATATAGATAATTTATTGTAGCATGTTAAAATTGCCACTTTGTAGGTATGTGCAAAACTGTTCCGTTTTGGATGTGTCCTTTAAGTGCAAACACTGATCACAATTATGGTGGTTTGATGCAATTCAAACTCAGTTGTGCTGTCAATTATTCTTTCTCTCGTGACTAAATTGCAGTGCTGTGGTTGGATAGTGCAGATTAAGGGGTGGTATTATTATAATTAGATCTCCTTGTGACATCATAAGGAGAGCCAAATTTCAATGACCTATTTTTTCACGTGCTTGCAGAAAATGGTTTACCAAAACTTTCTGTAAAGTTACTGGGTTGATCTTTTTCACATTTTCTAGGTTGATACAAGCCCTGGGAACCCAATTATTGCACTTAAACATGGAAAAATTTAACTTTAACACTCTGTCATATAGTTTTATTACAGCATCATGAATATTTTTCTTGACCTCAACAAAAATGTGTCAGGATTTCGCACACTCAAAACACGAACCCAGATGCAGACATAAACAACAAAGGAATTTATTTGACAAACCGGGTAAAACAGAAAAACAAAACCCACGAGGGGGCAAAACAAGACAAGGGAAAACAACACTAAGCTAACACTAAACTTAACAAAACTAACAATACACTTTCCAAAACAGACTGAGACTAAACTTTACTTATTACTCACAAGGAATCAACAGGAAATGTGACAAGAAGGACGTGCACAGAACAGCAAACACAAGGACAATAAATAGGGACAAAGCAAATCACATACACCTGGAAAATAATCACAAGTAAGGGATCGGGGAAAAAGTGACGAGACCTGGGAAATGCGTGGTCAGAATAAACCAATACTAAAACCACGCATCTCCCACATAGAACATATGTACTGTCAGAACCCTGCCATGCTAAACTAGATCTAAATTCAAACAAGGATCTGGCAGGATTCTGACACAATGGTAATGCCATTAAGTGTTAAAACTCTGTCAAATATTTTTATAACAGCATCATGAATATTCTTCAGTCTAATTTTTTTAAAAGTTTTTCTCAATGTGTTTAATAAATAAAATCAATCATTCAATAATAATAATAATAATAATAATAATAATTAAATTTGATAAAATTATATTTTATTGCATTTGGAGACTGATTTACCTAAAATTTAATGAAAACGTAAAATAATGGGTTAAGCCATGCAGCGTTGGGTCCATATAGCTGCAAAAACAGTTAATTGCATTAAATTAATTAAATGTTTTGTTAGTTTTTTCTTCTATGTCAGAAAATTTCTGAACTCTCTGTGTGAGGAACAAATTCTGTTAGTTGTCAGTTTTTTATGTATTGTGCACATACATTAAGTTAAATATAATATTTTGCATGTGTCTGCATTTTGTTAAGGTATTTAAAATTATTTGACATTGTATTAACACTTAATGATATTTAAATGACATGTAATGTTAACCCATAAAGCTAGGTAGTTTCAAAAGTTTATGTTATGGTGTATTGGTTTATGTCAAGTTTCAAGTTGCATTTCAGTCTTTTGGACACCCCTTCAAGTAAAGTGTTACCTTAAATTGTTATCGTTTGAAATTTATTGTAATATTTGTTATTTATAAATGTATTTATTTAGTAATATTTATTTACCTGTTTATCTATGTGTCTTTCTAGTATTCCTATACTAAGAATAATAGAAAGACACATAGATAAACAGGTAAATAAATATTACTAAATATATAAATTTGAGATATGAATATGTGTCTATAAGGTGCTAAAATGAAGTCTTTAGATGTACTTTTTTTGTCATATTATGACAATTTTTCAGACAGTGTATCATCATTACATTACAAATTTAATTTAATGTGCATTACAAATCATCTATTTCAGTCAATATGTTTCTATATATGTGCATACAGAAAATGTAAACACATTAACAGTTATGCCGCTGTTTACTTTTTCTGCAAACCTTGTCAGTGATTAATTTTCATAATCAATAATAGACTCATTCATTGACTGCATTTACTTTAAATGCACTTAGTTAATGTGCATATTTATGTTTTATTAAAAAAAGAGGTTTACATTCTCTACTCAGTGTACAGCTGTTGGATAATGTTTTATGCATGGTAATTATATTAATAAATTACTGTACGACAAGCACATTATTTTCCCACTAGTCTGTTTTCTGTTATTATTATTATATTTTTTCATAGAATTTGAGTAATTTGTTCAAATCAATAATTATAATTTATGACCTTAATCAATGCAGAAAAAGAGTTTGAACAATGAACTGGAAATGTAGGGCAGTATCCTTTTTAAAGAATGACATCTTTACTTTGCGTTTGTCTATATATTGTAAAAATAAATTATGTTCCAGTGGATATTCAATAGTAATTTACATAGAGTCATATCGGAGTATTATTGTGCATGTGAACATGGTCACTCATTTATTCATTAATTCAGTCACTCACCCTCAAGTCACCATCAAAAAATTGAGTAGGTGTGCACTTGCGTTCGGCACATAAACATTTTCGCCCCTGCTTTTCAGTTGGCGCACACAAGATCATGTTCACGCCAATTTCTGCATTTAAAAATTTCCATTTGTTTCTCACTCTGGGTCAAATCTACAAAAAATGTACCAGTTCTGATTAAGCATGTGTTTTAGAAATGAAATCAGGACTCGGGGTCTTTCTGTAAAACTGTAAGTAGAGCACTCAGACCCCATGCAGCGTGCATTTCCAGCGTTTCCACGTGGGAGAACAGAAAGTGAAGGAGAAAAGAAGAAAAAGTTTGTGGGAGCGCAAAGTGCAGAGAGGAGAATAAAGGTGAGCCGCGAGCTGTAAACTAATAGAAGGGGCCTGTCTGATTTGTCTGATGCAGTGGTGGCGGGAATTGATATTTCCCACAAGCCCCTGGGGTTCGGGTGGAAATTCCTCCTCTGAGCTGCATCCCACTCCATCACCCTGATCCATAAGTCAGAAGGAAAAATGAAATGAGAGAAGGAGCGTCAAGGGAGTATGATCTGATGAAATGGGATTATGTCTCCGTATTAAGTGCAGTTCCTAAAGGGAAGCAGAGGTTCCCCCCAAGTCTTGACGCCAGGGTCTGTGTACACGGGGACGTTTTCTGCATTACAACTTTGTGTGCGTTCAGTCTCAGGTTTCTATTTGTCATGTCAACGCTGGATTCACCAGGCATAAGAGATGTGCAGACGTGTGAACAGAGGAGTCAGAGCAGCGATGTGTGTTGTGTCAAAACAGACATAAGTGCAGTACGTATGTTAGACAGGTGCAGTCTCAATTTAGATACTCCTACAGTGTACACTGTCAGTAAAAAGGTACATTTTCTGTCGCTGCGATGGCAAACTCAAAGTTTCATTTTTGTACCTTTATTGGTATACAACACATTGAAATGTTGTACCTTTTGGGATACAATATTATACCATAAGGATCAATTTTGTACCAGTTAAATTTGAGGTACAAAACAGTAAACTGTACCTTTAAATGTACACAATAGAACCTTAAGGTACAGTAATGTACCCAAAAAGGTACATTGTATTATGTTTAGTATACCTGTAATGGTACAAAATGGAACCTAAGGGGGCGTACACACCAAAGCTTTTAAACACGGCTGAAAACGCATGGAGGACGCCAAATGCCAGCAGTTTTTTTTTTTGCAGCAGAGCTTTGGTTGCTGTGATACTTCTGCTTTGTTTGTCTTTGTACGATCTGCCGGTTGGTTGTTGTGATATTTGTCCCGCCCCTCCTACACTGTGGTTGGACGGCCGTTTGAGAACTGACATTGACAAGCGGAGCTTTCACCCAAAGTTGAATCTTTTTCAACTCTTACCGCTGAGCGCTGAAAAACCGCAGAGCGCCGGCTTTCAGCGCAAAAAAAAATGCTAGCTGCTGGCATGTTTGAAAAAACGCATGCTTCCATTGGAAACAATTGAAGACATATGCCGGCTGTGGGCATAAAAGCTTTGGTGTGCACGCCCCCTTTGGGGGTAGCCCACCGGATGAGAAGGGCAACACTGCATCCCGTCGCATCTAGGACAACTTGGAAGTATCGTGCAATGGAGGTCGACTTTAAATAGTGCAAGCTTAGTCAGATAGCGTCTACTTCCAAAATCAAAATATACGTTAACAGCCAATGTTAATTGCTAACGATTTGGGGACAAATGGCGCGACAGGGATTTGAGCAGTATCCAGAGTCACAGCGAACGAGAAACACCGTGTCGCGCCATCAATCTAAAAACTCCTCCCTACACTGTGATTGGACAACCGTGTGAGGACTGACATTGACAAGCGAGCTTTTCACCCAAAGTGGAATCTTTTTCAACTCTCACCGTTGAGCGCTGAAAAACCGCAGAGTGCTGGCATTCAGCGCAAAAAAATGCTAGCTGCTGGCATGTTTGAAAAACACATGCTTCCATTGGAAACAATTGAAAACATACGCCGGCCACGGCGTAAAAGCTTTGGTGTGCACTCCTCCTTAAGGGGGTCGCACACCGGACGAAAAGCGCAGACCCGGGTCCCATGATGTCTCGCAAGCTTAGTCGGATAGCGTCTACTTCAAAATGCAAAATATACGTTAACAGCCAATGTTAATTGCTAACGATTTGTGGACAAATGGCGCAACAGGGATTTGAGCAGTGTTCAGAGTCAGAGCAGAAGAGAAGCCCCGCGTCGCACCATGAATATAAAAACTCCTCCTCCACTGTGATTGGACAACCGTGTGAGGACTGACATTGACAAGCGGAGCTTTTCACCCAAAGTTGAATATTTTTCAACTCTCGTCGCTGAGCACTGAAAAACCACAGAGTGCCGGCTTTCAGCACAAAAAAAAGGCAAGCTGCTGGCTTTTTTGAAAAACGCATGCTTACATTGGAAACAATTGAAAACATACACTGGCCACGGGCGTAAAACCTTTGGTGTGCATTCCCCCTTAAGGGGGTCGCACACCGGACGAGAAACGCAGCCCTGGGTCCCGTGATGTCTCACAAGCTTAGTTAGATAGCATCTACTTCAAAAGTCAAAATATACGCTAACAGCCAATGTAAATCGTTAAATGATTTGGGGACAAATGGCGCGAGAGGGATTTGTGCAGTGTCCAGAGTCACAGCGGACAGCCGCCGCCGGTGTGCGTACATTCATAGAAAATAATGTGTTCTGTTTTTAGATTTATGGCACGACGCAGGGCTTCTCATCCGGTGTGCGACCCCCTTTAGGGTACCACCCCAGCAACAGCAAAGGTACAATTTCGTACCTCCTTTTCTGACCGTGTACAAAAGTATGACCCTCGTGATCGCATTCCTGGTATCCGAACAGTCATCGAAAACCTGGAGATATCATTTTGATTTACCGGCCTGAATAAATCATGGACATGTCTGTGTTGAATACAGATTTATCTAGCTCTGCTCCGGTCTAAAATGTCATTGGATTGTGTTATTTGCTACTGCAATCTTTAAAATGATTTTGGCTAGCAATTAGAAAGAAAAGTCATTGACCAACAGTTTTAAATAGTTAATTGTTCAATATTTTCCCTCAGAATAGCACAAATGCTTAAAAAATACACTAGATTGCTGTTCGCATACTGTGTCCAATATTTGGGATGACATACAGCATCAAAGTCAGCATTTGGAATGGAAATGGAGAGAAAGGTAAAATTGTTGCCTTGTGTTTTTCTCAATGAGCTGCTCGTGTCGTGTCACCGACCTGATTCATTTGTGTGCACGGTGTGCCAAAAATAGTCCTGTTGTGACTATTAGTCATTCATTATTGTAGGGTTTTGTTTTCTTGTACGCTTATTCTAATTGACCTCTGTCTCTCTCTCTCTCTCTCTCTCTTTCTCTCTCTCTCGCACACACACTCCTTAGCACCTACTTGCCATTCAGTCCATGCCTTCCTCAGACTGCATGGCTGCTGTGTGCTTTGGTCTGCAGCAGGAACAGACAATCAGTTTTGTTGTTGGCCCAATAACTCTTCCCCTGCATTGCCCAGGCCTCAGATCTCGTAGCGGGGCCCCTTCCCACCTCAATGCATCAGCTGTGGTTTATTTTTAAACATCTGCATTATGCCACATTATGATCGGCAGTGAGCCTTCTGCCTTTTCTGGGGACCATCAAAAATGAATACATCCATCAAGCGGTCACATTTAATTTGTTTTGCGTACTCCTTAATGCTCGGGAGACTCGCACTCCGGATGACTGTAAATGTGTTTTCCACGTACGCCGTCCTCCTATATTTCTTGTAAAATAGAAGTGAAATGACATCATTGTTTATTTGAAGTATTATGAAAGCCATAATCGGTTTCGGGTTTAGCTTGCGTCTGTTAAATGCTCTTTGGTCTGCTGGCAGCTGACTCAACTGCAATTGCTTGTACCTGGGCGCAAAACTTTAAATACAGTCAATTTTAAGCGCGCCTATTTATGTTTTGACACATTGATGCATGACCGCTGCGAATAGTTGCAAAGCCCACAGGAGTCATGCAGGACTACCAAGAAAAATACATGATAAATATGAGTTCTCACGTAGCACCGGCAGACAATCGAGCCATTACTATTAATATGGCACTCCAGGAACAAAATACCGTGATTATTAGTATGCAAATTTGTATGATTGATCTAAAATCATGCCGTAAGAAGTCGCAATAGAATTAGCATGGAATTAACACAGTTTACAGCGAATTAACTGCAGGGATTAATTTCGGATTATCTTGGCTTAGCAGTTTTCACATTAAGGCAGGGTGCAAAACAGTTCAAAGTTCAAATCTGCCTTGCGACATCTCCTCATCCCATTCTCCTTTTTATCTCCTCTGTAGGAAAAATGCTATCAAAGTGTTTGATTCTGTCAAGGTACATCATTGGCCGGATTTACATTCCCCATACAAAGACTCGAATGTGTAGCTGTGTACCGTCTCTCCATACTTGACGCAAATTTAAACTTGCACAAACAAACGCAATGATGTGAGGTCTCCGGGCTCTCCTACACACCCACAACGCATTGTCCCTCGCCCACTCGCCTCATCAAGTACAAGACGAGGTGCAATTACACCAAAATCATCTTTTCATTACACAGTTTCTTCACCACGCGACTCTCTCTTACAGAATAAGTGTTTATGTTTATTAAAACAAACGAGACAATGGACACAGTGCTGAGCTTTGCTTTGTGAGACAGACGTTGTGTGACAGCAATGTTTTTCAAAGCAGAAGGGTGAAGCTATTGTCACCTCCCTCGACTGTGTTCTCAATCTTGTAATCACAATATCCTCGCTGTTACGACCCTTTCAGCGGTGCTCAACCCGGCCCCCATCAAAGCTCCAAGATCCTGTGAATTACTGCTCTGCCGCTGAACGGATCTTAATTATGATCTAACTTCCCATTATGTAGAGTAAACTTAACATCTCTCTCTCTCTCTCTTTCCGTATCTCGTCTGGTGTTTGATGATTCAGATGGCCTGTTCTCGCACATGTCGTCCAAGGCTTTATGCTGTCCAGTGACTGTGTCTAACATTCTTGATGATTTATCAAAGTGCCAGAATTTATGTCAACACATTCGTCTGACAGTAGACAGCTCTTGAGAAAACAAAAGACAAAATGGGGATTTGTCGGTGTTATGTATAAACTTGAAACAGAATACACACTGTATTCTCACATATATTCAAACATAGGCAATACATGTTTCTGGGCTTTTATCCATGCCTGTTATTTCCGGCTAAAGACTTTATGGTTTAATTGACCAAATTGTCTTCTTGTCTTTTCTTGCATGTGCTGGAAAAGTAAAGAGAGATGACATATTGAAAAGCCTGCTCTTTTTTAAGTCAATAGCTTTTACTTTTGATTTAAATATCGTAAGGTGTATTCTGGGGAGCTTTTAACTAAACAAAAGTGTCTTTGCCCTGATAATCTGAAGATGCATCATTAGTATTTTTTTATATATGTTTTTTTGAAAGACTAAACATTTGCTAAGTACTGATAAGTATAAAGCGTGCGTTTGAAATGCTTTTACAGAAATTGCACTCTAAAGTGTTTAACTTTAGAAAGATTTGATTACGATTTCATGGGCACTTTGAGATGTCTAATGTTTGGGCATAAGGAGTCATGCAAGCGTAATTGGAGCACACTTTAACTGCGCCCTGTAATAGGATCAAACTACCAGTAGCCTACAAGCTTACATGTCAGTACTCTAGGGAACGTTTGCTGTACATAAAGCGCACTATGTTTTTGTCTTATTAACATGTAATGTTGCCAAAGGGCTTTCAATGTTGATTTTAACATGTAGCTACGGTTTATATTTAAGTATGCAAAGACAAAATGGTAGATAATGTTGTGCTGCATGTTAATGTATTTCCAATAACATGCTGATAATATAATTCAGATCCGTTGTCATGCAAATATACCAACCTGATCTCACGAATTTCCGTGGCATAGTCACAGAATTTTTTGCTCATTTTTCCGTGGCATTCTCACGGATCTCCTCATATTTCCGTGGCCCTGCCACGGACTTTCTTTTCCGTGGCATTCTCACGGATTGGTTACTCAACTGTTTTGTCCTATTTTCTTACCATTGTCGCTTCGGTTTAGGGTTAGATTTACATAAAATGACATCCCTACCCAAACCCAACTCTAACCCCAACGCCAGGCGACAATTGATTAAAGTTTAGAAAATATAAAAGAATACATCAAAAAAAATAGTATAAACCAATACTTAAAGTGAAATAATAACGCAAACACCAAATCTAACCCTAAACCGAAGCGACAATGGTTTGAAAATAGGAAAAAACAGTTGAGTAACCAATCCGTGAGAATGCCACGGAAAAGAAAGTCCGTGTCAGGGCCACGGAAATATGAGGAGATCCGTGAGAATGCCACGGAAAAATGAGCAAAAAATTCCGTGACTATCCCACGGAACTTCGTGAGATCATGTTGCAATATACACTTAAAGGAATAATGCACCAAAAAAAAAAAAAAAATCTTAAATTCAACCCAACAGAAATTCTGTTAAATGTTGGTAATCACACAGTTGACGTACCCAATGTCTTCCATACTATTTGTTTTTCCTACTACTATGGAAAAACTATTTGACAAGTTGTGTTGTTTGTTTCATTAGGAATTTTTAAAAGCAGCTGGCTTTACTTGTTTTGGATCCGGCTAAATTTTGCCTCCTAGTGACAGGTAAATGACACATTAGCATTTGGCTCTGAAAGCAATTGGGGGTTGAGTAACGCTGCTACAGCATCTCAGGCCGGCCACTGCAGACGTTAGCAGCCTGCATCTGACATTCATCTGGCCTCAGATCAAACTGAGCAGAAATTGGGTCTGAATTTTTCCTTAATTCAGCTTTGTGGAGTCAAAGTAGATCATTTGATGATTTTCAAAGTGCAAACAATTTGGTCCTATCGACACTGCTCTGTTAATTTGAGCAGGAAGACATTTCAACAATAACCAAACTTATGTCATGGGTTTAGGGTGAGACTATCTGTTGGAAAATTGGAAGACTTTGGAAAATCCTGTTTATAAAAATCATTACTCCATTTAGACAACACCGTCCACATTGTCCACATATTAATGATGTGCACAGCAGTGATCGTTCAGAAGAGACATTTGATGTTTAATGTAAAATTACGAGGACATGATGTTCTCCAACGGTGATATCAAAGAAAGATATCACTAAAGAAGTCACTAGTCCTTTTTACACATACAGTCTTTACTGGTAAATTGCAGGTAACAGGTCATGTGTAAACAGAAACTTGCTTGTAGAGAGAAGTTGTAAGATTACCAGTAATTTACTGGGAAGCGCTATGGCTGAACGGAAAATAGGATTACCAGCATTTAGAATGGAAGACGTCGAACGCGCTGATAACTTTGGGACAATAACAATGTTTTGATACAGATTATGTGTTTATTCTATTCTATGTCATTTTATTTTTTATTTTTATTTTTTATTCCATTCCTATTTCTATTCTAATTCTATTCAATTATATATCAAATTTTATTTTATTTTATTCTATTATATTTTATTCTATTCTATTCTATTCTCTATTCTTTATTATCTATTCTCTATTTTATTCTTTATTCTCTGTTCTCTATTCTATTGTCTATTGTCTATTCTATTCTATTCTATTCTATTCTATTCTATTCTATTCTATTCTCTATTTTATTTTTTTATTCTCTATTCTATTGTCTATTGTCTATTCTATTCTATTCTATTCTTTATTCTCTATTCTATTCTCTATTCTCTATTGTCTATTTTCTATTCAATTGTATTGTATTATTTTCTATGTTTTATTTCTATTTCTAATTTATATCTGTAATTTAATTTAATTTAATTTAATTTATTTAATTTAATTTAATTTAATTTAATTTAATTTAATTTAATTTAATTTAATTTAATTTAATTTAATTTAATTTAATTTAATTTAATTTAATTTAATTTAATTTCTACCCATAACTTTGTTTTATTTTATTTTATTTTTTCTATTTCTATCTTTATCTATTTGTATTTCAATATCGATCTCTATCTCTATTTATTTCTATCTTATCAAAAATAAAGACACTAAAGTGTAATGTATTTGTAAAAAGCTGAAATTATATTGACACCAGCATTGGGTCAAAAAGCGACAAACCCAGCAGCTGGTTTGAAATGAACCCAGAAAATTGTTATATTTGACCCAACAGTGCAGTGGTGTAGTCTACGTGATACGCAGGACTACGCCGTATACCCACTAGAAATTGTCAAGGATTTCCGTATACCCACTAAAAATAGCGCGAGGATGCGTAACAGCATGGTTTTGTGACATTTTTAAACTTTTAATCATAATATACATGTGAAGCACTGACCATTAGCATGCTTCAATTGCTACTTTAGCGGGTTGGTTGAAATACATAATAGGCTATATACTTCCTGTCGAACTGCGCGATCCGATCGGCGTATTAATTTCTATGAAATCAAATTACTATAGTGACGCGAAAGTGACTGGGGAGCAGACTGGTGTTGCGCCACAAGCGAGTGATAGCAAAGTACCGCGAGAGAGACCCAGTTATCACATGGAGAAATCTACTTTGAATCGCTCTCGCGGTACTTTGACATCACCAAGAGGTCTGCTTTACGCCAAATGAAGTCGAACCTGGAGTGTAGCTGCTCACGCGACACTGTAAACAACATACAGTCCATGTGGAGAAGTGAACAAGTGACGCAGTGCTGCAACATAAAATCCATAGAGTTTACAACGCACATGTGAGTAAACAACATTTAAATCATCAGTCCAGTTTATTACTTTATCTGGAGGTATGGCTCCAAATGCAATAAAACAAGCCCGTGATTATATCCTGATGGTTTTTAGCTGCCTTCAGTTCCTCTGCATGTTTGCTTGTGCTTCACAGTGTTAAACTTCCCTTCTATGTGTTCATTTATATATCTACGTTCAAGATGTATATGATCTTAAACTTCTGTGAGGAAATTCATGTCTGCGTTGATGTTCAGTTCAGACTTGCAAATATTAGGCTAGATGGTCTTGTAATAATAATTAAGTATAAGCCTATTTTCAGTTTTAGACAATGCTTATATTATATGCAAAAATAAGCTTTTATATCAATGACTATGCAAATAAGAGTTAATTCATGGTCATATTAAATGTGTATTAATTAAAAACATTTACACCATTATATTACACATGGTAATGTTATCAATAGTTGTCAGATAATAGCTATTGAAGGAGTGGATATTTTTTTCACCTTCAATGCATGTGTTTGCCACGGATTGAAGATTGTAAACAGTTAATTTAATTTTAATTAACAGTTAAGTAACTTTTGTCCCTGAGTTAGATGTTGATTAACACTAAACCAGTCTAAAAATCAGTCCAGTTTCCCCAGCTGTAAACCCATTGGCTGTTAAAGTCTTTTTTTTTCTTATAATAAACTGACATGTTGATAACACTTTCAGTTTATGTGTTCATGAGTACACTTTCAGAATGCTCTTAGTTACATGAAGATCCATACTGTATGCATCTGTGAGTGTGGTGGTGCTTATGAGGTGTCGCGCTGGGACGAGTGAGCATAAGGATGAGAGGGAAAAATCACAGTATACTCACTTCAAAAATCTAGACTACACCACTGCAACAGTGGGTTAATTACAACCCAGCATTTTGGGTTGAAACAAGTGGGTTGGGTTGTTTGGTTTATTTTGACAAAAATTTTACCAAATGAAATCAACCAGTGGCGGCGTTTCACAAAAACCTAGGGTATGGCAAAATTTCATCGTACAAAAAGGCCATTCCCAAATAACAAATCTATGAAACCACATTATATGTGTACATACAACACCAACCTGTACAAAATCATACTAAGATTGATGCACGGATGTACACTTACTGACAACAATATGGAAGCAATACAAATGGAAAACAAAAATAGAAATTGAAAGTCATGGTTGTTTAATAATGCTTTTCAAATGTTGCAATTCTAAGTGCAACTCCAGCAACAGATAAACTAAAACAAGATAATATTAAAACAAAACATAGCCTACTGTGAGCTCCCTTCACAAATCTTGTCATTAAATCTGCCAATAAACACTTAAACACACAATAAAGACTTTTAAATGATGTGATAGAGCACATCTAAGTTAACCAACTAAGACTAAAACACTAAATAAGACTGTTAGTAAAACAGGGCTAAATGCAAAAACAAGTCTTACCTTTTGTCGTCGTGCAGTTTTGATTGAAAAAGTAACGTTAGCCATATTAAAAAATGCGTGCAAATAATTAATACAATTCACTTTGACGGCATTACAATCCCACTGGAACAGAACATGTTTATTTATACCATGGTCTGTTTAAATACTCGATTCTGATTGGCTGGAAGGTGTGCATTAAAACCATTTAATGCACAGGTAGTTCCAGTCAGTTTGATTACAGTTAGAAATTAATCTGCTACTATAAACATTGGTAACCATAGTAACACAGTTACTCTTGCAGAGAGAGAGAGAGAGAGAGAGAGAGAGAGAGAGAGAGAGAGAGAGAGAGAGAGAGAGAGAGAGAGAGAGAGAGAGAGAGAGAGAGAGAGAGAGACATAAGTGCGTCTCTCTTTAAAGTGTGCAGGTTTTATTTCAGCATTACTTTATTTAAAGCGGATGGAGTGCAAGCCTTAACTTAAGAAAATGACCGTAATTTTTAACCGTCTGATAAAAAATCACACTGTTAACATTAATTACAGCTTTAACTTGGCAAATAACCAAGGTATAAGCGGGATAATCCACGGCTAGCCATGCATTAAAGGGTTTTAATGCACTTCGCAGAGACAACCACCCTCCGCTACGCGTCGGGTGGTTCTTCGCCTCTACGTCGTGCATTAAAACCCTTTAATGCATGGCTAGCCGTGGATTATCCCTTACTTATCCACAGATAACAAATCATATTACTTCTGGAATAATATCTATAGTGCGAGTGTGGGGGAGAACCGTGAGTTTGTTTGAATGTTAAAACAAAAAAGGAATTTGATTGCGAAAATAAAGATTATAAAAGCAGCGGTCATCATGAGTCCACCTGTAGGGGGAACCCCACTATAGATTGTTTTTGACTTCAAGCTGCGCTGAAAGAACGACAGGCTGATGACATCAAAGTACCGCAAGGGTGAGTGGAGAAATCATCGGAAGAGTTTGCTTTCGAACCGCTCTCGCGGCACTTTGATGTCATTCGCCTGTATGTTCCTTTGTTATAGCATGAAGTCGAACAAACGTGTAAATTATCCCTATTAGTGATGTACCAATGTTCAGATATGTTCTACTAAAAATATATAAATTATCTTTAACTCTTTCACTGCCAGCTTTTTTTTTTAAAGTTGCCAGCCTGCGCCAGCGTTTTTCATGATTTTCACCAAAATTGAATGCCTTCCAGAAACATACAATATACCAAATGAAAGAACAGACCCTCTGCTTTCAAAAAAAAAAAAAAAAAAAACGTTTTATCCTACCTTCAGTGGTTCTTTGGTAATCAGCTTTTGAATATGGGTAGGTTTCTGCAAAAGCACCACATTTTGAGCAAAAAGCAGAGATAATTCCATTTTTGTGACGGACTTTTCATAGAGTTCCCATTCAGAGCGATCTTTAAAACAGACACGGACATGCAGCCGCTTGCCATAGGGCAATACTTCCGGGTTTAAAAAGTTGCGGAAGGGTTAAGGTATAATAGCGGTATTGCGGAAAGACGGAAAATCTCGTCATTGGCGGGGAAGTGTTTTCTCTTATTTGATGAGATATCTCGTCAATGGCGGTGAAAGAGTTAATTGTTTCCTGAGCTCACCTGCCCATTCATTATTAACGGAACACGCCAAGTTTTGGGGACTTACGCTTATTCACCGTTTCCCCCAGAGTTATTATCCTGGTGGATAATAGTGGTATTGCGGAAAGACGGAAAATCTCGTCATTGGCAGGAAAGCGTTTTCTCTTTATTGAAGAGATATCTCGTCAATGGCGGCGAAAGAGTTAATAAGCATCATTATAGCCTATTGATTTCTGTTTTTTGTCCGAATGCTAGTGTATGGCAACTTCCATACCCTGCCATACGCAAACGCCCTGAAATTAACCCAGCATTTTTTTTAGAGTGCAGGGTAGCCAGGTGGTAATTTAATGGAAATTGTAGCTATGAAGCATTAGCAATGGTGTCGTGAAGCCTTCATCATTCTTAATGTGCATGTTTAATCCAGTTGAAGACAAAAAATACGATAGTAGTCAGCATATATCAGTAAGCCCTTAGCTTGCCAGTTTGATTATTAAATTTGACACTGAATGTATGCATTTCGTGCTGATTTGCAAGACGTCATTCAGCAATGGAGTTTTCTGCATACCCCTAGGACAATCAGACAGGTGATATTGAGGATATTTTTTTTTAGCTTCTGAGCTATAAGTAACCACATTGATGACAACAAACTCTTCAGAGCATTGTTAGCGGTCATGTCGTTTCATTCCCTTGAGTACGGGCCGCTTCATATACTTCATAATGCTGCTTTGCTCCTCAATGTTCTCAGGCTCCCAGAAGGCCATAGCGTTGAGGCTTGTAATTCTGTTTAAATTGGCTGTAAGTGGTGTGGGGTTAGCAGCAGCATTCTGCACAGGAAACAGTCTTTAAACCGTTCTTCTGGATCGTTCTTGTCTCCTGCTTTTGATTGAAGCAATTCTTCCCTTAATGTGTAACAATAATGCTCGAGAGTGACGAACACATAGTGAGTGACAGAAAGTGTTAACCTCGATGACCAGGCAGGATAAAGTAAAAACTTCCACTCATGGCTTTACAGGTTCAAACTGTTGTGTTTTCTGTTTGGATGTTGGTTAATGGTAATGAATTGTTTATGCTTATGTATTATAAACACAAATTAATTAGCAATAATCAATCAATTAATATACAGTAAATATATGCTGCAAAATGACATGTGTTAGTAAATGTAGCAACTATGTACATACTATATCTTTGGTCCAAGCTGTGACTCAGTAAAGGTAGGGACTCATTTGCATATTCAAATCCATGGTCCGAGTTGTGCGATTAGGCAGAGGCAGGGACTAATTTGCATATTTATGGTTTCCGCATATACTAACTGAGGCAAGGGTGAACAGTTACATTTAAGCAGTTTTAAGGCAGGAAGAAATTATCATCATAGGAAAAAAAAACGTTTATAAATGCTTTTATAATGCTTAAAGATGAGTCTTCAGTCATAAAATTATCGACTACAGGGGGACTTTAAGGTTATTACTGCATTAGAGGCGCTGCACTGAAAGCTGACCACTGCTCCAGGTGTGTGTTTGTGCGTGTGTTCAATACTTACTGAATGGGTTAAATTCAGAGGTCACATTCCAAGTATGGGCTACCATTGAGGGGCAACCTTACAATCTCTCTGATGAAGCCAATACGAAAGTGATTTAAGCTGCAATTCATTGACTGGCCGCTAGAGGCTGACTCCAAAAGGGAGTCCATTCCTATAGACCCCCATGTTAAAATGCCCAACTTTACAGTAGAAAATAATATCTTACAGCCTGGTGCAAAAATTGTTTTTGGTCTGTATAGCTAATTCTGCCCTTCATGACAACTGCCAGGAGGGTGAATTTTTTTGTAACTCATCCGTTTAAATTATATTAACTCTTTCCCCGCCAGCGTTTTTTTTTTAAAAAAGGTGCTAGCCAGCACCAGCATTTTTCATGATTTTCACAAAAGTTTAATGCCTTCCAGAAAATGTTCTTCTTTAAATATATAAACAAACAATATATCAGATGAAAGAACAGACCCTCTGCTTTCAAAAAAAAAAAAAAAAAACTGTTTCATCTTACCTTCATGAGTTCTCTTGTAATCACCTCTCAAAAACATGGGTAGGTTTCTTCAAAAACACCCAATTTTGAGCAAAAAGCCGAGTTAATTCCATTTTTGTGAAGGACTTTTGAAAGGGATCAGATGCAGAGCGATCTTTAAAAAATAGACGGAGTTCTTTCTCTTTCACGTGAGGCAATACTTCCGGGTTGTATAAGTTGCGGAAGTGCGCCACCTGGTGGATAATAGCTGTATTGCGGAAAGCCGGAAAATCTTGTCATTGGCGGGGAAGCGTTTTGTCTTAATTGACGAGATATCTCGTCAATGGCGGGGAAAGAGTTAAGCCTTAACTCTTTCCCCGCCAGCGTTTTTAAAAAAAGTTGCCAGCCAGCGCCAGCATTTTTCGTGATTTTCACAAAAGTTTAATGCCTTCCAGAAAATGTTCTTCTTTAAATATATAAACATACAATATATCAAATAAAAGAACAGACCCTCTGCTCTCAAAAAAAAAGTTTCATCCTACCTTTATAAGTTCTTTTTTATCACCTCTCAAATATGGGTAGGTTTCTTCAAAAACACCAAATTTTGAGCAAAAAGCTGAGTTGATTCCATTTTTGCAAAGGACTTTTGCTGGCAGTATTGCGGAGAACCGGAATTTCTTGTCATAATTAGGGAAGCGTTTTCTCTTGGCGGGGAAAGAGTTAAAGTTCTGCATAATTAAGGGCGTGGTCACTTGAGTGACGGTTAAACAGCCACTGCTGTCACTATAGTCGAGCTAAGGGGGCGTGGTTTCAGCAACCAGCCACCTCAGCTTCACCCATGTCCCGCCTCTGCGAGTGATGTGCGGTGATGCGCGGGCAAGATGGCGACAGCAGGCACCCCCTATTTTTAAGCTTTATGCTTCAAAAACAATATTTTTTACAGTCTAAGGCTATTATACATTGGTCATTATGCCACTTCACTAGTTCCTTTTTAGTCCACTAGTACCTAAAGTAAAAGTCTGATGTATCATGTGCTGGATTATGGTTCTCCAATCAATTTTTTTGTCGTTGAATACCCAGACTTGAAGAAATAACATTTTTATGAAGTAGATTGTGGTTATCCGATTTAAGTTTAAGAATCAGACTGGCGAAATGTCACTTCATGTGCCTGAATTTTTTGTTAAAAAACAGAGTACACTTAAATGCTTTTTGAAATAATAAACCTAATAAGCCTAAAAAAGAGAACTGGTTCGTTTCCAAGTGCTTATTTAAAATGTTTTATTCTGCCAAATCACAGACATCAGTTACATACGAAGAAGAGAGAATAAAGTATTTTTTTTACAAATGATATACTAGCAATCTTTTTAATATACACTTTAATGCCTAAACCAATTATTTATTTGCCTTGCTGAGTATTTCTTACGTCATGAAATAGAATAAAGTGCTTAAGTTTCCATGAATAAGTTTATCAAATGCTTTTAATATTAGAGACTGGGCTTGGACATTTTCAGACCACCTTATACATTTGTTTTCTAGATCTACATTAGCCAACAAACACACATTAGATACATTATGTCGTACATGTGTGTTGTAGTCAAGACCACCTAAACCAAGACCAAGTCATGACCAAGACCAAGACAGGCCGAGACCGAGACAAGACCAAGGCTTTAAAGATCGAGACCGAGTCAAGACCGAGACCAAGACAGGCCGAGACCAAGTCAAGACCAAGACCGTTGCAAGTCACTGCATTAAAACACTTATGATAAAATGTGGAATATACATATGATTAGGCACTTGTCTGTGTGTGTGCGCGTGTGCGTGCGTGTGTGTTTTTATGCCCTCAGAGAAGTTGATCAAATAATCAAAGGCATTGCAGATATGTGGAAATTTATCTTTGTATATAAGCAAATAAAAGTGAACAAACACTTAAGAGCTGAAAATAACAACCATTTATTCTGAACCGTCTTTCCATGGCTTGCCATCCACTTAACAAAATGCAGGTGTTTTTAGTAATAAAATTAGAAAAACTGTCATTGGGAGAAACTTAAATGCTTAAACAATGCCATGCCAAACCTGAATAAACTGCATAAAATTAATGATAAAAAATTAATTTGTGATGTGCACTGCAAAAAATTATTTTCAAGAAAAATGTTCTTGTTTTCAGTAAAAATATTTAAAAATTCTTAAATGAAGATGCTTTGTCTTGATGAGCAAAACTACCCAAGAAAATAAGTCTAGTTTTTAGAGCAAAAATATCATAATAATATAACATATTTGTGCATAAAACAAGCAAAAAAATCTGCCAATGGGGTAAGAAAAAAAATCTTGAACCTTTTTCTTAAACACTAAATTCAAGAAAAAATCAAGAAAAATTTGCTTACCCAATTGGCAGATTTTTTCTCTAAAAACTAGACTTATTTTCTTGGGTCGTTTTGTGCATCAAATACTAAGATTTTTCTTTCTTGAAAATAATTTTTTGCAGTGTGCCATCAGTTATGGTCTTGACCGGTCTTGAAATAAAATTCTGAGTCCTCTTTGTCTAAGACCGAGACGAGACCAAGTAAAAATGCGGTCGATTCCAAGACGAGACCAAGACTTTACAAAGTGGTCTTGAAACCGGTCTTGAGACCAAGACCGGTCTCGAGAACTACAGCTCTAGTACATGTTATCACCTAATACCAACAGAGGGACTGTAATGTAAAGGCCACTCACTATTTATTTTCTGTTGCTTTATAGCAGGAACTACATCAGGCTTACTGTAGGTATAGTGGCAATAAATCTACGCTCGCAGCTGCAAATTTATCAATGTGCGAGTTCCCAGTGTGCATCTGACAGCAAGCGTCGAGAATCTTTTCTTGAGTTCTGTGAAAACTTCTAAACAGTTCCTAAACTTACTTTTCAGTCCTTGCATTTGTTCCATGTAGCTGTCCATGTATTCATCATTTCCTTGACATGTGCAGATTTCAAAGAGGGGGAAGTGCGTCTGCTTGCCCCGGGATACTTCTGTTTTCTACAGTATGCTAAAAGAAGAAAGTGATGTTGTTTTCTATATAATAACCTTTCCGTGGCCTTATGTGTTGCTATTGAGCATATTCTACAGAATGCACCATCATTATTTTGCTTGATCATTCAATAGTGGTCCAAGGAAGGTTAAAGCACAGCTCCTCTGACTAATCGCTATGGAGCTGATTGGATAGAACCACACCAGCGAGTATAGTGCATGATAAAAATATGCATATTGCTTAAAAAAAACATAGATCTTTGTATTCCACCAGCGGGCTTTGGTGGTCTGTTTTTTGGTAGGCTAAGCTTTATGTTTATGTTTCAGACAGCAGAGTCTCTTTATTCTTGGAGTAATCTCCAGGCCGTATCTCTGGCTAACCCCGGTGCCAAAGTCACATACAGATGATGGCGTAGACGACACGCCGCGCAAGACGAACAAAGGGAAATGCCTTCAGATGGTGTCTTGTTCCATCGGGTTTGCTGATTCTGAATTCCATCCATTCAACCAGTTTAGGAATATTGATTGAACTAGCCAATTTAACATGAGGCAGCTCACATCACATGTGTATTAATAACATCTATGCAGTCCTGCAAGATGGTTGCTTGGCAACATGGTCATTAATTTTGAGCAATCTCATAACGTTCAGACTGATTTCAACTGTTTCTGCCATTTTAGCTCTTGCATGTGATTTGCGATTAACTGCTCAGGCGCCTTTGCCCTTAGTCAACATTGATGATAATGAAAATGCTGGATTTCATTTCAGTACCATGATGGAAAAGGTAATTCATTTGTTAATTAATTTCCCCAAATATTTCAATCAGATTTTCACATTGAAAGTTTTGTTAATTTTGTCCTCTGTCTGGGTGTGAGGTCATTGCCTGGACCCCTAAGTATCAAAAAATCAAAAAGACATTCTTTAAAATGGCAGATCTATTAAAGGTTATCATGGCTTCAGCATTCAGAGTTCATTTTGAGGGTCATCGCCCAAATAAAAGCAGATAGCTCAATTAACAGACTGCATTGACTGGGTCAGTGACACAAACGTTTTGGCAAGATGAGAATTTTTTTTAAAACTTGTTTTAAAAGCTTTTATCAGATTTATTTAAATGCATTTTTGTTAATGTTATGCAATAAAAAATACATTTGCACCATTTTTATGAAAGTTAAGACTGAATGGACCTGAAAATGTCAAATGGTGTTACCGCCAATGGCACCAAAGAATGAAAAATATTAAATATTTTATCCACATTGATTGCATGTAAACATAAACATAAAAAAACAATTTAAAATATAATTTTATTAGTTATTTCTAAATGTAAATTTAAATGTGTTTTTGTAATATTTGTCCTGACATATGCTGAAAACAGCTCTGTTTTCTAAATAATCTTTGACAAATTATGTAAAAATAAAATTAAAAAATATATATATTTTTAAATAAAACAAAATACACTAAACTAGATGATTTTATTTTATTCCAAATTTTTTATGAATATAGTTATTATTAATATTGTATTGTATTATAGTTATTAGTTAATATTGTTATTTACAAAAATATAAGTTGCACCAATTGACACAGACCGGTTACCCCACATTGACATTTTTGCAATTATCCCACATATATTCTTTCAAAATGAAATTAAACCAGAATTTTTTATTAAAAAAAGACAATGTACGCAATTTATTTGCAAATTTCTTTTGAAATTTTAACCCTTTTACATTTAATTCAACCATACAGACACAAAATAATCAAGCTCACGTCATTGACACGACTACCAATTGAGGCCTGACCAAAATCCTTTAAACATAGATCATTACTGAATAATGTTTCTTTGGACCAATTCTGGCATTTCCCTCTTTTAAGAAATATTTCTGATATAATATCTGATATTTCAATTAGGAAATTCACTTATACATATAATAGCTGAATATTATTTCTCTTTATTGATTGGTTCCTATTCAAATAGAAAATTTGCCTTGTACATGCCATGATTTATGATTTGCTATACACTGGATATAACAAGATTGAGCACTCATGTTATTTTGAATAGGGGATGGTGCAACGCTCATATGGCCGCTCTTGTGTCAGAAGTCCCGCTTTCCATTTAAAATAGTCAATAAACAATCGATAAAGATTGACGATTATCTGGGAGAGGGGCTCTATTCAGACTCATGTGAGGCATCTGTCTTTCCCCATTCAAGTAGATAGGACTGCAGGACTGTTGCATGACTGAAATAACTTTCCAGTGGCATTGCAAACATGGCCATTTATTGAATATAGCCAATTAGGCAAGTTGCTCCGCTATTTTGTTTCTGGTGGTATTAAGGGGGAGGTGGGATCGTTCTCATCCCAAAGAACACATGATTGGACAAAAATCTGTGAAGTGCAGCATGACTCATCCGTTTCTTAATGCATTCTCAAAGATCAAGACTGAAAATCCCTGTGGTATGCAGACTAGTAGAAAATGGCCTCCTGAACTTCTCTGGATTGCAAAATCTGTACTCTTGTGAGCACTGTGTCAGTTTTCTAGTAACTTTTTGGTAGCATTTAGCCGTTTTAGTCTTGCTGTTCATATTTAATGGGATACTGTTTGTGTTTATACCAGCCTGAAGTCTCACTGCTGAGAGAGAGAAAGAGATGGGGCATGTGTTGTCATCCACAGCGAGAGTTTTTTTTTTTTTTTGACACTGACATACAGGAACCAGCTGTGAGCTGTCTGGCAGATCGGACCTAAGGGAGCTGGCCGCCACCATTGCAAAATCTTTAATTACTCGCTAACAAGAGCAGCCGTCCTCATCTCAACCCAAGTACATTTTACCAGCACACCATGACAGGGAAAGATAATCCATTTTTGAGGCCATCGGCCAAAGAAACAGTCAAACAGGAGGCACACAGGGGCATTCAGATTCATGCAATGCATGACACTCCTAAACTGGTTTTGCGTAGCCTGACTTTTGACCGATGGATTAAGCCTGTATTGCTGCTTATTTTGAGCAAGAAGCACTCCAAGGAAGTGATAAGACCATTGATATATATTAAGTTTCAGCAGCTTGTTTTGTCATTGACCCATATCTGCCCGACAAGACTTAAATTAAATACCATTAGTATGAACTATTCAGCTTTATTTGATTATTTTTTATGTAAATATGGGCCTAACCTTAAAACAAAAAAAAATTAGAAAAAAGTCCAGACAATCAGATTGCAGTTTGCTTATTTTTTCATCTAATGCTAAGACAACTCTGAAAGTATCTAGTCTTTTTAACTTTCGATCACTGTACTGTATCCTCCCTGTTATAAAGAAAATGCATCACACATGTTGAGTGGGTCATTTAGGAAGTTCATAATAATTTAGCACCTGTGGGTTGATGATTCAGAGCGTGATCCTTGTTCATTTCCTTCCTGAAGTCACACCGCGAGAAGATTCAATGAGAGATTTGTAAAGGTGAACAGAAACAACCCCAAAAGCAACTGATTTATGTAAGCAATATAATCGAGAAAACCTGCAGACTTTTCCTTTTATGCAAGTTTTATGTAAGCTCCTTTATTGCAGTCAATTGAACTTTAAGTTAGCTATAATTTGTTATATAACTTATACATCATTTGTTCCAACTATGTTTTTAAATTGCTCCAGGCTACAGTGATTCTTCGTAAGGTGTTGTCCTCGGCATCCCGTGATGTGACTTTTGTATGGCTGAATAGGTTTAGGACTTAGAAAGAGTGGCACAGAAAATTTGTTCATTTAAGTTTGTCTGCAAAATTTCATACGGTGTTCTATTTCTTTTTTTTTTTTTGTCGCTGGTGTCCACTGTTGTTGATTTCGACACAGGGCACCATATTCTATCCAGCTGTGTTTACATTTAGAAAAAACTTAAATGCCTCAAGCTTCCAAAAGTTCCCAGGAACCTTAACCCTTCATCTTCAAACCCCACTCACGGCCAACAATGGTGTTTTTATTTTTACACTTACTGTATCTCTTGATTTGTAATGTACTTTTTTGTATGGTTGGTTGATTGCAGGACATGAATTGGCATTACAAAAGTAACACCCTACTTTTTCTTTTGCTGCAGACGGGAAGAAAAGAGAAAGGTGACCCGCTGAATTCAGCTATCGACAAGATGACCAAGAAAACACGTGATCTTCGCAGACAGGTGAGTCACATATTCCTGATGTCTTTCTGGAAGATCAGAACTTGACTATAATACATATACATACATACATACATCCCTTGTGCATTGTTCAAATTTACTACCTTTCGTGTTGTAAACATCCGCTAAATTTAATGGCTATAAAAATGTATCAGATGAATATTTTTTCAATTTTTTTACATAAATCTGTTAATCAACCTCAATACTGATCAAAACTACCAAATCTTCACAAAAATTCCATGATTTTAAATCTTTAATTGCCAAGTTTATGAGTGGTGTCACTGATTTTGGGAAAAAACACACACAAAATGACAGATTTTCAATATAAAAAGTGATTGTAACCTGGATTTTTTTTACCTTTTTCACAGTCTTGGGCATGTTAAAGATTGGTAAAAACATTGGCTTTGAAGCATTTTTAGTTTTTGTGTAGCGTCAGTTTTTATTTTTTTTCTCCCTCATTTATTGTTAGTGGCTGTTTTTGCCCCATTGACTTCCATTATAACCAAATTTTTTTATTCCAGAGCTATGACACCTTTTTATCATGCATTTCTGAATGTTGGTGTTTTTTCCTTTTGCTAAGAGGTCATTTTTACTGTTGATTACCATTTGGCACTATTAATAGTTAAAAAAATAAAAACATTTGGAAAAAATATTCATCTGATACATTTTTATAGCCATTGAATTTAGTGGATGTTTTCATCCACTAACAACACGAAAGGGTAGTAAATTTGCCCACGGTATATCGTTGAGTTTTTGAAAAAATTCAAAGCATTTTCTTAAAATATATGTAAATATAAGATTTGTCACCAAAAATCATTCAATTTGATAAAACAGAGAGAAAGTTATGGCCAAATTAAGAGTAAAAAAAAAACTTGCAGTGGATGAAAACATCCCCAACAACACATAAGGGATATATATATATATATATATATAATCTAATACTTAAAGTGACTCACTCAAATGACTTATACTCCAATTATAAGTCTATTAATAGACTTTTCTTTCAGTAAATGTCAGTAGAAAATATATATTATATCATACAGTTATATGAAACTATTACATGACGGTTATTTCAAGAGAAGTAATTATTCGCTGTGTCTTTTCAATGTAAATATCAGAGCCAAATTTGACTAAAGGTAATTCATTGAGAGAAAGTGTTGTTTGAATAAGGTTCTCACATCCATAGACTGGCACTTTGATTCAGAAGCACAGGTGCATTGGCATGATTACATCTTCATTCGTTTTACACACGCTTGAAGTGTTACTTAAATGTGTTATATAGCGAGGACAGAGTTTATCTAAGTATTGATAGTTCAACTCTGCAAACTCTTTTATTATTTACTTACCCTCATGTCAGTCCAAACCACCAGGACTTTATTTCATAGTCTTCGTCATTTTGACACCTGTCCTCATTCTCTAATCATACAGTAAAGAAGAGCCATATGGGTTTGGAAGTCAATTGACGCTCTTTATTGTTTTTGCAAAGGTATGATATTGACAGTTCTTTGTTCCGTCAGACGCACTCTTTTTTCATGGACAGCCATGTCCCTGCCAGTTGCAATTAATTACAACTTTTCAGAATGCTGCGTAAAAAGCACATTGGAAAGAAAGAGGGGAAGCGGTGCGGTTTCGTTTTTCTCACGGTTTTAGACAGAAAAGGTCTGACATGGGTTATTTTTTTGTAAATAAGCCCTTATGTTTAGTTCAGGCAATGAAAATGTTAATAGTTAATGCCTTTTTTTAGCACTCACTTTAATAATTTCATTGGTATTTATCAAATTTGACTGACTTTCGCTTCATAAAGTGCATGCAAGTTTTCTTTTTTGGCAAAAACCTTCAGTTGCAAATCACTAAAGATGCAAACAGGAACATTGCAAATGATAAAATCAGATTGAAACGACGAATAAGAAGAAACTGAACCACAATTTAGGGGCACTGTGATGCATGTGTCCGCCACATTCAGGTTGTCTTCAGGTTCAAGTACTCACACTGAACCCAAGTTTAAATGTCATTCACAATCTTTTCACCATCGTCTCCTGTGCACTTAGAGGACTTTGCTGAAAAATCCATGTGATGTTTAGCGGTTTCTCCACACAAACGCATTTCTAAATGGTCGAGGCCAGGATTAAGGGGATTTGAAAGGAAAGTATTTCAGATATGACCTAGGGCATTCAGTTAATGTCATTATCGTATTTTTGACGGAAGTGTCGTTTAGTGGCTTTTGTATTTTGGGCTTTTTTATAATAGTAGATAAGTCAAAATAAGTATATAAAAGATGCATTATGTAAGGCAAACTTTAGAAATGCCGGCTTGCAAAAACACTACAGTTTTTTGTTTTTGTATAATACAAGTATACAAACTCAAAACCAAACAAAAAAATGAATTGATGTGTAAAAAAAGAGGATTACAATGTGCAGTGCCTATGTAATTATTTGACCAAAGCAGTGCAAAATATTAGAGTTTTTTTTTTTGTGTAGTATACCAAGGCAGACGTTGGAGTAGTACAAATATTATGTTTGGACAAAATGAAAGTCTCTACCTCTGTGCCACAAGCAGAAGGTGAAATGCAATGAGTGTAAATATTATGAGGATTCGAAAAACAGTAAAATGTACAAGATGGTATCAACAAAAGTGTTGTACAGTATGAGTTAAAATAGTTTCAGAGTCAATAATGTTGTGCGTGCAAAATAATAATAATACATAATTTATTATTTGGGTGGTAAAGGTCCCTTTAAACGTACATGCAAAATTGGCGTTTTTTTAGAGATGCACCAATATTAAATTTTTTCGACAGCCGATAGTGTTAAAAATGGCTTCAGTCGACCAATACAGATTAGTGGCTGTTAGTTTTTATCTTATTTTATTTTTCAATAAGGAACTGTATTTTGGTCAGTTAAATCAACATTTTCTTACTAAATGCACGAGTCGCAATTATGTTAAACACATTTCTGTTTATAACCCAGTGATGTATATCTGAAAACTGGACAAACAGAAACCGTTCTGTTCACACATGACCTACAGAAACACCTGAATAACTGACAGATGAGATGCAGACCATGAGAAGCTTGTTATCTAAAGATGTCCTTTGTACAAGAGAACATGCAATCACAATAGTTACCCTCTCATTTGTAATGTTTTTCATGTTCTCAAACATTGTTGTGTGTTTTCAGCAGCACATGTCCTTCATCACATATCACACCACCGTCAGCACCCACAGCCCCCTGCTGAACATGACACAATGTTCACAACAGATATGCAGCACCCCACTAAGAGGAGCATGTTATTGCTTAGTCTTTGTTTCTTTAAAGCTCAAGGGACTTTAAACTTGACTGAATTTTGTTTAACTTAAGCATCAACTTGTCAGAATCAATTAAGAGGAATAAAAAATACACAAATGAGGCATATAGTAAAAGTAAAGAGATTTTGCATGGAGAATTTGGTTGGTAACTTGAAACATTTGATCAGCAATACTGTAGTTGATCATTAGCAGACTTGTGTGTCTATCTAAACGTATTGCTGTCTAACAGCGACACTTACGATATTAATGAGATCTCATTTGTGAATTGGCTGACAGCAGAGGCGCACAAACACATGTGCTAGTACACACATCCCGCCCCTGAGAAGGGACCCCCTTCACCTCCCATCACAATAAATCCACAGAGAGCGACTAATGTGGTACGGTTGTTCGTTTTAAACGACCTGCTTTAATTACACATGCAGAGTTCAGGAGTGTGTTAGTGAGTGTATAAATCAACCAGTGTAGAGGTTATATAGCGACGCATACACACAAACCGTATTTTGCGCACGTACATTTACGATTTACCCTCCACCCGGTTTGCAGGATCTTTCATAATTGGAAAACATCTTTTAAAATCTTCTCGTTCTCGCCCCCTTCACCACGACTGTAAATTCGAGGGCCGCATTTTCAGACTCAGCAGTCGTACATTATTACTTCACACGTTACACCTCCCAACGATAAACCCGACGACTGGCGCGTCCCTGTATCTTGTGTCACCCGCTTCCCCAAACCAATATTTAGAATGTCGTAAACTTTCCCAGATGCATGCATTGTAGTTGCATGTCGAATGAGAGAGCCGGATGCTTTCAGATTTTGTCTGCCCAAGCATTTTTAATTCTCTTAAGACACACATTTCATTATTCATCACGGACTTAGGCGGGCGAGATGTTTCCCCATGGATAAGTGGAGGTTTTTACGGTACAGTAAAGTGGTTTAAAGAAAATGAAAAGTGGTGGATAGGTCTGCTTCCTCTCGCTAACTACGCTCCGGTGTTGTCTCCCTGGTAATTCCAGCCATAATTTGCTTTTTCCTTTGGCCCTGCTGCTGTTGGGCTCCATATGCTGCCGCATCTGATAGACCACCTCTCACCTCAGCAACATGTCACTGAAATCTTCATCATTGCAAAACAAATTATATTTTAATCACTTTAATGGGGATTGAGATTCTGGGGAAAAAACTTGCCGAGGGATCAGAGAGGATTCAGAGCGAACTGCCGAACAAGCTGTCGAAGTATCCGGCGTGAAATCCGTGCACATATGTTGGATGTTGCATATTTTAATTTCGGGCAGCTGTCGACAGGTCAGTAGCCACCTGCTGTGTTGGTGTTGTTGTTGTTTATCCGGTTTCACAGAAGAGTCACCATAGTGCGATATAATGGCTCTATTGCTTGATTCGATAAAAATGTTTTGCAAATTGCTATTGGATGATTCATCTCATTTCTAAAGCATTTGGGTGTCATCCTAGGCGATTGCAGAGTTTAATCGTTGCACATTTTACAGTGCATTACCGCACGCTAATGCATTCTATCATTATCTAGAAATTGAACTCACGATTGTGTGATTCATGACAGGATTAGTTCACATATGATACATGTGATGTGCTGCACATAGCACAGTGTGTTTTTCGCATAAATGCATTTCGCTCTCACGGCATAGCCTGGCTGGAAATATGAAACGCGAACCTCTGTGATCCGCTCGGGGGTTTTCAGGGCCCTCCGTCAAATGAATGAATCGGCATCGGCATCTCATCAAATCAGTCTCACCAGGGGAACATCCGAGTGTCTGTGGCAGACGGATTTGAGTTATTACTGTCTACCTGGCAAGAGAATACCCCCCCTCCACCCCACAAGTGCAAATCAAGCAATAACAGCAAGCCTTATTCACGATATGGGCGGCTGCAGAGGTAAGCAGGACCGTGCTTGATTTTCATATCGGCCAGCCTGCTTACCGCTGTGTTGTGTTGTATTACATTTGCATTTCGTTCGGTAATTTTGGGTGTATCTTTCTGGTATGTTTTTTTTTTCTTTTGGGATAGACATAGGCGGATCATGTGTAATTTTGGTGATGCTACCTCTAACTGCAGATCTTGGAGAGTTTTCAACAGCTGTATTTCCCAAAAACGTCCAAAAAAGGTTATTTTTTGGCAAAAAAGCTTGCATGCACTTAGAGGGTTTTGCAGCAAAAGACAGTCAAATTTGTTAAATGCTAATGAAATGACTAAAGTGGCATTCGTGAAAATAATTTCAAAACTATATTTCAGTAACCTTTTCATTGGCATTGACGTAAAATTATTAAACCTTAACCTAAGAGCCTGATATAAAAAAATCCTCATTTACAAGAAAACATCAGACGCACTTAAAGGTTTTTGCATCTAAACTCCTCATATATTTCATTAATGCATTGTCTATTCTTTGACTATGCAATATATTCATTATGTATAGTGCCCATGAGCAAAGATGGCAGATTTCAAGCTGTGTTCTTCCGGGTGGTCTTGTGCCAGCCGAATAATGTATGGCTCCAGATGGCAGGAAATAAATTTTGTTGCATGTTTTTTCTTTTTTTTATAGTGTTATGTAGCAAACCCAGCCTTTGTTGTACTTTGAATGTTTAGAGAGAAAGAAACAGAGAACAGCATCGTCCACCATACTGCTTTGCATAAATACATACAGTAAGCAGGTCTTTATACGACGTACACATGCTTAGAATATCTATGCAGCGAGTGCTCTGACCAATGCATTAGGATCACTATCAGATCCATCAATAGTACCTTAGAACAGATTAGAATATAGTTCATATGTACAGTAGAGATGAACCTAAAAGATTTGTCCACTAGCGTTTCGTATGATCAAGAGTGCTAAGCCAAAGGTTGTAGGCGGTTCATAAGTCATCACGATTGTGGCTATAACCAAGACACTTAACCTCAGGTTGATCCAAGCAAGCCATCCTTGTACTAAGTGTTACTTTGGATGGAAGCGTCCAGGACCTTACAAATTATAACATGCTGCGGTAGTATAATGGTTCAGTGATGGTATCAGATATTAAACCAAATTAGCTATTAGCATTTTTGTAGAAGCTTTTATTCAAAGTGACATAAATGTTCGTTTGGGAACAATCCCACTGGATGAGCTCTGTGCTCAAGGGCACGACGGGCAGAGCTTGTGGCATGTTGAAGACCTCGAACCAGCAACCTTGCACTTGTGTGTGTGTGGATCTGAGTTTATTAATATCAATTACCCTGTTGCTAGATAATCTTCCCAGACCGCTCGGTCAGGTTACCCAATTAATATTCATGAGCCAAGCCTGTGCCTTAAAAAAATAAGGGTTGCTAGGGGTTGTAAAAAGCGATGTACTGTTCATCTACGCTTGTGTGTATTGTATAAATGATAATGGGTCATTGACATGAAGTTAATTATTTTGTGTCTGTATGGTTCAATTAAATGTAAAAGGGTTAAAATTTAAATACATTCTTTTTTTTTTTGAGGGCCAAGTCTAAAATTTCTGGTTTTATTTCATTTTGAAAGAATATTTGGGGGATAATTGCAAAATGTCAATGTGGTGTTACTAGTCTGTGTCAGTTGGTAACTAGTATTTTTTTTTAAAATGAAAATATAAATATATTCATAAAAAAAAATGTGTAATAAAATATAATCATCTAATTTAGTGTAATATGATTTTTTTTTACAAACATTTTACAAGATTATTTAGAAAACAGAGCGGCTTTCAGCATATGTCAGGACAAATATTGCAAAAATGCATAAACATTTACATTTAGAAGTAACTAAAAAAATGATATTTAACTTTTTTTATGTTTACCCTTACATGCCTTCAAGGTTGATAAAATATTTAATATTTATCTTTTTTTAGTGCAATTGGTGGTTACACCATTTGACATTTGCAGGTCCATTCAATCTTAACTTTCATAAAAATTGTGCAAATGTAATTTTGTAATGCATAAAATCAACATAAATACACTATGTGCATTGAAATAAACCTGATGTGTGCTTTTAAAACAAGTTTTTTTTTTCAACTTACCAAACCGTTTTTGTCACTGACCCCAATACATTTAACAGGATATTTTGTGTCTGTATGGTTCAATTAAATGTAAAAGGGTTAAAATTTCAAAATACATTTGCAGATTACTTGCATACATTCTCTTTTTTGAGGACCAAGTCTAAAATTTTTTGTTTTATTTCATTTTGAAAGAATATTTGGGGGGTAATTGCAAAAAATGTCAATGTGGTGTAACCGGTCTGTTTCAATTGGTGTAACTAGTATTTTTTTTTTTTTTTTGAAGAAAATATAAATATATTCATAAAAAATGTGTAATAGAATTCTAAAACTAAGTCTAATTTTTTTGTTTTATTTTATTTTGAAAGAATATTTGGGGGATAATTGCAAAAAATGTCAATGTGGTGTAACCGGTCTGTGTCAATTGGTGTAACTAGTATTTTTTTTTTTTTAGAAAATATAAATATATTCATAAAAAAATGTGTAATAAAATATAATCATCTAGTTTAGTGTAATATGATTTTTTTTTACAAACATTTTACATGATTATTTAGAAAACAGAGCGGTTTTTAGCATATGTCAGGACAAATATTACAAAAATGCATTAAAATTTACATTTAGAAATAACTAATACAATTATATTTAAAAAATATTTTTTTATGATTACGCTTACATGCCTTCAAGGTTGATAAAATATTTAATATTTATCTTTTTTTAGTGCAATTGGTGGTTACACCATTTGACATTTGCAGGTCCATTCAGTCTTAACTTTCATAAAAATTGTGCAAATGTAATTTTGTAATGCATAAAATCAACATAAATACACTATGTGCATTGAAATAAACCTGATGTGTGCTTTTAAAACAAGTTTTTTTTTTTAACTTACCAAACCATTTTTGTCACTGACCCCAATACATTTAACAGGATATTTTGTGTCTGTATGGTTCAATTAAATGTAAAAGGGTTAACATTTCAAAATACATTTGCAGATTACTTGCATACATTCTCTTTTTTGAGGACCAAGTCTAAAATTTTTTGTTTTATTTCATTTTGAAAGAATATTTGGGGGGTAATTGCAAAAAATGTCAATGTGGTGTAACCGGTCTGTTTCAATTGGTGTAACTAGTATTTTTTTTTTTTTTTGAAGAAAATATAAATATATTCATAAAAAATGTGTAATAGAATTCTAAAACTAAGTCTAATTTTTTTGTTTTATTTTATTTTGAAAGAATATTTGGGGGATAATTGCAAAAAATGTCAATGTGGTGTAACCGGTCTGTGTCAATTGGTGTAACTAGTATTTTTTTTTTTTTAGAAAATATAAATATATTCATAAAAAAATGTGTAATAAAATATAATCATCTAGTTTAGTGTAATATGATTTTTTTTTACAAACATTTTACATGATTATTTAGAAAACAGAGCGGTTTTTAGCATATGTCAGGACAAATATTACAAAAATGCATTAAAATTTACATTTAGAAATAACTAATACAATTATATTTAAAAAATATTTTTTTATGATTACGCTTACATGCCATCAAGGTGGATAAAATATTTAATATTTCTCATACTTTAGTGCAATTTTTGGTTACATCATTTGACATTTTCAGGTCCATTCAGTCTTAACGTTCATAAAAATGGTGCAAATGTATTTTTTTATTGCATAAAATCAACATAAATACACTATGTGCATTGAAATAAACCTGATGTGTGCTTTTAAAACAAGTTTTTTTTTTTAACTTACCAAACCATTTTTGTCACTGACCCCAATACATTTAACAGGATATTTTGTGTCTGTATGGTTCAATTAAATGTAAAAGGGTTAAAATTTCAAAATACATGTGCAGATTACTTGCATACATTCTCTTTTATGAGGACCAAGTCTAAAATTTTTAGTTTTATTTCATTTTGAAAGAATATTTGGGGGGTAATTGCAAAAAATGTCAATGTGGTGTAACCGGTCTGTTTCAATTGGTGTAACTAGTATTTTTTTGAAGAAAATATAAATATATTCATAAAAAATGTGTAATAAAATTCCAAAATTAAGTCTAATTTTTTTGTTTTATTTAATTCTGAAAGAATATTTGGGGGATAATTGCAAAAAATGTCAATGTGGTGTAACCGGTCTGTGTCAATTGGTGTAACTAGTATTTTTTTTTTTTTTAGAAAATATAAATATATTCATAAAAAATGTGTAATAAAATATAATCATTTACTTTAGTGTAATATGATTTTTTTTTACAAACATTTTCAAGATTATTTAGAAAACAGAGCGGTTTTTATCATATGTCAGGACAAATATTACAAAAATGCATTAAAATTTACATTTAGAAATAACTAATAAAATTATATTTAAAAAATATTTTTTTTATGATTATACTTACATGCCATCAAGGTGGATAAAATATTTAATATTTCTCATACTTTAGTGCAATTTTTGGTTACATCATTTGACATTTTCAGGTCCATTCAGTCTTAACGTTCATAAAAATGGTGCAAATGTATTTTTTTATTGCATAAAATCAACATAAATACACTATGTGCATTGAAATAAACCTAATGTGTGCTTTAAAACAAGTTGTTTTATATATTTGGTTACACTTTTTTAGATAGTCCACTTTAGACATTCTACTAAATAACTTTCCAACTACATGTCAACTAACTTTTAATAATTTGCTACTATACGTCAACTAACTGCCTTTAGAGTATTAGTAAACTGTAAGGTTTGGGGTTAGGGAAGAGGTTTGGGTTAGTGGAATAAGTTGACATGCACCTGCAAAGATACTTATAGTCAGTTAAAAATCTGTTGAGATATCATCACAATAAAGTGTTAGTACTAATTCTCTAAAGATTGGTAGTTGATAAGTAGTTGCAAAGTTAAAGTGGATTATCGAAATAAAGTGTTAATTTCTCATCTTGCCAAAACGTTTTTGTCACTGACCCCAATACATTTAATAAAATAGAAACAAAATCCTTAACTTCAATCTTTGACCAGATTTTGTACACAATTTTGATCAATGCCTATTTTCTTTCTTTATTTTTTGATTTTAAGCAATCATTGGACTACCAATCGAAGGGCTAACACCCTGCTGAAGTGCATTGTGCTTGAAAGAATGAAAGAAAGAAACAAAAGAAAGAAAGAAACTCCATGTCACGTTTAGTGTTTGGCTCTCCGCAGTGTACTTTGTAGCTGAGGTAATTGTGCAGTCATGGGTCCAGTCACGGAACCAAGGCCAGAATTTGTCAGAGCGCTCCCCTAGAGGCGCACCTCTAAGATGGCCACTGAGTGCATGAGCTCTCATATTGCCCTGTCAGTGAAACCACAAGAGAGAGACTGAAGAAAGGAATAAAGTAAATGCATAAGCAGAACCTAGAGCGTTAACGATCCAAGGTAAAGACTTCCAGCTGTTTAGAAGCTTGATTAATAATGTTAGGGGTGTGAGGGCGTGCTGGGCTGAATGAATACTCTTAAATATCTGTTCTTATGTAATTAGAAGTCCCTCCACACATCCCTTTATGCCACTTGAGTTATGTGTCATCTGTCATCCTATTTCTAATAAATGTGTCTGTCAAATCCTTCCTCCCAGCTCTCTGTTGACGGATAGCTCACTCCAGGATGCTCCTCTAGTGCACAACACTTCTCTGAACATATGGTTAAACAACTTCTCTCTCTCCTCTCTCTCTCTCTCTCTCTCTCTCTCTCTCCTCTCTCTCTTGCTCACTCACTCAGTCTTTCCATCTCTCTGGAGATTCGTTTTATGAAGCGCAAATAGAAACAACTCTCTTGAGTTCCTGGAATGTATGCGCTTTGATTAAATCTTTCATGTTGTAAAGAAGAACTAAAGAGTTTGCTGTAGGATGCACATTTATGGCGCAAATCGTCTATATTTTAATTTAACAACAGTTGGTTGTAGTCCTGTGAGCATAACAGTGCCTGGGTCCCTCCGCTGTTTGTATTACAGCGTCCCAGATGAGAGTATGTAAAATAGGTGGATGGAGGGATGAGGTGTTTTCATCTCGTGTTTTCATCTGCTTGTTATAGGGATTTTCCCTCACCAGAGAAAAACCGAGCTGAGCAAAGCTGAGAAAAGTTCAACTACATGTATATGCAAATGATGAGCGACTTTCAGAAGCAACTACTAATGGGAATATAGCAGTGGAGTTCATGTCATCTATCTTTCATCGGTTAGTGAAGACCAGGGTTGCCAAGTTGTGGTTTTTCCACAGATTTGGGTTATTGTAATACTGTTGCCGTGGGCAGTTTTTCATGTCCACGGGTTGAAGCGACCCCAATAGATATTATCCCCGATAATGCAGTTTTAGCAGATAAACCTTGCCAAATATGCAGATTTTACCCCCAGAACATGATTTAACCGGAGAAACCCCTTTAAAGCATGATTGGGCTAGTTTTGAGATAGTTACGAGCAGGCCCAAACAGAATCCGCACCCTCAGATTTCCACAGAAAACTCATTGACAAGCACATGTACCCCACGCTTGAGCGTGTTTGTTGTAATTGACAACAAGCACACATACATAGCCTATCCCGCGCTTTTTTTAAGCCGTCATTGACAAGTACATTAACCCTGTGCGCGCTGTTTGCTTTGGCCATTTTAAATAATAGAGCGCATGAACCATTTGATATGAAATAAAACTTACCGCTGAGTTAAGCGTATTTTACTTGACTCTGTCGTCTATGTGACACGCGACAGTCAGAACATGATTTTTTTAAATCCGTTAACAAGACAAAAGGTCTTGTTAGGTTTAATATAAAGTTTATGTTGTGTTGTAAAAATGATGAGATTATCTTCATATGTGCTGAATTCATAATGAGAACGTATTAGCACAAGCTTTTTTATTCTGCTATAATATATAATATACATAATTTTATATACAAACTATAATTCTGCCTTGACATGCACATTATCTGGTTCATGTTGGTCCAGTTTAATTCAGAGGACTTATTGGTTTGGTGTATTCATATTTATTGTAAGCCTCTAAAATTGTATTATTTTAGATGCAATTTTGTAATATTCACGGCTTAAATTCTCTAATATATTTTTTAAAACATTTTAAATCATAACCAAACCGCATGTTTTTCCAAACAAATTTCACAGAAAAAGCAAAAAAGTGTGCAGATTCTGTCTAGCCCAAGTAGCAATTGGGCCCTTTTTTGCTGTGAAAACCTGGCAACCCTGCTAAGGCCGCATATGCTATGTACACACAAAAAACGAACGTAATTGTTTGCGCTAGTAAATAACATACAAAGTCAATGCAAAGGCATGAATATACACAAACATTTGCATGTAATGAAAAAAAGCACAATACACAAAATGTCCACTTGAATGAGAAAATATATGTATATGAGAAATACAAGAGTATATAAGTACACAAAAAAAATATGTCAATCCACAAGTAATGTAGATTGAGTAACAGAATCTGCATATTGGCATTGCTTTTGGTGGGTACATACCTTTAGTAATTTATTTATAACTGTTAGGAAACCAGAATTAGGAGAAACCTTATTGAATAAGTCCCTTGCGGTGTGCATGCAGCTTAACTCATTCCACGCCAGCCATTTTTGGAAAAGTTTCCCGCCAGCATTTTTGTGATTTTCACAAAAGTTTCATAAAATGCCTTCCAGGAAATTTTTTTCCAAAAAATATATAAACATACAAATATATCAAATGAAAGAACAGACCCCTGCTTTCGAATAGACAAACAAACGAACAATCAAAACAAGAAAAAACTTTACATTCTTTGTATATTTTTTCCTCTGATTATAAACTCTTAAATATGGGTATTTTTCTCCAAAAAAAAGTAGCAAAAAGCTGAAATAATTGCATTTTGTGAGTTTAAAATTAGTAAAAAAAAAAAAAATGCTTCAGCTTTTTTTTACAAATTGGGTAAGTGCGGTATTACAGATTAACATAAAAACTCATCAGGAACACGTTTTTTTTTATGCAAATGTTTTCTCTTAATTGACGAGATAACTCGTCAATGGCGGTGAAAGAGTTAACTGTTATTATTCATTTCTAAAATACAGTTTACTTATCCATCACTCTTGTGTGAATGAGTGCAGTTGTTACTATTGGCATAACACTACCTGTGGCTCTGTCTTCCTTCAGATCGACTGGCACTGGCAACACCAAGGTCATCGGTTTGATTTCTTGAGATTGCACACTAATCAAATGTATCGCTTGAATTCACTTTAAATTGTTCCGAAGTAAAGAGTCTGCCAAATGCATAAATGTAATATCAATTTCATTTTTGTTGCAACCTTTTGCAAGCAGGGCATCTGACTGTCTTGTTGGCTGTGTCTTGTAACGGCAGCCCATTCAAATCCTTTGAAATGGTTTGGCTGACAGCTTCCCTTAATCTACATCTGTGAAGCTCACCTATAGACAGAGAGAAAAGGCTCATAAATCTTCCCTACCCTAAAAAAAAAGCTAAAACCTTTTCAGTGTAAAGCTGAGGTTTAAAACTTCTAAATCAATTGTACTTCTTCCACAAAAACCGGGCAGAAATTATTTCAGCTTTAAACAACTGTATTGAGTGACGTGGTACGATTGAGACGTCACATAGTGTCTCCCCATCTGTTCAGCTTGTAGTATGCAGTGTTTGAGACCATCACTACAGGGCATACAATACATGATAACAAACGAATAAGTTACATATTTCTTACAGTAGCAATTTACCTGTTGCCACTTGGAATACATGCAGTGTACATGTAAAAGTAAAGAGATAATTGTAACTCATTGCAGATGTTAGCACATAGTTTAACAGTACATCCAGTATCTGCAATTGGACTGAATAGATTTGCATTGACAAAAATAGATAAGAAGAAACAGAACAGATTTGCATCAGTCACCGAGAAAGAGGCCACTCCCTGATTCTGATTATAGAAAGCCCTGCATTGCAGCGTAGTTGAGAGCTGAAGTCAGTGGGCAATACATTAATGCAGAATGAGAGTACAAGAATCCCACTCGATGATAAAGCCCTCAGTGGACCCTCACTGATCAGTGACAGTGGAATCACAGCCTGTCATAGCATGCGTATGATAACAGACACCGCTGATAAACTCCCTCACACAAGATCTAATGCTGCTCTCATTAACAGTCCAGAAACATCATCTCGCTTTTTTCTGCCTCCTTATTTTACACAGTGGTTTTATCCCATACGTCTCTTCGTAGATCTGTGTATTGACTCGAGCGTAATGTGATTCTATAATCAGAAATTGGCCCGCTTTGTTTTGTGAGCAGAGACTTACACATTCTTTGTTTCTCTGTAATCCCATTACAGTTTCATAAAAATGTGACTCGCATTGCACACACACACACACACGCACGCACACACACACACGCACGCACGCACGCACGCACACACACACACACACACACACACACACACACACACACACACACACACTTAAAAGGAGTAGTTCAGCAAAATATGAAAATTACTCACCCTCATGCCATCCTAGATGTATATAGTTTATCATCACAAACGTATTGTTTCGCTTTAGTTAGATTGTCATTTTCACGTGAATATCTGTGCATATGTGCCACCAGTACTCCGTCCGAGCGGTTCTTGGTCTTCAGCACCGCGGCGACCAGACAGCAGCACTCCAATGCCCAGCTTATTTATACCAAACAAAGTGAACAAGTTGTTTTTTTATGGCCAGAAACATCGACATTTAAACATGGTCTGTGTAACGTTATTTAAACCCCGCGTCTCTGTCTGATTGTTTTTTACGTTTTCTTGTTCTTGACGTTCGCTGAATTCTGGGTTTATATTTTAAACTGCAGCTTCAGTGCAGTATAGACACAGAGCTATTTAACAATGAGCATGATCTACCGAGACATCATAATATGCTCTAATAATTCATTAATAAGGGCTGTTTTCTTGTACAAAATTAAATATTTTAAGTTAAATGTATATATACATAAATAATAATAAAAATAATAGCCCTTAGCATTTGCCTATTCCGCCTATGCCCAGGGCCGGCCCTGCGTCTAACTAAAGGGGATCGCACACCGGCCGCGCCGCTCAGCGCCGCGCCGTTCTAAATCAACAGAACACATTGTTTTCTATGAGTATACGCACATCGGCGCCAATGGCTGCTAACGTATATTTTGCATTTTGAAGTAGACGCTATCTGACGAAGCTCGCGCTATTTAATGTGCACTTCCGGTTTACAATACCTCCGAGTTCTCCTAGGCGCGACGCGGCGCTGCGCTGAGCTGCACGGCCGGTGTGCGATCCCCTTTAGTGTGCAATGCAGCTCGAAAGGCAAGAAACTACAACGTTTTTAAATGTGGAACTTTTGCTGAATAATTCCGAATGACTTCTTCCGAAGACCACATACAGTTAAGCTGAGAGCAAACATTTTAATCAAAGCTGAAACATTAACCTAAATGTCATATCTCCGGAGAGAGGCAATCATTTTTCAGCCTTTTTTCTACATCTTGTCTTAGACCTCTCAGGTGATTATTAAAGAGGATGAGGTTTTGTTTTCAGACTGATTTAAAGACATGACAGGAACATCAAACAGCATCTCCTGTCTCTCTCTCTCTATCTCTCTCAACCCACCTACTTTCCCTTCCAGATGTCATTGTAAATAGCACGGATGAGCATTGTCACTTTATTCTGATTTGTATCGGCTGCCTTTTTGGTCAGCAAGTACACAGGCGTGTTTATCCTGAGATTGCCTTTGACATTTATTTATTTAACTTTGAGCTCTTGACCCAAAGGTTCTGCCGGCATCTGCAGGGAATCCAAATAAAAACCAGACCATAAAGCAGATCTTTAGCTAGTCATCATTCAGTTTTGACATTTGCACTGAAAGAATAACAGTAACTTGTGTGTATGGTGCAGAGCTGTTTGGCTAAACTGGTTTGTGGGTGCTTAGTCAATAAAAAGTTTCTACACCGAAGTACCACAAGCAAAGTGGTGTTACTGTAAAAAAAGAGAAGCCATAATACAATAAAAGCTTTTCAGAAATAAAATCGATGAATTCAGAGGAAGTCAACAGCATAATAAAAGACTCTTGTTTTGTCAGATTAGGAAGTAGAACATCTGCCGGGGTTGCTTTGAGTCTCACACAGAGTAAATAACAGAAAATCACCAAATTTTGTTGCTTATTTGACTTTCAATCCTCACGGTATCTGTTTCCTTGTGTAAGCAGGTGTTTAATCCATAAAACTACAGTTTCTTGATCATAAACAAAATTAGCAAACAAAACCTAATCTTATTTCCCAAGATCTTCCTAATTTGCAACAATAAAAGATTATCTTATGAGCATTGCTAAGAACACGCTTTATTTTTTCCTATCTAAACCTGATTAAGGGTTTGTGGAGAATTTTACCAGCCTTTAAATTAACACGAGTAATGTGAAATTGGAAAGATAGACAAAAAGCACTTCCTCTTAACATTTCCATCTTTTTATCCGTAAGGGAAATTTCGGGCAAATCACTTTTATTTCTTAGTGTACTAATTATTTTGGCAGAAAAATGGTTTAAAAGATGACCCATAGCTGTCATTCTCCAAAAAGGTCCTATACAGTATGTACAATTTGGGCACAGATACAGCATGTTCAATTCAATTCAATTTTATTTATAAAGCAGCATTACATTAAGAGATGTAGGAAAAGCATAGAAAAGTGAGCGTAGTAGTAATGTAACGTATACAGTAAAGTAGTAAGTTAAGCCAAAGGTTGCGGACTCTACAGGGGGCAAAAAAAAACCCTAGGAGAAAAACCCTCCTGGCTAGTCCAGGGGGAAAACTCCTAGAAGGAGAAAAACTCCTGAGAGAGATATATTTGTGATATATTTTTTTCATGTACAGTTAACTCAATTTTTATTTGTTGACTGTACTAAGGTTTGTTAAGTTTACTTAAACTTCTTTTGTAAAATGAACTAAATTATTGTTTGTTGAGATTACTTAAACAAATTGTGTGGAACCTGTTTACGTAATATTTTTAATTAATCCCAACATTTCATTTTTTTTTTGAGTGTCAAAAAATGGTTCCTGTACATGAAAAAAATATATCACAAATATATCACAAACATTTTTGAAATGCAATGTAACATTCCAAACCGTTTGTTTGTTTTGTTCTAAAATATATCAGAACAAGTTCATTGACTCATATTTGGCCACTTATTACTCACATGCTTATCTAATGGTGCTACACTTCTGCAACAATTCTGCCAGAACAACAATTACCCATAATACACTGCAAAATCCTCAGCCAATGAGATGCAAGTCTGTATTGGATTTATTAATCTGTTACTTTTATGCAACAATGTTATGTTGGCTGAACAAATTATTTTTAATGTAAAGCTGACAAGACACACTTTTTGTAGAATGAACTAGATTAAATTAAGTTCACTTTGTTAAATAGATTTTATTACAGTTATCACAACATGAAATAATTAAGTCAAATTGGCAAACGTGAAAGATCATTTTTTTGAGTGTTGTTTGGGACAACTTCATTTACTTCACTTCATTTGTCAATCTTTATTCCAGTTTATTCCTGAGATAATATGACTATAACTTAAACTCCCTCTAAAACGGCATAAGACATAGAGTCAAGGCCAGATCAATCTGGATACTGACTTGGTCTTGACACTAGATATCTAGTCTTGACTCGAGTTGGACTCGACTACAACACTAAACGTTGGATTTCTTGGACGGGAATAACATTTGGTTCAACATGAAAGAATTATTACAATCTCTTGAATATGACATTTGTTTCTCCTAGAGAGAAATGAAATTACACTAAGAACAAAAACATGATGTTTATTAAGAAGCGTCTCACGTACTGTAATCTCACGTGCTTGCTGTAGAGCTTCAGTACTAAGAGATTTAATTTGTTTCGTGTTCGTGTTTGATTTATTTACTTTATTTTAGCTATCCTAAGCAATTTTATGCGAGGCAAATTTGATATTTAAATCCCCCGAGTAATAAAAGAGCAACTTTTGAGCACTACAGTTTTCATGTGTGACGTTGTAATATTTCACATATATTAATGCACACAAGCTTTGTTTACATCCCTGCGACCTGAAGTTTGGATTCAGTATGCAAAAATTCATCTCAATGGCATAATAACAATGATAAAGACCAAAAGGCACTGACCCCATAATGCCGCAGTCGTTGTCAAAAGGAAAATAATTATGGCTTAAATATTCCTCATCCCCAAAAAGAAAGCAGAGAAAGATGACTCTACGCTGATTTCAAGCACCGTGAGAACTGTAAAATTAATTTTGCGAATGGGTGGGGGAACAGCAGTACTGTCAAACTGAATCCCAGCTTAAGAATATTAATATATTCAAATACTAGCACAAGACTTTTCTTCATTACCATATAATGTAGTCCTTCTTCAAACACAACACGGCTCATATATGCACCGAATATCTTATATTTTCAGTGCAATACCTTGACGTTAAACCGAAAGGTAAATGTACGTTTTTTTGCTTTATACCATTTCATTTTTCTTGGGGTTGCACCCGGACCATTAGGAAGACAAGCGCACATCCTTAACCAGAGGTTATTAGAGACAGAGCGCCAGGGTTCATTAAAACATTTCAATTAAATCGTGGGCACACAGGGAAAAGGATCATTACCTACAGAGTGTGCTCTGTTTTCTGAATTTCATGCTCAGGTGGCCAAGAACTCCACTGAGCGCTGAGCATTGATTGAAAAGATGACGTCATATCACTCGCTTTTCGTTTCATGGTCAGCATCACACTGTGGCCCTGAACTTCTTTTTCACGCCTGCCCGGTAGCATTTGTTATTAAGTTCTCTTTGAATGTTAGGCAAGGTTTTATTTACCAGTTCAGTATTAAAGAGTGTCTGAGCATAGATTTTGGATTTTTTGTCTGCAGTTTATGTAAATGCTCTTTGTTAAGATTGGTTTACCTAAATGCAAGTCTATGGATGTGACATTTGCAGTCAAAACTTCTCAGAAGATTCATTTATTACCAATATATTAGAAACATCTGTTTATATTTTCCTAAACCCATGATAATTGAGTTGAGACTTCCATCTGTTAACAAGTTTTCTGTTTTAGATAGGGAAACATGCATGCATAATGGATGTGACAAAAAAGGGCACAAGTTTTTTGGGAGACTTTTTTTGTAGGAATTTTGTAAATTAAAAGGCACAAACCAGAAGCATAATACCCAACAGATGGAGAAGGGACGGCTTTTCAAAGAACATTTAATATTCATTTTAGTCTGCGCATTTATGAGGAAGAAACAGCAATATGGAAGATGACATTTCTAAAATTTGCACGTACTTAACTATGGAAAATGACACATTTAACAGAGATTTTTCTTAGGTATTTACACCACCAAATATCTGAGATTTATTTTAGTAAAAAATTTACTTTTCAAAATAAGGTTGACATTTGCATGCATGCCCATTTAATAAACTTGAATTAATAGTTCAACATGATACGTTTCTTTTTTATTATGTACCAAGTTTCAACTTAACTCTTTCCCTGCCATTTCCGGTAATCTTTAATACCGCTATTATATTCCGCAACATATAAAACCTGGAAATATCGCCTTAGGGCAAACAGCTGTATGTCCGTGTATGTTTTGAGGTTTGCTCTGAATCTGATCTCTATCAAAAGTCCTTCACAAAAATAAAAATATCTCAGCTTTTTACTCAAAATGTGGTGTTTACCCATATTTGAGAGGTGAAACAAAGAGAACTAATGAAGGTAGGATGAAACGTTTTTTTTTTATCAGAGGGTCTGTTCTTTCATTTGATATTTTGTATGTTTGTATATTTAAAGAAGAGCATTTTCTGGAAGGCATTAAACTTTTGTGAAAAGCATGAAAAATGCTGGCACTGGCTGGTAACTTAAAAAAAAAACACTGGTGGGGAAAGAGTTAAGGGCCCTATTTTAATGATCTAAGCGAATGGTCTAAAGCAGTGGTTTTCGAACTGGGGGCCGCAAGATGGTGCCAGGGGGTCCCCAGTTTTAATTTTATAAAATACATTAATTTATCATGAATTCTGTGTAATTAAACCTAAAAAAACAAGGCTACTATCCAAAAGCAATACGTTTTTTGTATAATTATTATTTTTTTTTATTAAAATGTTGAGTTTTAGAACAGTTTTTGTTATAATTTTTTTTTGGATGGGCCGCAAAGGAAGATACACAAGGGGTGCCACACGCTGAAAAAGTTTGGGAACCACTGGTCTAAAGTGCACGGTGCACAGTCTAAATGGGCTTTTGCTAATTTAACGACGGGAAAAATGCACTATGCGCCAACAAGCGCACAGTCGAAAAGGGTTGTTCCTCTTCTCATAATGGGTGTGTTTGGGGCGTAACGTGCAATAAACCAATGAGTGTCTCATCTCCCATTCCCTTTAAAAGCCAGTTGCGTTCGCAAAACACCGATTCCCTATTTAGATGGCGGAATTTGTAAACTAAAAAACTGAGCGGAGGGAGAAGACCACCAGTTTAAGATTGATGTAAAAAAAATATTGTTTTATTTGTATTGAAAAATTGTTTCGTATTTAAACCTTTTTTTCTTTTTTTGTCGTTTTTTTTCCAACATGATCTCACAAAGTTCCCTGGGATAGTCACGGAATTTTGTGCTCATTTTTCCGTGGCATTCTCACGGATCTCCGCATTTTTCCGTGGCCCTGCTACGGACTGTCTTTTTAGGTGGCATTCTCAAGGATTGGTTACTCAACTGCTTTTTCCTATTTTCAAATAATTTTTTCGTTTAGGGTCAGGGTTAGTTTGGTGTTTGCGTTAGTATGTCACTTTAACTATTGGTTTAGACTATTTTTTCTTATTTATTCTTTTATATTTTTTAAATTTTAATCAATTGTCGCCTGGCGTTGGGGTTAGAGTTGGGTTTGGGTAGGGATGTCATTTCATGTAAATCTAACCCTAAACAGAAGCAAAAATGGTAAGAAAATAGGACAAAACAGTTAAGTAACCAATCCGTGAGAATGCCACGAAAAAAGACAGTCCGTAGCAGGGCCACGGAAAAATGCGGAGTTCCGTGAGAATGCCACGGAAAAATGAGCACAAAATTCCGTGACTATACCACGGAAATTCGTGAGATGAGGTTGTTGTTTTCAGTCATGGAAGTAAAAATAGCAGGCTTTTAATTGCTGTAAATGTATAGATAGCCTACATGATCAGTGTAATCTCAAAGAATAATTTACAAATATAAAAATACTTTATTTGTAACAAACAAGAGATAAATAATTTACAAACATGTGGAGAGCTGAATCGTTTTAGCACTCGGACAGTGAAAAGCATTATTTAAAAAAGTTTCTCATCTAACCATATCCAGAGGTACAGTGTCATCATATACAATAAATTCGTAGGGTAGCTTTAAAAAAAAAACATAAAAAAAATAAATGCAATATTTGCATTTGTTTAAAGCAAAACATTTATTTACTAACCAGGCTACAGGTGAAGCAGCTCTTTGTGCCTTCTAACGTCTCATAATCAGTCCTAATTTATGTCCAAGAGACTCAATAATAATCTTTTACATTTTAAACCCTTTTAATTTTTCATATTTAAAAACGTTTGTGTGTTGTTGGACATCCATGTGTGTGATAAGCATAAGCGTGTTGTCGTCCCATTTATAGGCGCATATTATTAACGTGCTCATGACATAACAAAAACAATATTGCGCCATTGACTTTAGACCAGGTTTCAGTTAGTCAATGGCGTAGTCTATTTTAGTTGCCTCAAAATAGCAACGCGCTAACAATGCGCCTGAACACACCTCGGTTTCAGACCTGAACGCTCATGGGTGCAAAATTGGGCGCAAATGCATTTGCTATTTAAATAACGTGGTGCTAAACATGAAAATGATAATTGCTCCGGGTTGAAACTAGCAAAAGACACTTGCGCTACATTGCGCCGGGTTTATGATAGGGCATTAGATCTTTGCTGTTAGTGTTCTTAGTAAATCTTACTATTTGTAACAAGCCTATATTTTTCAGAGCAGTGACTGACACATGACAGTTGCTCATCTCCATTCTTTCTCCCATTCCCCGCTCACTATTCGCCCTTCTTCCCACATTGTCCACACCTATTAAAGTTTTTTTTTAACTATACTGAGGTAGACAGGAGCTGAAGAACTGTCCAATATTTCTCTTTAAAAATGATACATTAAATATGTTTGGGGTCTTGAATTTTTACATGATGAAATGCTCTGACATTTGTGCAAACTGTAAAAAAGTTCACAGTTGTTTCATTCTGATTATGTCCGCATAGTACATCAAACGAGCAAGAAAAATCCTGTTTCCCATGATCCAGGCCCTGCTCAGGGCTGCGTCAAGTTCACTGTTCTGATTGGACAAGCCTCTAATTCAATTCAGTGATGGATTATGCGTCTTTTAGCCATAATTCATCATTACTGTCTGCCCACCATGGACTTCCACTTTAAGCCTTTTAATTGGTTAAGATATATGCATGCCTGACTGAATGAAAATTATTGCTTGTTAGGAGCGTTTCCCATCATCCATTAGGGCAAGCGTGTCACAGGAATCAACCTACTGCCCCATGAAAAGATGTTTTCTCTGCATACAGTTGTGAATGATGCTTTCTGCATGTCTCAGCAAAACTAAATGCAGCTATTTCAACAACAACAATTGCAAAACTTTTAGAGCCACTTTGTTTTACTATAAATTTAATGATGAACTCTTTAATGCTAACATATTTTGTTTTCGGGGGACATTTTAAACTTTTAATTTACCTTGAAGCAAAATGCATGCCTGTCTATTCCGGTGATGTGGTATAGTGATATATACTTACGGCCGGTTGCCAGAAGGCTGCTGGCTTCATCCTCATGAGGAGCGAGTCATGCGTCATCATTGTTTTGCCCCTGAGCAATGCACTTAATCTTGAGTTGCTTACTATTGCTTATTTGCTTATTTTTTATTCAGGGACTGTAGGTTTGAATTAATGCTCTCTTGCTGTGCCAAAATCTCTGTGGCCTGTATTTGTTTTTGTGTGTGACCTCACTATAGGCACAGAAGCATCCACACAAGAAGCATTTTGAAATAGGACTGATCTTTTGTGTATGCATTAGAGCGAATGGCCGTTCTTCTCGCTGTAATTCAAATTTCCGCACCATAAATTCCCTGCCAGATTAATGTCAATTTAAAACAATGAATCAAATTAATCTGCATCATTAATCTGGAATCACCATCTCAGGTGTACAATACTTCAATGTGTACATTAGCAACGGTGTATAGATGTTAATGCGCCTATAAACATCCCTTCTGTTCAGTTCTGTTATGCTCTATCTAGCTGAATTTGTGAACCAATATTGTTGCTTGTGTCTGCTAGTGTTGAAGCCATATAGTGTGTGCAGTACTGTAAAGCTGACAAGAATATTGATGACTCATCTTGCACAGCAAAGATTGTTGTCCAATCAAATGCAGTCAAGAATGAGAATGTCCCTCCTCCTAAAACTGTTTGCAGACTAAAGGGCCGATCTCACAGAACACTATGGCAGTGGCAGGCGCCTTTTTTTGAATGGTTTTCTATGGGCAGTGCCGAATGCCTCGCATTTTGGAACGCGTTTTTACAGAAGCGCTCTGAGTGGAAAAGTGCCCAATGTCATGCGCATTTTCCTTTGTCCAGTCGAATGAGGGGAGATATGGGACTTTCGTTTCATATGGTGACAGAAATCTTGAATGCATTCCCTGGAATCCTTTTCCACCTTCCGATTGGTTGCCGCTGAACGTTTCCCTCTACCGATTGGTTGCCGCAGAACCGCGTCATAGCTCATTACCATAAAGTTGAGTTGATTTCAACTCTCTTCGATGCTCACACCGTCTCATTAAAAATTAATGACTTCCGGCCACTTTGACGCTCTTGCCGGTGGCGGTGTGTCCGCACAGTGGGCCCTATTTTAACAATCTAAGCTAAACGGGTCTAAACGGGCGTGTCTGATTCCACTTTTACTTATTTATCGACGGGAAAAATGGTTTATGCACCAAGCACACGGCCTAAAAGGGTTGTTCCTATTCTCATAATGAGTAATGGGTGTGTTTGGGGCATAAGGTGCAATAAGCCAATGAGAGTCTCATCTCTTATCCCCTTTAAAAGCAAGTTACGCCTGGCACCATGCCTAACCTCTATTTATAGATTAAGCGGAATTTGTAAACTGAAAAACTAAGCAGAGGAAGACCACCAGTTTAAGGTTAACTCTTTCACCGCCAACGGTTTTTAAAAAAGTTGCCAGCCAGCGCCAGCGTTTTTCATGATTTTCACAAAAGTTTAATGTCTTCTAGAAAATGTTCTTATTCAAATATATAAACATACAATATACCAAATGAAAGAACAGACCCTCTGCTTTCAAAAAAAAAAAAAAACGTTTCATCCTACCTTCAGTAGTTCTTTTGTAATCAGCTTTTGAATATGGGTAGGTTTCTGCAAAAACAACACATTTTGAGCAAAAAGCAGAGATAATTCAATTTTTGTGACGGACTTTTCATGGAGATCCGATTCAGAGCGATCTTTAAAACAGACACGGACATGCAGCAGCTTGCCATAGGGCAATACTTCCGGGTTTAAAAATTTGCGGAAGGTGGATAATAGCGGTATTGCGGAACCTAGTGGATAATAGCGGTATTGCGGAAAGACGGAAAAACTCGTCATTGTCGGGGAAGCGTTTTCTCTTGATTGACGAGATATCTCGTCAATGGCGGGGAAAAAGGTTAATGTTAAAAATGTGGTTGTTTTCATTTGTTTTAAAATTATTTGTATTATTATTATTATTTTATTGAAACCTTTAAATACAGCAAATGGTTTACAAATAATTGGGAAGCCATTTTCTTTCAGTCGTGTAAGTAAAAATAGCAGGCTTTTATTGCTGTAAATGTATTGATATCCTACATAATCATTGTAATCTCATAAAATAATTTGCAAATATGTAAGAAAAGGTTTGTACTCTAAAAATACTTTATTTAGTAACAAACAAGAGATAAAGAATTTACAAACGTGCGGAGAGCCGTTTCAGCACTCGGACAGCGCCATGAGTTTTTTTAAAGCATTAGATTACTTGTTTCTCAACCGTATCCACAGGTACAAAGTCATCATATACAATAAATCTGTGGGGTGGCATTTAAAAAAAAAAAAACATTTAAAAACAGATGCATTTGTTTAAAGCTAAGCATTTATTTACTTACCAGGCTACAGATAAAGCAGTTCTTTACGCCTTCTAACGTCTCATAATTAGTCCTCATTTATGTCCAAGAGACTCAATAATAATCTTTTACATTTTAATCCTTTAATTTTTCATATTTAAAAGCTTTTTTGCTGCTGCGCATCCATTGCGTGATAAGCAAACACGCGTTGTCATCCAGTTTATAGGTGCATATTTCTAACATGCTAATTAAACAATAAAAAAAACATTGCGCCATAGACTTTAGACTTTAGACCAGGTTTTAGTTGGTCAATGGTGTAGTCTGTTTTAGTTGCCTCAAAATAGCAACGCGCAAACACTGCGCCTGAACACACCTCGTTTTCAGACCAGAACACCCATGGGCGCAAAATTGGGCGCAAATGCATTTACTATCTACAGTAAACAACATGGCGCTAAACATGAAAATAAGTTGAAACTAGCAAAAGACACTTGGTTCGGGCATTGCGACAGATGTATAATAAGGCCCAGTAAGACTATTTGCTCTTATTATATGGCACTCTAAAATGCTTGATTCTGATTGGTCAGCTGGGTCATTCCAAAGTATGTTATTCTGAAAAAAACAACCACCTGAAACTAACAACACACAATAACACGGACGCTGCAAATAATTTTGACAGATACAATTTATAATTACACAAAAAATTTAATCTAAATATGTCTTTTAATAACAAACATGACATTATATTTACAAAAGATTAAACCAAATAGTGTGTTTGTGACATTTGAACGTCTCGTCTTAAAACCGAAAGTAAATGGGTTTTCCTCGCAGAAGGTCTGCATCTGTTCAAAAGGAGCAAATATACATTTAATACGTTTAATAAGCAGGATAATGTACAGGCAGCTGGTTGTTATTGTGAAATAAGCCCATTTGGTGTGATATACGATACATCACTCATCACACTGTTGCTGCTTTTTTCTGTGATAACAACCGGCTGCCTATACATTATCCCTTACTTAAGAAAATGTGTGGGTGTTCAATATTTCAGAACCAGACTTCCATTATCCATAGGAATGTCAGCACAGGACAGAAAACTGTCTTCAAGCTATTACATGGAATTTTTTACCTGTAAATGAATCAATATGACACAATCTCTCTCTCTCTCTATCTCTTTCTCTATCTTACCTCTTGCAATGACAACAGAAATGGTGACAGTAATTTAAATATGGATTATATTTGATTCATATTGCAATAATCTTAGTGGAAAATGTCTTTACAACAGAGTAGGTTTTCATGTTAGTTAAAAAAAAAATTCTATACAGTATGTTGTACCTAAAGCTCATTTGAAATGTTTTATAGTAGAAGCAACACGTATCAGGTCAAGTTTATATTTCAACTTTCTATCCCTCTTTCCTCCAGCTAAGGAAGGCCGTAATGGACCACATATCTGACTCTTTCCTGGAGACCAACGTTCCCCTGCTAGTGCTGATAGAAGCGGCCAAGAGCGGCAACGAGAAGGAAGTGAAAGAGTACGCGCAGGTCTTCCGCGAACACGCCAACAAGCTGGTGGAGGTGAGTTACACGAAACAGCCGTCCACCTAACTCTTCACCTCGTTCTGCCCGAGCAGAGGATTGTTATCTGTTGAACCACAGGGCACTATCAGTCAGAGCACAAGGTGGCCTTTTGGAAGTCAACCGACAAGCCAGAGCAATTTAATAGTTGTATATGATGCAGTGGAGCTCAGTTCTGTAAGGACATTTTTGACACCAGTTAATGATTTAAGCATTTATTTCCTCTTTAGCATATCTTGTGGCGCAGCTTCAAAGGTGCGATTCATTCGCGTTATCAAAAAGCTATAGGTTGACTGGGGTGAAGTGAATTAAAGGGAAGGTGCTGCTTATCTGAAGGTTGGTGTTAGAGGTTGATATGTCAAAAATCCAAAAGGGCAGGAATAATGTCTGTGGGAAAGCTTTCTGGAAAACTAGACTACTTTCTCTTTTAAGTTAAACAGATAGGGTGATTTTTGGTTATGCTCATGTTCCAACCAAACCTGAGATTCTGGTGACTAGCAATTTGTCTGTCCGCGTTGAAGGCAAAAATGCCATTGTGTGATACAACTAAATTACAGGAAGTCAGAACAGTGTGTAAAAGGTAAAACACATACCTTGTACAAGTACAGTATGACCTCTTTCTGGAACTTGACGGATTTGTCGTTTAGCCCTAATATGCCGTGTTTCTCAGCTAGCACAATCGTTTGCGCCTAGACAATGTTTTTCTTATGTTTCACATACATGAAAAGTGTATTTTTAAAGAGGGCGGGGCTTCCTAGTACAACACCGATGAAATTCAAGTCAGATTTACACCGAGTCCTAACTAGAAGCGACGCCACGACATGCGATAAAAGATCGTTAATCATAGAAAAGTTTTTGTCCTTACCACCCACATCATTTCTATTTAAGAAGCTGTTTCTGCAATGGCGCGGCTGACAGTTCCGTCTGAACAGAGATCTCATTTAATTCTGCGCCAGCGCAAACCATCATTTTGGTGTTAAATAACGACTGTTGGGATTTACTTAAGACGGGCAGTGAATAATTAGCGCTGAAAATTATAGAACTTTTCAAAATGTTGGGAGGAGATTATTAAAAAGATTCACGCAATGCGATTTACTAATGTTTGCGCGTGTGATATGGTAATTACAAAACTTAATTGAGCACTCTTACCCCATATATATGTCTCTAAAATTAGTTTTTTTTTATATATATATATATATATAACTAAAGTCTTAAAGGGCACCTGTTGTCCCATTCACGATTTTACATTTCCTTTTGTGTGTAAGTGTGTATTAGTTCATGTTAACGATATGCAAAAGTTACAAACCCCTAAGTCGGGAGTAGGCAACTTTGATCCTACAGAGCCGCAGTCCTGCAGAATTTAGTTCCAACCCTAATAAAACACACCTGAACAAGCTAATAAATGTCTTTAGGATTTAGACATCAGGTTAGATTATCAGTGTTTAGGCTAAAATATGCAGGAATGCGGCTCTCTAGGACCGAACTTGCCTACCCCTGCCATAAGTAAACAATGATGCAAGTTATTGTCTCCAACGTAAATCTCTTTCCTTTGATAACAACAAACACACGGATTGTAGGCAACAGTTTACTTCCTGGGATTGGTGATGTAGACAAGACCGACATCATCATACTTCCTCCCGATTGGACTTGCAGCCTGTAAGTTAACTCCTGTTAGCACTGCATTGGGCGCAAATCTTTCAAACATGGTAAAGAGCGTCACATTTCCAGCTGATGTCAGAGGTATTCAAAGTCACAAAGTACAGATTAACTGGCCAATCAGGGACACAGCGCTTTTCAAATCTGTGTGTTTCAAGAAGAGAGTGAAATCTGGAGCTACAAAAATTACGGTTTGTGGAAATAATGTATTTTTTTAACCATAAGCCACACAAACTCATTGTATTATACCAAATACACAAATAACATTGTTTTTTAGCAATGAAATAGGTGCTCTTTAAAAGAACCATTCCTTCTTACCCTTTACATCTTCTGTAGATCATTTTTCACTATATTTCACTATTTTATCACTATAAAGAACATTTTGTGCAACAGAAAGGTTTGTGGGAACCAAACAGCCTGACAAAGAACTTTATAGCAATCTTTATTTTTAAGAATCCAGAGTATAGCTTGGTTAAAACTCACACACACAGTTTGTGTCGGTCTAAGGATAGTGGCACTGCCCGAGTTCATCAAATAAAATGTCCCCTTACTCCTATGATGTTGGAATAGAGAACAGCCTAGCTCATGCCCGTTTCTTTAGCCGATCAATAGTCAGTGTTTCTGGCTGGGGTCAAGGAACCTGATGAAATAGAGGTCACTCATTGCTGCTCTACCCTGATGCAATATCTGTAGTGCTATACACATCTTTCTTTCTCTCTTACTATTTCTCTCTCTTCCCTTCTGTTGCAATCAAATGACAACAGAAATGGGGACAGGGATATGAATATGGATTATATTTGATTTGTATTGCAATAATCTCAAGGGATGTTTCAACTATTTCATCTGCAAGAAATGCAGGCTCGTAAATGTGGGCGTTGTCTCTTTGAAGAGCTTTTCTAACACATTCACTTAATGTTTTATGGGTCATTCTAAAAAACAGGTGTCCCATATGATAGATCTTAATATGGCTATATCCAAAACTCTTAACGGAAAGCATATGCAGGCAGGAGAAGAAGTGATGTTAAATAGAATAATTAACACGGACACACCCTCCAACGAAAAAGTCAAAAGCTTCGCAATTTAACATGGAAAAGGCCTTTAGAGGATACTGACCAAATATGATGATGATCTGATAAAATCTCTAAGAGGAGTTTGTTAAAGTACGAAGCCTGGAAATGGCAAAATTTGCGAAAATTCAAAATGGTCGACTTCCTGTGGGGTTTAGAGCTTGGTTCCAAAGACTTTTTTGTAGGTCTTGAGGTGATAGATGACCCTACCAAATTTTGTATCGGTGCCAGTGCCGCTATCAAGTCATTTCTACACGCCCACTACTGACGCCATCACTCAGATACTCATCACTCAGATACACACACATACAGTTTGCTTTTAAGAAACTCAGATCCTAAGATCCTTCACATATGTACTTTCAGTAAATTCAGTAACTGTTATGTTGGTTATCATTATCCTAATCACAATAAACTTTATCCCTATGACACCACAGTTTTTCAATATTTTACTATGTTCTTACCTCAACGTAGACAAATCAGTACATAACCATCTTTTTTCAATGCGTGTTGGTGTGCGACCCCCTTTAGGATCTAAACAGGGATGAATTTAGAAGCCACCAAACACTTACCTGTTTTCCCTTGTTAAAGATAGTTACACGAGTAAGTACAGTATGGTGGCACAAAATACAACGTTGCGATTTTTAAGCCAGATAAAAATGAGAACTATATTGAATGGCGGAAGATTTATGTTGTTACTGCAAAACCGTCTATAGATTCTTTAGAAAATAACTGATCATTTAAAACGGCTATTGGTAGAAACGATCACAACAGATTACAATTAGCTTGGTTTAAAAAGAATTAACTAACAGGAATATTAAATAACTACTGAAGTAATCAGTTAATGAAGTAATCAGCAACTAGAAAACTAGTCAAAGACAAAAAGACTACACTACAAAAGACTATAGTGGCTTTTGGGTTTTTCTCTCTCTCTCTCCCTCTCTCTCCTTTGTTCTACATTCCTATACTGCATTACTTTGTAGAAGTCTTGCCAATTTAAAAGGTTTATTAAATTATTATCGGAATTGTAGCACAGCTGAGGTGTGGGATTTAAAAACAAACCTGTTGACACTCTTACATTCTCTCTATCTCATTACACACACAAACACACAATGACATATACACATCTTCCCACACATATGAAGCAACTGTCAATAGGGAGGCCGAGGACAACAGTGTTGGAAACTTTGTTGTTTTATCCACTGTGAAACTCAGACCTGTCCATCTCTTTGACTGGAAAGTAAAACCCATGCAGTACAGTATGTCATTTTATTTTTATTGTTAATATACTTTCTTCTAACTATAAGTAAGATAATTGTTGGCTGGCTCGCAACAAATGCAAACGCACGTGTTGCTTTATGCCCTTAGCATTGTTTTGTTTGTAAGTTTAAAGGCGGCACTGCCTGGCTGAACAATAAAATTAGTGGAATTTTGTTTGGTGCTCCTGGTGGAATAGACAGGGTTCCCACACCTTAGTTAACTTCAAATTTAAGGACCTTTCAAGGACTTTCCAGGTCCAATACCCTCAAATTCAAGGATTAAATGTGGGGACACATTTCAAGTGAGAGCAAGGTTACATCGTGTTAGCTTTTAAGATACATTGTTACAATTCACTTTCGAGGGAACTCGCACTGGGTCACTGCAGTGAAACTTTGGGAACGCCTCCAGGGGTAAGTGCGTCTGAATGTGTATATCAAATTCAACCAATGGTGAGGCTTAAAGACAAAGACAGGGTGACACGGGAGCCAGGAAGTATATCGCTATCTGAAATATTGCCAAAGACGGTGTTACAGGGATGCAGAAAATATGGCAAGGGAGACGCAGCGTCTCATTCCGTTCTTAAGGAAAAAGAGTTACGTAACCAGAGACTTTTTATAGTGTCAAACACAACTATGCAAAAAAGCAATTTGGTATCAATCAACATTCGCATACAGAAGATATAAGCACTTAAAGCTAACAGTTTAGCACGTGTGCTTAAAAAGTCTAGAATTTTCTGATATTATCCTAAACTACAGGGAATAATATGTATTGTTTTCCAGAAAACTTCTTGCATTTAATGGATTCAAGCACTTTCAATGACCTGTATCTATGTATGAAGTTTTTTCTAAACTTCTCAGGGCCTTGAATTTTTTCCCCAAGATTTTCAAACTTTCAATGATTTCAAGGACCCATGGGAACCCTGAGTAGAAATTATACAACTCACCTTTAAAGTCAACATGAAAAATGCTGATGATATTGAATTGAAACAGAACATAATGACTTTTCTCCTCCGTCAGATTGTATTACAAAAAATATATTAATGCACTTGGGAGACATTTTTATCCATGCGACTTACAGTGCATTCAAGCTATACAGTATATTTTATCAGTACGTGTGTACCGTTGTGATTAAACCCATGACCTTTTGCGATGCTGCATGATGCTTTAACAGTTAAGCTATAGGAACATTGGAGTCGGGTGGTTGGAGAGGAGGGGTCAGAAAAGTAGGAGGGATTTATGACAGAGCAGTTCAGACATTATTACACCGTGTGGAAACAGTATGGAGACCAGCTTTCTGTCTCTTGGTATAACGTGCATTGAACTATGCACAATAAGATCAGGAACAATTCAGATTTAATGTTGACTTTAATGCACACATTTAGTGTTGTAAGTGGAAAAGAGAAAGATCCATAAAACGTTACAGCCTTTGCCAATTCACAGTGTCTGATAGAACTGTGCCTTAGTGTTCCCAGCGGCCCATATTACTAAAATAGCAAATCCGAAGTAAAAACTGCAAAGAAACGATGTGTGAATTTACCCTTTGGGCAGAAAGGAATGAGTTAAATGGCATCGCCGCCACTCACCGGCAACCCTCGGGGTCCGTTTCAAAGTCAAAGGTCGCGATCAGCCCCCATGTGCCAATGTTGCCCATTTTTTCATAAATTAAGGTGTTTTACTCGGAAATGATCTATTGTAATGAAATGATCCATATGTGAGCATCAGAACATCTTGTTTCTCTCCCGATGTGAGATCTCTGCTAATTACCAGCTGTATTCTTTTCTTGGCCTTGAAAGAGAAAAAGAAGAATGACAGAGCAAATGAAAGAGAGAGCGAACGAAGCCCAGGGCGCTGCTGCCACAGCTCGCAGCACAAGGGTGTGTGGGTGTAAAGAAATATTTATGGTCCGAGTACGGTGACCTTAATTAGCAGAAATTGCATTAGAGGATGGACTTGTGTTAATAAAACCGGGGGGACTGGAGTTTTTCTCTCCCATTTCTTGCTCGCTCTCGCTCTTTTCACCTGTGACATAACAGCATGAGGGGCGATAATCATCCCTCTAACTGGTGATGGACGATTAGCTAAGCTAGACGACCCGTTAACGCTTGCAGTTTGCCTTATGGGCTGACACAGACCTAAAGCTTTAGGGTTAAATTGAAACATCTGTCTTGATTTGCTCTTTTTCTTACAAAATCACCTTAATAGTACAACTCACTTGTAACCTTTACATAAAAAGCACATTTTCACACGTGATCACATGGTATTTATACGTAAATGTTCCAAAGCAACGCTTCACGCGTGATTATGCGTGCGATCATGTACATGAAATAAATGTGCCTTTTTTTGTAACAGAAAAGTGTAATAAAATATATAAATACACTAGAATATTCATGCAATTAATATTTCATCAGTCGTATTGCAGTCTAAGCCACATCTGTTTTTGCATTATTCAAACATGTTATAATATCTGAATATTGAGGAGGCTTTGATGTAATAGTAATAATTACTAAAGCAATGTTCCCATCATGCCAATGGCCAGAGTAACCATGCGCCCATTATAATAAAAACACAAAGCTGCTGTCAGGTCAGTGATGAAGGCCAACTTCTGAATGGCTGGCAGACTGTATGCTGCAATAAAAAGCCTTAACTATGATCATCGAATAGCATAATCCACCACTGGATTCTGCCTGTTACATATATATTTAAATTAATGGCCTCCAATCGTTCTCTTGGTTCCATTGAAAATCTCTCTGTCATGCCATAACTATGACTAACCATAACTGAGTTATATACACTCACCTAAATGATTATTAGGAACACCATACTTATACTGTGTTTGACCTCCTTTTGCCTTCAGAACTGCCTTAATTCTACGTGGCATTGATTCAACAAGTTGCTGAAAGCATTCTTGCACAAAGCTCCCATTGCACCACATCCCAAAGATGGTCTATTAGGTTGAGATCTGGTGACTGTGGGGGCCATTTTAGTACAGTGAACTCATTGTCATGTTTAAGAAACCAGTTTGAAATGATTCGAGCTTTGTGACATGGTGCATTATCTTGCTGGAATTACATGGTGGTCATAAAGAGATGGACATGGTCAGAAACAATGCTAAGGTAGGCTGCGGCATTTAACCCTTGTGTGGTGTTCGGGTCTGTGGGACCCGTTTTTAATGTTTACTAAAAGAAAAATTATGCAATTAATTATTGTTTCAACCTCAGATTCATTGGCCTTGGCTCATTTTCTATAAAGAACATAAAAATAAACAAATTTATCATTACTGTACACTGTTCACCCCCCTACGCATTTATATTACATATGTGGTGTTCGGGTCCACTGGACCCGGGGTTAATAAGAGTGAAAAAATTGAATGTGCTATGTAACTTTACTCTATTTTTCTTCTATCTGGGACTCCTGTGAGTGCATGAGTGTGTTTGTATATATGTCTGTACATATGTGATGGATGCATGTCAGAGTTTTGTCCTTCTGCACTTGCTGTAACAGCACAAGGATACAACATGTTATATATCAAGCATGAACACTCATCTGCCCCCACTGTCCCAAACACTTTACCTTCAGTCTAACAGGAACCATTCTACATTTTACCATTATCTCCCTTACAAAAAATATCCATGCTTGTATTATAGTAAAAGTGTAGTAATCATGGTAAATTGGTGTATTGATTACCATTTGTAAAACCATGGGTTTACCACAAAACCTATGGTGTGTGCGCGCACGTGTGTGTGTGTGTGTATGAGTGCGTGAGAGAGAGAAAGTAAATAGAGAAGTAGAAATAGAGAAAGAAAAAATTTATATCCAATCATTTTTATCATTTTAGGTTGTAGCCAATAGCAACACATTTTACTGCAGTGTGTGTGGACATAAGATGGACAGGACGACACAGTATATGTCTATAAAATGCAAGAAATGCATATGCAACACAGCTACATGGTAAAAATCTGCTTCTTATGTGTTGTGTAGGCTGGCATGAACAGGTTATGTGTTCAATGTGGATGATGTGTTATGATACAGCATCTTTCCAGATGGGGCTTGTGCTGTGTAAGCTGACACAAATGTGTACAATTTCAAACTAAGTTCAAAGAATTAAACATCAAAGTGATGAAAAACGTATTTGAGATGAAAAAGTGATAAATACTTATTTAAGATAAACATGTTTTTCCCCAATATCTGGGAGAGAATAGAATTTTCTTCTCTTATTTCATATATCACAAATACGATTAGCACTTTAATCTATAAATAGTCCTCTACTAGTGGTAAATGACAAATATTAACCATAAATTCGGTCTATATTACTTGCAATAAGGCTAAAGTAAACATCTGTAAACAGTTATACATAAATTTGTATGACTGCATTGTTTTAGGATACGAATAATGCCGTGGGTCCACTAGACCCACAAACATTGTCTAAAGTAACAAAAATATGAACACCACACGAGGGTTAAACGATGCACAATTGGCACTAAGGGGCCTAAAGTGTGCCAAGAAAACATCCCCCACACCATTACACCACCACCACCAGCCTGCACAGTGGTAACAAGGCATGATGGATCCATGTTCTCATTCTGTTTACGACAAATTCTGACTCCACCATCTTAATGTCTCAAAAGAAATTGAGACTCATCAGACAAGGCAAAATTTTTCCAGTCTTCAACTGTCCAATTTTGGTGAGCTCGTGCAAATTGTAGCCTCTTTTTCCTATTTGTAGTAGAGATGAGTGGTACCCGGTGGGGTCTTCTGCTGTTGTAGCCCATCAGCCTCAAGGTTGTGCGTGTTGTGGCTTCACAAATGCTTTGCTGCATACCTCAGTTGTAACGAGTGGTTATTTCAGTCAAAGCTGCTCTTCTATCAGCTTGAATGAGTCGACCCATTCTCATCTGACCTCTAGCATCAACAAGGCATTTTTGCCCACAGAACTGCCGCATACTGGATGTTTTTCCTTTTTTACACCATTCTTTGTAAACCCTAGAATTGGTTGTGCATGAAAATCCCAGTAACTGAGCAGATTGTGAAATACTCAGACCGGCCCGTCTGGCACCAACAACCATGCCACGCTCAAAATTTCTTGAATCATCTTTCTTTCCCATTCTGACATTCAGTTTGGAGTTTAGGAGATTGTCTTGACCAGGACCACACCCCTAAATGCATTGAAGCAACTGACATGTGATTGGTTGATTAGATAATTGCATTAATGAGAAATTGAACAGGTGTTCCTAATAATCCTTTAGGTGAGTTTATATATTTATATGAAAAAAATCAATAAAGGTGATTTTATAAGAAAAATAACAAGTCAGCCATTTATAGCTCACTTATGTTACATATGACCATTGAACACGGTGACCAAAACATCACTTCCGTGCCCCCAGCAAGGCATTTAACCATAATGTATTCAAAAATGAACCACTAAATATGAAATCAATTATAAGTCTATCCCTACCTGAAACCACAGCCCCATGGTAAATCTCATATCATGAAAATCCGACTTTTTTCATGTTTAAGTGCTAAAATTGGGTCCCCAGTGCTTTTATCAATATAGAAAATGTGAAAAAGATCAACCCAGTAACTTTGTCTTGGTCAACCCTTCTCTGCAAGCATGTGAAAAATACGGTCATTGAAATTTGTCTCCCCTTGTGATGTCAGAAGGGGATGTTATAATAATAATACTGCCCCTGTATCGGCACTATCCAACCACGGCACTGCCATTTAGTGCAGATGTCAGCGCATTTGCATTTTAAAGGACACACCCAAAAACAGCACATAAAGTGGCAATTTTAACAGATGTCATAAATGATCTATATGGTATTTAGTTCTAAAACTTCACATACATACTCTGTGGACACCAAAGACTTATTTGGCATTTTTAAAACTTCTTGTGAAATGTCCTTTTTAAAGGACATGGTATTTAGTCACAAGACATGCATGAGATTTCAACTTCTACATGTTTTGCCATATTAGATTTAAGGCGGATATTTTTATTAAAATAATATTTCTTCATATTCAGCTGAGTCATCTGGGATGAGTAAAGATTTTCGGGTGAACCACTCCTTTAAGTCTTTATGCTTAAGGAAAGGTTTGAATTATCGATACCCACCTTTCAGTTCTGACCTGCATGTCTAAGCACTTGCATCTCCATAACCTATTTCTCAGCCTCCGGGCTCACATGGGAAGCTCTCACAGAAAAAGAGCTTTAAGTCTCATCTTCAAAAAGTCTCTGCTCTCAGGTCTCGGTAACAGAACTCTCCCAACGACACCCCCTAAGGATGGCGCTTCGTGCAGACACACATCCTCATTAATTTGGCCCTTGTTTAAAGTGTAATCTGTTTGTATTACCTCCCATGATAATATTTATTATCCTGTAAAGCTTTCGCTTGCATATATTTGAATATCATACTCTTATGGATCGCTCCTTTAATGTCCCACTTTGCCTCTTCTTTGCACTGGGTTTTAATTTACTTTTGTTTCTGCATTTTTCATTACTATTGTATTGCTTGGATTCTTACCCTTTCAGTGGAAATTTTCTTTTTTTATGTTCCTACTGAAATAAATCTGAGCATAAGTACAGAATAGTTTCAGCAGTATCTGTATGGTAGTTACTTACATGAAGTACCGAGAGGCATACCTTAAATTGATTTGAATTGAATCTATTGAGATTCATGATTGTTCGTATTAAAAAAGTGCTTTGTTCCAATTAGTACCCTAATGGCTTTGATAATGCTTTGCATATTTAATTTGTACTCATTAATAAAACAAACTAAATGAAATTCGATTTATGGACAACATCACTAACCGTTTTTGCTCAAGTAGCCATTTTTAAATTTGTGTTATGTGGAATAAATTGAATAATTGAATAATAATTGAATGACAAAAAAAATCTTTGTTTGTATTAACATAATTGCAATTTGTTGAATTTTTGTGACTGTATGGTCAGTTATTGAGGTTTATTGATTTTTTTTTGCATTCAGTGAGTGTGTGTTTGGGCTACAAAGTGGGTTGTGTTTGTTCCTTCCTTGAGGACGAAGTTGAACTTGAGGTACTTTGACTTCCTTGCCCTTGAGTTGTGAAGGACCTCAGATGAAGTCATGTACTCGGCTTCCTGTTTCAAATTCTTAGAATTCATAATTTTGTCTGTCTGTCCCAATGAGTAGGGTTTGCCGTTTCATAAAAACAAATCTGTTTTCCTTTTTTTTTTGAGTAATCTACCTGGTATGCTCCTCGCAGTAATGAAAAATCACTAATGAGATCTTTATCATATCGCTCGTTTTAATTAAATTGTTTATGAGATGAAATTGGAGACCACTGAAGACTACGCATAGATCTCCTGTTACTCACGAGAAACAAAACACTTCTCTAAAGCACAAAAAAGTAAACGTGTTAAGTATAAAACTTGTTTTTCAGGACCAAATTGTATGAGTTTTGCTATAAACATAATTTTGTAGCTCTGTACTCTTACTGTATGTAAATAGTCCTCATTTGTTTTCATTCATGTATCACCTAAGGTGTTTTAAAGGAATAGTTTGCCCAAATATAAAACTTTTCTCTTAATTTATTCTCCCTTGTACCATCCCATATGTACATTACTTCTATCTAGCACAATATAGGAGGTCCAATAACTGTGGGATAGATTCTAAAGCATGCTGGGTTATTTTTATTAACATATCCTTGGCTGTTTTTACACCAAAAAGCTGGGTTGTGTAACCCATTTTTGGGTCAAATATAAACATTTAGGTGTTAATTTAACTCAGTATTTTTAGAGCGTGTGTAAATAAGATAATTTGGGTGAAATACACTCTAAAAAAGTTATTTTCAACCCAACATAGGATCAAAAACGAACAAGCCCAGCAGCTGGGTGATTCTCACGAAATCCAGATTTAGAAGGTGTCCAGCATCATAATTTTTAAAGGCTCTTGAAGCCAATATTTTGTTTTTGCACATATAAGATTAAAGTCTGAACTTACTATAACCATTATTTTTAGAGGATTTTAAAAATATTTCCTATAGAATTATTTAAATTTTTTAGATTATCACTATCAAAAATTATCATTACCACAACATGATATTACATTGAATATATGCATTTACAAACTCATGTTTCGGTTATGAGAACTAAAAAGTTGTCTAGGTACTATGACAAATTTTTTAAACTTTTATCTGGAGTGAAAAAAAAGACTGCTTACCTTGGTAGCCATCTTGTGTGTCACAGTCAATTATCTCTCTTCCAACATTTTTTTTTTTAAATGTTAGTTCCTTGAGGGCTTAAACAATGATTGAAAATTGTTGCGGAGGATGAGAAAATTGGTCTTGGACACATTTATATTCCTTATTATTGTCTCTACATTTACCAATGATCACCAAATACCACATGTTTCTTTACTGTAAATGTTTATAGTATACATGCACTGAAGCTTTTTATTTTTTAATTATAAATATTTCCATGTTAAGGAACCCAAATCCAGTCATGGACATGTTGCGGTAATGAAATTTTTCCCCTTAAATGTGGGAAAAACAACACAATTGTTTTGTAAGATGTCATTTCATGTAAAATGTTGTGTAAAATAGTACATGAAGAGATGTTTGTAACTGTATGCTTCATATTTTGATACTCTTACTTTGCATTTACTTTTTTATCAAAATGTTTCATGACACCTCATGAGTCTAATTTCGCAAGAATCACCCAGCTGTGTTACAGTTAACCCAATTTTTTTATATTTGACCCAGCAAACAGCATTTAGGGTTGAAACAACCCAGCATGGGTTAAATTACAACCCAGCGGGCTGGGCTCGTCCCTTTGTGACCCAATGCCAGGTTGAAAATAACCCAGCATTTTTTTAAAGTGTACTCCTTTCTAAAACAAACTTGATTCATCGATGAACCCTAACCGAGAAGTCTATTGCATCTATGATAATATTTTCCTCTGGTTCTGGTCGTTTCAGGTCAGCCTAATCTGACGGCGCACTCCTTTCTTTATATTCAGGGCAAACAGTGTCCGTATCTCTTGTGGAGCTTGACTTTAAGTGCCACGCCGGTTCATGAAATCGCACGCACTTGAATTTAAAGCGCTGACCTTCCAGATGAGATGCGCCTTCACTAATGATTATGCAAAATCAATAACCACCTGAATGTAACCAATATTGGATCGGCCTTCGGGCCTTCACGATTCAAAACACGCTGCTGCAGGCAGTAAATATTATTCCGCAGGAAGGAAGGGAGGGCACAACTGCATTAAATGATGTCCCGAACAGGATAGATGGCTGTTAGAACAAGTCTGTTTGTGATGACCCAGACCTTTGGGCCAACATAATCCCTTTTCCAGCAGAGTTATTGGCCTCCGAGGAAATCTAACGCTGAGGCGGCTCTACATTTGGGAGGAGCTCTGAAGATATAGATCAACCTCTCCTTGCCTCAACTCTTTTCCTGGAAGGCGTTAGCTTTTAGATTCCGACCTCTGTACTTATCATTTGTCATTGAACACTTTTGTGCCGTGGTGTTTTACACTTGTACTGCGGGGCTCGCCCGATGGACACTCTCAACTCTTAGGACGAGCGGTAGAAACATAAACTTTGCTCGAAGACAACTCTTACTGTGATGGATCTTTAACAATGTCTTGTATCCGTTAAAGTTAAAATAGTTTATTCTTACGGAGAAAGAAAAGATGTTGAGCGAGCAATCTTTGACACATGTAGTTTAGTTAACAATTTACAGTCACAACATTTATAATTCACTGTAAAAATTATGTCATATCAACATATATCTTTGTTACTTTAACTTAAAAAATGAAGTTAAACAATTTAAACTTGTAAGTTATGTCACAAGTCAAAACTTAAAATAGGAGGTTAAATTGGCTTGCATTATTAAAGGGATTCTCCAGCCAAATATCAAAATTACCCCATGATTTACTCATCCTCAAGCAATCCGAGATACATATGTCCATCATCTATCAGACGAACACATTTAGAGTTATTTTAATAAATATCCTTGCTTTTTCAAGCTTAAAATGGGAGGAAACAGGGATTAGGGAACAACTTCTGATTTTGAAGCCCTAAAAAGTGCATCCATCTATCACAGAAGTAATCCACACGGCTACAAGGGGTTAACTCTTTCACCGCCAGCGTTTAAAAAAAAATTTGCCAGCCAGCCCCAGCGTTTTTCATGATTTTCACAAAAGTTTAATGTCTTCCAGAAAATGTTCTTCTTCAAATATATAAACATACAATATACCAAATGAAAGAACAGACCCTCTGCTTTCAAACAAAAAAATCAGCTTTTGAATATGGGTAGGTTTCTGCAAAAACACCACATTTTGAGCAAAAAGCAGAGATAATAATTTTTGTGACGGACTTTTCATAGAGATCCCATTCAGAGCGATCTTTAAAACAGACACGGACATGCAGCCGCTTGCCATAGGGCAATACTTCCAGGTTTAAAAAGTTGCGGAAGCCTAGTGGATAATAGCGGTATTGCGGAAAGACGGAAAAACTCATCATTGGCGGGGAAGCGTTTTCTCTTGATTGACGAGATATCACGTCAATGGCGGGGAAAGAGTTAATAAAGGTCTTTTGCGGGATATCATTGGAATTTGTAAGAAAACTTTTTATGTTTCAAACTTTATAAACTAAAATAACTAGCTTCCGGTAATGACGCCATCTTGGACTCACCCAATTTACGTGTCACTGCGAAACGTAACACATGGCAACGAAAGCTCACTATGCTAAAACCTTTGGATGAGTCCAAGATGGTGCCATTACCGGAAGCTAGTTATTATAAAGGTTCATAAAGTTTGAAATATGGATATTCTTTATTAACCCATTGGAGCCATTCGGATTACTTCTGTGAAGGATGAATGCACTTATGGGAGGTTTAAAGTCAGAAGTTGTTCCCTGATTCCTGCCATTATAAAGCTTGGAAGAGTAAAAATATTTACTAAAATAACTCAAAATGTGTTCGTAGTAAATAATGGGATAATTTTGATATTTTGCTGGAGTATCGCTTATAGTTGTTTAAACGTCATGGTGCAATTTCTTTAAAGTGTATGCATTTTAGGGCAAACACATCTTTTCCTCTGTTAGCTAACCAATCAGCTGCAATCTGTGGCATACATATTTAAATAAAGTCTTCACATGCATGCCACAAACATGTCTCTTTTTAGTTAGTTCTGTAAATCTTATTATAATTGACATAGTCGTATAATCTTATTATAGATTTCCTAGCATCAATTAATATTAAGCTATCACCACTTGTGAAAAGCAAGCACAAATGGATTTAACAGACAGACGTACATACAGACTTTATTTTTACTAATGACATCTAATGGGGATTAAGACATGGACAGAAAGCGAATCAATAGTCAGAATGGACCATTGGTTAATCTGTGGTTAGAGTTACAAGGAGCCGTTATACAATACATTTTATAGCAGGTTTCAATTGGAGTCATGGCATTGTAATAATGCGTTTAAAGGGCCAGTATCACTATTGAAACCGTAGTTGCTGTTTTATTTTATCAATTTTAATGCAATTTACTTTTTTGACATTTCTAAACATAGTATATAGGACAACCCCTCCGGCTTCCCAGTTTCTATGTAAACCTTAATAAGGAATCTGAAATAATAAACTGACAAAAGTTTTTACGCTAAAGACTCTTAACCTAATATCATTAGCAAAAAAGCCATTTTCTTTCTACTTACAGTTATTCTGTCTGTAATCTCTTCTCTTAAAAAGACTTTTTTAGATCAGAGATGGCGCCAGGCGCGCTTGTTTGCGCTAGCTAATCTCTGATAATTGAATATCACAAGAAATCGGGCAATTTAAGTGCAATTTCAACTTTGACTGCTCGCGGCCACGCTGGACATCTAAAAACGAAAGAAAAGAAACATTAAGGGAATCAAAATGCCGGCTTGAGAAATTAGCTTATCGTATCCAATTGAACACGCTGTAAATGCTGCTGTGCTGGCTGTTCCCCCGTGGGTGGTTAACCGGGGAAAGGAAGGCCAGATCTAATGCTCAGCTGGTGTAGATGTCAATATGAGATAACAATAGAGAGGTTTTTATTCTTCTAGATTACTGGACTGTATTATAGGGTTTCCAATTCTTTCATCTCGACAGCCTAAGCGTGTAATTTGGGACTGTCTTCAGATTTTGTTCCCAGGCAAAATATATGCAGGCCATCGCAAAGGGAACTTGATTTTCAAATATCAGTGCTTGTTTGTAAAATGCACGTTTGGCCTTCTTGAACACACCTTTTTGGTTTACGAGTTGCGAGAACTTTTCATTTTGGCTGCCGGTGCGATTTTTTTAATTTGTCACACTGGGCAATGCTGCCTGGCACAATAAATGATTTTTTGCGGGCTACTAGAGCCAGGGATGTGAGGGATGTGATGCATGGCCGGGGTCCAGGAATTGCGGATTCAATAGCCGTCTTTTGCCACATTTTCTATAGGGTATTTTAGGACTGTTTGTTTACAAATTCTTACAAATTTTAGTAATGAAAGTATTTGCACAAACTTGGTTTTCGTACTGTATGTGCATTTTTGTTGTGTAATTGTCTTAAGTAATTTACCAGCCTGGTCTCACTGTTAAAGGATAATTCCGGTATTTAACACTTTGGGCCCTATTTTAACGATCTAAGCGCATTGTCTAAAGCGCACAGCGCAACATCTAAATGGGCGTGTCCGAATCCACTTTTGCTAATTTAACGACGGGAAAAATGGTTTTTGCGCCAAGCGCATGGTCGAAAAGGGTAGGTCCTATTGTAATGGGAGTATTTTGGGCGTAACGTGCAGTAAACCAATGAGAGTCACAGCTCTCATCCCCTTTAAAAGCAAGTTGCGCTGGCGCTATGTCTAATCCCTATTTAGATGACGGACTTTGTAAACTGAAAAACTAAGCGGAGGAAGAAGATCCCCAGTTTAAGATTAATGTTAAATAATTATGTTGTTTTTCCACTTGTATTGAAATTGTTATTTTTTTATTAAAACCTTTAAAACCCGTTTTCTTTTAGTCATGGAAGTAAAAAGCAGGCTTGTAATTGCTTTAAATGTATGGCTATCCAATATCATCAAAACATAATTTACAAGTATGTAAGATAAGGTTTGTACTCTAAAAATACTTTATTTGTAACAAACAGGAGATAAAGAATTTACAAACGGCTCTTCTCACGTTTCAGCACTTTGGACAGCGGTTTTTTAGCAAAGAGTTTTTTTAAGCGTGACTTAAAAATGTTTCTCATCTCACCATATCCACAGGTACAGAGTAATCATATACAATAAATCCGTGAGGTAGCATAAAAAAAAACATTTAAAAACAGACGCATTTGTTCAAAGCAAAGCATTTATTTACTTGCCAGGCTGCAGGTGAAGCAGCTCTTTGTGCCTTCTAACGTCTCATAATCTGTCCTCATTTATGTCCAAGAGACTCAATAATAATCTTTTACATTCAATCCTTTAATCTTTCATATTTAAAAGCATTTTTGTGCTGCTGCGCATTCATGTACTTTGTGATAAGCAAACCCGCGTTGTCCTCCCGTGTATAGGCGCATTTTACTAATGCGCTCTTTAAATAACATAAAACACATTGCGCCATTGACTTTAGACTTTAGACCAGGTTTTTGTTGGTCAATGGCGTAGTCTATTTTAGTTGCCTCAAAATAGCAACGCGCCAACAATGCGCCTGAACACACCTCGTTTTCAGACCACAACGCCCATGGGCGCAAAAGGGGGCGCAAATGCATTTGCTATTTAAACAACGCGGCGCTAAACGTGAAAATTAGGGTGGAAACTAGCGAAAGACACTTGCGTCGCGCATTGCGCTGCATTGCGCAGGGTGTAAGATAGAGCCCTTTGAGTCTCATTTCTGGTTTGTTTTGGATGAACTACAGTGATGGACACACAAATTTTGACAATGGGTCGTGTCTTGACTTTTTGACTCGTTTAGAAGCGTCTCTTGACTGCTTCAGAATGGAAGTCAATGACCATACACAAACATGTCATTAAAACAACACTTAACGTTCATTTTCAAAACTGTACTACTCACCGAGTGGTTTGTGGTGTTACTCATGTAAAAGTCTCATGGGTAAACTCTAAAAGTCAGAAAATATGACTTAAACATGTCATTAATATGAGTTAGAAACGCCAATGCCCGCAATGTTAATGTTTATGAATAACTTGTGTACAAATTTGTACGTTTGTAAAGCTTTAAATATGTAAATAATTTCTGTCAAAACGTCGATATTATACGTTTCAGTTTGTTTTAAACATAAGTAAATGTACGTATGATACAACCACGCTGAAACATAAAAATAAACACATATTCTCATGAGATCACGTTAAATTTAGCGTAATTCAGCTTTTATGTGTCATATTATTATTATTATACGTCATTTTGATGTCCTTATTTCAGTCAATTTGTAAGACATCAGAAGTTATAACATATTTCAATTTGTAGTTTTTTTTGTGAGTCTTATACTCACATATTTTTTATATAATTTTATTCATTTATACTATTGTTGTTCGTTTTTATGGCGTGTCATTTTTTCATAAATGCAAAAGTTAATAACAGGCATTAAACTATATTGTGAAATTGTGTCGCACAGTTCTTAGCAGAAAATGTGATTTTTAACAAATAATACAGGCATTTCCACTTATGTGTGTGCTAATTTAGTCATTGGTTATTTTGAGACACATGCAGTACATTGTTATGTAGACATTATCTATAATCACAGTCAGCTTTCTTTTACCAAATAAAGAAGACATGAACACAGCCTCTACCTTTTACAACAAAAACCTGTGCGCTTTTTAGGCCTTACAACCACTTTTTAGTACATAATGTGTTCCCACAGTCATAAAGAGACTGCTTGTACCTTGGGGCCTGACGCTGTGTGCCTGTGTGAGAGAAAGAGAGCTATAGAGAAAGTGCGGCTCCAACCGGATGCTAATATGCGTGGAATTTATTACCTTGCAGATGGGCGACTCTTGAGTGTCTGCAGTCTGATGCTTTATCTCCCCAGTACCATTAGTTTCAAATTAAAGGCTATTTCTATTTCTTCCCACAAAATCCTGACTCTCTGCCACTCCTACATCTATCCGCTACTCTTTGCAGACATATAGTATATGGTTTCATATCCTGTCACCTCACAACATTACTCTTTACTCTGTGATGGTCTTCTGAAAGTAAAATGCGATGAAATGTTTATTATGGCAGAGAAAGTGAATGGTTTGCATTCTACGGCATGCATTGATGTGGCTGCTTGCTGAGAAGCTTATAAAACTTTTTGTGTACAGTAAAATTAAGTTACAACTGTAGTAAAGGAACTACCCGGAAAGTGGTTTTGGACGCATTATAAATCTCATCATCCTCTTTTTTTCTACAAGTATGACAGCGTTTTAAATGACTAGTTGCCATGGATACAGTCATTTAATCTTGAAATAAACCTTTATAGAAACATTACCCAAGCCTTTTTGCTATTAAACTTTAATTAGTATGCCTAAAAAGTGCACTGTCAGAAAAAAAATAATAATAATCCCAAGCTGTAACTGGAATAGAACCATTTTAAAAAGTCTATAATATGTATTATTTAAGTACAGACATGTATACATTTGTAACCAATACTGTATGCACCCCTGAGGTACTAATTTGAACTCTTTAGTTGCAAATAAGTACTTTTTTAAAGGGAACATCTTACAAGACATCTTTTAAGATGTCAAATAAACCTTTGGTGTCCCCAGAGTACATATGTGAAGTTCTAGCTCAAAATATCATATAAATAATTTATTATATCATGTTAAAATTGCCACTTTGTAGGTGTGAGCAAAAATTTGCCATTTTGGGTGTGTCCTTTAAAATGCAAATGAGCTGATCTCTGCACTAAATGGCAGTGCTTGTGTGGATAGTGCAGATTAAAGCCGAAAGTATACTCGGGACGTCCGCGTATGGGTGCCGTCCGCATGACGTCATTTTCGTCATCAGGAGGGTCCGCGGACGGCCGCGCGGACCGTCCGCATGCAGCCCAAAATTTGAGACCGCGCGGACAGTGCGCGTACAGTCCGCGTACGACAGCGCATGCGCGTGAAAATATTTAGACAGGACACTCCACTATAAACAATTATACAAAGGAAATAGAAAGCATTTGCACACACACTATCGTTTTTCTTCTTTAACTTTTACTTCTTCCAAAGAACAGAAAGCTGTGGAGCATGTTTGTTTGATTCCTGTTCTTTGTTGTCTTCTTGTTTGTTCTAAACTGTGTTTGCAATGGTGGATCAGTTACTTTTCTTCACCTATCCTAATGTTTTAATGTACTGTAAATGTCGCCAAATCAGTGCTGCCCTGACAGCCTGTTAGACTAATAATTTGAATAAGAAATCATTTGTATTGCGTATAGTGTCGAACGCGGCCATCCGCGTGTAGCCGCGGGGACTATACCCGGAAAGCTGCGCGGACGCGTGCGCGCGCGAGCCGGACGCGGAAAAAAAGTATACCCGGCCCTTAAGGGAAGCTACATTTTAATGACCTATTTTTTCACATGCTTGCAGAGAATGGTTTACCAAAGCTAAGTTACTGGGTTGATCTTTTTCACATTTTTTTTAAGTGGATAAAAGCACTGGGGACCCAATTATAGCGCTTAAACGTGGAAAAATTTTGATTTTCATGATATGTCCCCTTTAAGTGGTACTGTCCCAGTGACAGCTAGGGAATTGTTTTTTTTTTTTTTTTGACAGGGTGGAAAAACATAGTTTTATCAAATAGAGATTTTTGTATTTTCCAATTAGACTGAATATTAGGATTACAGCAAAATACCGTCTTAATTTTCCATGTACATTTTCAAATACAGTGTGCATCCCACAATTGTTCTTTTATCACATATTGGCGTGTAAGTTTAAGATAAAGATGTTGCTGAAGTAATTCATACCAGATTTCATGACTTTAGTTTTTGCAGGGACCGTCCATCAACTATTCATGGGTGAACATGTTTGCATCCATTGATGTTTTTTCCTTTACTTAACAGTCAAGTACAATAAACCTCTTTATGGTATAAGGATTGTGTCACATGGAAAGTAATGAACTTAATAATAATAAAAAAAAAAATTGTTAAAATGGTTTCTGCACCCTTGATTTGTGTGTTGTAATGCATGGAGGTGAATGATTATTTGTCGCAGGGGTATATTTGTATAAAAAGCCAAAATTACATTGCATAGTTCAAAAAATACAGATTTTTCTTTCATGCCAAAAATAATTATGCAAAGATCATGTTCCATGAAGATATTTAGTTAATTTCCTAACGTAAATATATCAAAACTTTATTTTTGTTAGTGGATGGAGCAAAATTCACAAACTCTTTCACCACCATCGTTTTTAAAAAAAGTTGCCAGCCAGCGCCAGCGTTTTTCATGATTTTCGCAAAAGTTTAATGTCTTCCAGAAAATGTTCTTCTTCAAATATATAAACATACAATATACCAAATGAAAGAACAGATCCTCTGCTTTCAAACAAAAAAACCCGTTTCATCCTACCTTCAGTGGTTCTTTTGTAATCAGCTCTTTTGAATATGGGTAGGTTTCTGCAAAAACATCACATTTTGAGCAAAAAGCAGAGATAATTCCATTTTTGTGACGGACTTTTCATAGAGATCCCATTCAGAGCGATCTTTAAAACAGACACGTACATGCAGCCACTTGCCATAGTGCAATATTTCCGGGTTTAAAAAGTTGTGGAAGGGCGCCACCTAGTGCATAATATCGGTATTGCGGAAAGACGGAAAAACTCGTCATTGGCGGGGAAGCGTTTTCTCTTGATTGACGAGATATCTCGTCAATGGCGGGGAAAGAGTTAACTACAAACTTGTTCTTGTTTCTACCCGCTTTTTAGTGATTTCCCAATCAAGTTTGGTTTTTATGTATACTCGTTCAGTCCATAAGGTCATTACAGCGGAGTGCTTAAACAAACCTTTTCATCAGTAATGTGTGTTGCAAAGGACTTCATTTGGACTTTGAAATTTAATTGCGATTATTTAGATTTTTTTCACTCTCAGATTCCACATTTTTCAAATCATTGTAATCATTGTCGAAATATTGTCCTATCCTAACAAACCGTACATCAACGATAAGCTTTTTATTTAGCTTTCGGGTGATGTATAAATCTCAATAAAAATGACCCTTACGGTTCTGTGGTCCAGGGTCACATTTGTCTTCTACAGTGGGTAGCCTATATAAAAAATTTTTCATCACTTTTCTCTTAATTAATTTGAGAAGTCAAACACACACACGTTTTATTCTGTCTAAATGTACAGTAAATGATGTTAATAAAATGACTTATTAAAACCTAATATCTCAGCCTGGTGTACAGGATCTGATACAATATATAGATTGACACAATTAATGTAATTCCGCCGGCTTCCGCATAGACTATCGATTCTCAAAAATCATTTCATAAGCACAAATGAATGTGCTTGTTCACTACCAAGCAGAAGGTTAATGGTTCACTAACCACCAGATTCATTTCCTGCCTCTTTATTGGCTACATGGCAGTTCTGCTTATTAAAGATTGTCTTGTCATGTGTAAGAAAGACCGACACACAGTTAACAGTTCGCTAACAGAATATGTTGTCATTTTTAACACGTGCACAACTTATTGGCTGCCCTCTAATGTTCCTCCACATTGTAAGATAGCAGCTACGGCACTTCATTAGCATCTATATAATTTCATACTGTAACTCTCACAATATATATCGCTCGCCGCAGTTGGTGTTAAAAATCTTCGACATATTAGAACGTTTTGTCACCGTGCCATTTGGAAAGTCTTTCAGGTATCACTATAGGAGATGCAACACACTTTTTTTTCAGTTTTGCTTTGTGCTGTTCATACGCTGACATCAATAGAGAGTTTGTGGGGTATGATCATGTGAAATCAGCTACAGTGTGCTGTGAGAATTAGTTACAGTGTGTTTCCCCCGTTGCTCTTAACGGTCTTTAGTAATTACCGCTAATGAAATGACAATTTAGCACTATTAAGACACTTGGATAACAACGTTCGCATAACAGGAGCTCGACCTGCTTTTTAGCATACATCTATGGCTCCTCGACCTAGTCGGGCCTTATGAGGAAAAGTAACTTGGCCTTAGCTTTTTTGTTGCGGTGTACGTGATTGGTCGATGCAATGAGGCAGGCTGAGTCCTTTAATTTTATTTATTAATTTTAAACTTTTGTCTGCGTCTGCTGATGAAACATCAACAAGAGGTCATTGGATGAATTGTAAACGTCCCTCCACAGATGGTCCTTCAGCATGTGTCATATTAAATTTGAATGGCAAACAGCCAAGCAAATGACCCCTGTTTCTTTCTGAGAGTCATCATCTTACACAAACAATATGTCATCATTTTCTGTCTGATTCTAAAGCTTTCTGTCTTTATTTTGTGTGTGTGTGTGTGTGTGTGTGTGTGTGTGTGTGTGTGTGTGTGTGTGTGTGTGTGTGTGTGTGTTCTTTCTAGTGTTTATGTTATTTGGTCTTTTTGAATCTTTCATTATATCATCCAAGAGAAAACATTTTGTTCTTTTATAGTTCAGGGGATTTGATGTAGTTTTTATTTAAGTTTCAACTTGGTCTCAGATATTCTCATAAAATTGTTTTGAAGAAATAAAAAATAATAAAAACACACAGTATGAAGCTAATGTTAAAAACATTTAGTGGAGGTTTCCTGGACAGGGCTTGTGCTGAGTTTACACCAACCGCGTTTCGGGCGTCAAAATCGCGTCTACCACGCGTGGTTTGCCGCTTGAACAATTTGGATGCATTTGCGCGTGTAGAGCGGAGTAGACGCGCGGAAAAAGCAAGCATTTGACGCGCATCAGAGGCAAACTCTGCTTCTTGTGGGAGGGGCAAGTGATATGCGGTTGTCTGTTTGCAAAATGACTGATGTTGATTGTGCAAGAGGGTTAACAGTTTGTATTTGGTAACCTTACTATAGGGGGGAAATAAACGGTGCGGGTCGATAAACGTCACATGACTCAAAAGTGAAGTGTGTATTACAATTACCAGGTTGCCCAATGTCCTCACTGACACTCATCCAAGCAAGGTCCTTTTAATTCCTGTCTCCTCTATAGAAATAAAAACTTGTGTCGTATAGCTCCGGGTGACTGCTATGGACAATCAAGCGTTGGTTGAATGAGTGACTCCGGGCGGGGCTGCCACCACAGCAGCAAGCCGGCTCCTGATTGGTTAACGCGACGCGAAATTCCACCAAAGTTAAAATTTTTCAACTCGGGCATCAGCCGCAAATTCGTGTAAGCCGCAAGATACACAAAAAGCACCATTCACGCTTACCGCGCGTACTGCACACAACACTCAATTCGCGCCTTCCGCGCCACCCCGAACGCCTCTTCTGCGCCGCGGGACCTCCTGACGCGGGTCAACGCGTCTTCACATTGACTTAACATTGAAATCACTCGCGCTTCATGCCTCTACCGCGGTTGGTGTAAACGCAGCATTATCCTATTCCCAGACTAAAAGTAATGTTTTGGCTGCCTTAATTTAAAAACAACTTGCACTGACATATCTTTACATATCAGTGGCATCGTTTGTCTCAAGATTCACACCATTATTGTATGTTTTTTTTTTTAGGTTTGTTTGTAAAAACTACTTAAATATCCTAATATAACTAAGGACTACTGCATTAATCTAAACCCTGTCCTGGAAACTGTCCCTTATGGTTTAAAACTGTAAAATGAATGTAGATTGTACAGTATAGGTTAAATAATTTGTTTTTGGGTAAGTATCAAAGTACTAGGATAAATATCTGAGACGCAGGAAATGTAAGCAAATTTGCTTCCATTTGATGTCTAGGATATTAGATCTATAATTTTTCCTTTTGAGCAATTTCATTTGCATCTTTATTGTTAAGTCTGACAGTGATGTTTTTCTTGAGATATGTTTGTGTTCAATGAAGAGCTCAGATGCAAAAGCCGCTAAATTCAATATCTGTCAAAAATGAGATGATGACATTAACCGAATGTTCTTGACACATTTTATACGTTCATCAAATACTTTTATTTAAATCCGCTTAATCCCAGCCTCAGGACATTCAGAAATACTGGTTTGTTGGCAGATTTTGTTGAAGGCCACATTTTTTTTCAGCAAAGTCCTCTAAGTGCACAAAAGACGAATGTGAAGCGACTGTGAATGACATTTAAACTTGGTCCCATGTGATTACTTGGACCTAAATACAACACGAATGTGGCAGTGACATAAATCACAGCGCCCCCCTATGTTGTGGTTCAGTTTCTTCATTTTTACATTCTTTCATCATTTGCAATGTTTATAGTTGCATAATTGGCAAATATGCCACTGTTTGCTATGTCTTGTACAAAGAAGAGGGAAAAAAGTTTGCATGCACTTAAAGGGTTTTGCAGCGATAGGCAGCCTATTTGTAAATACTAATGAAATGACTAATGTGACATTTGCGGAAAAGGGCATTTTAATTACTGATAAATAGCTGACCAATAAAAGTGAAATTACTGAACCTAAACTTAACTTTCCCCGCCAAGAGAAAACATTTCCATGCAAATGACATTTTCCTGATGAGTTTTTACAATAATCTGTAATTCCGCTATTATCGCTATTTATAAAAAAAAAAACTGAATTAAAAAAAATTATAATTTTACACATTTTAAACTCCGTGTATGTTTTGATAATCATTCTGAAATTCCTTTACAAAAATGCAATTATTTCAGCTTTTTTCTCAAAATTTAGAATTTTTGAAGAAACCTACCCATATTTAAGATGAACAAACGAAGAAAGGATGACAATTTTTTTCATGTTTTGTTTGTTTTTTGAAAGCAGCGGGTCGGTCCTTAATTTGATATTTACAAAGATTTGTATGTTTACAAAAAATGATAGCATGCAACAAAAAAGGTTGGTGAGGAATGAGTTAAGAGCCTGATAAAAAAATATAATTTACAAGAAAACATCAGTTTTGCATCTGAACTCTTAATGTATTGTTATATTGTATGGGACAGCTTCCCAGACAGGGTTTAGATTAATCGAGGACTTAGTTATTTTAGGACATTTAAGTAGTTTTTACAAACATACCTAAGAAAAAAACTAGTCTGGGACTAGGATAAATCACTTCTGGGAAACCACCAAAAACAATTATTAGATAAGATTAGCGTTTCATTTTATAATCATTAATCCATAGCTAAAGAAACAATGGCATGTTTGCAAAAGGAATCAAACTGCTTTCATTGCAAAATAGACCCAGAAATGTATTTCTGGCATTTTCCCTCATATGCACAGTACAAGTGTAAGAAAAAACAATGAAGAGAACAAAACCGTCTTTTGGCAGCCATCGCCCGACTCCAAAGTGCATAAGTGAGTCTCCTCTGAGACAACAGTGGGTTTCTCTTGGGGAAAGCCCTAGTTTTCGCATGTCCTACAGCATCAAAGCCTAGCGTCACATGTAATATTAACAGGATTTAGATCTGAAGTCAGCGTGTAAGAGCATTAGAGACAACATTTACTCGACAATGCAGTAGCCATCTTGATAACTAGGACCGACCCACTGGTATAAGGGATTACTCAATTAAATTTTTAAAAGACTGCACAATTCATCTGTTTCTTGGACCAGATTGAAGCCATGTTGGCTTATATGCTGAGTGGAATTTATTTTGAGATGTGCCAGTGAAACTTTTCTCAACTACTCAAAATTCTCAGCTACATCCAAACTTTTCAAGTAAATTTAGGACAAAATGTGAGAAATTGCAACTTCAAGTCATCCAGCATAAAACATTTAGTGGTGGTTTACAGATGATGAAACACTAAATTACTTGAAAGAAATTCATATCAGCAGTGGGCAGTTTCACTAAAATATGTTTAGCTAAAAAGTTTTTTTTATTTGATAATTATTTTATTTTATGTATTTTTTTTGGGGGGGGGGATAATTCAGTATATTAATAAAACATATATTGATGCAAACTTGATTGATGCAAAAATAAATTCAAAATATTTACTAAGAATTATATCAATGATAATTTCACATTTCACAATGCAAGACCGAAAAACTTTAATGTAATAAACATATTTATGTGCACAGAAGATATATGCAAATTTTTTCAACTGTACTTTGCCTTGCCGTTGATTTTTTTATTTGTTCGGGAAATGTCTTTGTTTTCAAATTACCCTATGTAATAACATGAACCGTCTTGCCCGCCATTAGTCATACAAATATATCCATCATGCAAAATACAGTATTAAAAAATGTGTTACTGTTTACTGTATTTCTATGTATCGCGGCATCATCACCCTACTCCAAATCACAGAGATATACACTGTAAAACCTAAAAGTTAACTCAACTCAAACCATTTAAGTAAACCGGTTGTATTAGTTTTAAAACACATACATTTGATTACTGTGAACTTAAACAAATTGAGTCATATGCAGTTATGCACTTATATTTAAGTTCACTCTACTTAAATATAAGTGCGTAATTGCACATGACTCAAGTTCAAAGTACTTAAATGTATGTGTTTTAAAACTTTAATGGTCTAATGCAACCGGTTTACTTAAATGGTTTGAGTTAAGTTAACTGTTAGGTTTTACAGTGTATGTGTCCTATTAGGAACGGGTTATGGTGGCAAAAACTTTATCGATTTATCTTTCAGAAACACTTTAAATGTGAGAATAAAGTTACTCTACTAGTTAGCGGGTGTGTATGGAGAGGGGTGGCAGTCGGGCTAGGGTCCTCTCCTCATCTCATCTTTAAGCTGTTTGACTTTTTGACACAGTCTAAATTTAATCATTAGAAAGCTTTAGAGGTGAAGTCGACTATCGTAGCGGAGTTAAATCCTCTGAAAATTAAGCCCATTAATCAAACACACAGGCTCATTTGCCATTTTTATAGAAGTGCCTGATTTGCAGTTGGATTTGAAGGGACGGCGGGCGCGAGATAGAAAGAGTTTAACCAAGAAGAATAGCCATCAATTCTCATTAAAAACTAGATCATCGGTTCTAATTAGAGTGTGCTTTTTACCACAGTGAAATACAGAGTAAAGCAAGTTTGCCACGGCACTGCCATCTCCGATTCATTAGATAAATGCATAGGGTAGCAAGACTGTGGCTTATTAAATGCATTGTGTAATTTATTGGAGGTCGAGTCCACTGAGAAAATATTATAACCATTTCCGGTGGGGGTAATTTACTGTTATTCAGGTCCATGCCTTTGTTCTCATTTTTGTGCAGTCTGCCCTACTCTCTCTCTTTCTCGCTCGCTCGCTCGCTCGCTCACTCTCTCACCGTTTCTTAATGCAGGCATCAGCAAACGTAAGTCCCAGTGGACCTTAATTCAAACAGCAATACAGAAAATTATCATAATAAATCTAATAGTTTGTTCAATGTGACTGGTGTTTTGAATTTTTCATGATGTCCTTTTTTATTGTAAACTCAATGATGGTTTTATAGAGACATCTGCTTACATCAAATAAAATTGTACTATTCGGATTTTATAGTGTCAGTGTTATGGATATTACACGTTGTTATCATTAATTCCTATAGAAATAGCAGCAACAATGTAATTGCAAGAAGCTTTCTTGGCATATGTATGGTTAAGGGATAGCATACAGTCAGATACATCCAGACACGGCAATCAGCACCTTCAAGGTATCTATTTATTGTAAATAAATATATATTTGTGTTAAAAGGTACTTATTATGAAAGGCGAACGCGACTGTGTCAGAAGAACATATAGTTGCCTGTGACAATATTTTATTACACTATTACTATGTCATTTACCAATCAGAATGATGTATTTCATATTTTTATGAATGTTCATAAAATCCAGAGATTGGCCACAGAGGTTTATTATTATTATTATTATTCTGACATCACAAGGGGAGCCATATTCAATGATCTATTTTCACATGCTTGCAGAGAATGGTTTACCAAAACGAAGTTACTGGGTTGATCTTTTTCACATTTTCTAGGATGATAGAAACACTAGGGACCCAATTATAGCACTTAAACATGCATGAAAAGTCAGTTTTCATGATACCTCCCCTTTAAGAACATGTAGTACTTCTGTATAAGATAGTATTTATTATGTAACACAATAAAACAGGCACTGCATAACACATATATATTTACGTACCTTGAGATCTGAAAGGTGAGTCCTTGACTTATTTCGCCTTTTTGAGTTTCCTGTCAGTCAGTTGAAATGATTGACAGGGATATTTTTCAGCCCACCTCATAAAAAAAACAATAGTCTTTGTCACGCTGTCATCTTTTGATGCCTTGGTGACACGTCGCACCGTTCATTTCTGACCTGCCCGCTGTGACAATTTTGCCATTTTGCATGAGCTGGACGGGGACAGAAGTTTAAGCGAGATGATGTTCAATAAAGCCACGTATTTAACACTCAGAGGCGTGCAGGGCATATTGGATCCTTTCAGGTGAATGATAGCAACTGAGACGCTTGTAGTACAGGTAAGATAACAAAAGTTTGGCCCAAATAGTTTTTCTTTGACAGCAGTAGAGCTTCTGGTTTGATGTATGACAGTGTTGAAATCTTGTATGTTATATGATGGGTTGTATGGTAGCCCTGTGAGAGAAAGACTGAGAGAAAAATAGCGAAGTGTTGGATCCTTGTGTGAGGGGAAGATTTGAGGGGTGTCAGAGAGCACAGACACAAAGGAGAAGCACTTCTATTTTTATCCACTGTATTTGGATTGGGGTCTGACGATTTTGATAATTTAATAAAACTATTCTTAGAAAGTTCTTTTCATGGGTATTTTTTATATATTTTGCATGTATTCAAAGAAAAAAAAGTGTACATGCTTGATTCAAATATTACATTTTTTATAGATACAATATCCATGCCCATTTTCACAGTTTTTTTATTGTTATTATTTATTTAGCTCTTCCAGAACCCACGAGCCCTCATTTTAGCATAATCTAAAAAAGGCTTTTTGGTTTCTGTGCACATTTGACATTAGTTTTAAAATATGCCCCTCATTCTGTCATCTCTATAGGACTAAAAAGCATCACTCTCCTATGGGTCCTTGTGTGTCATAATTTTCTTTATATAGCCTAGTACCATGTAATATAAAAAACATTTGCAATCTATGCAGGAATTATGAAAAAAGTGAACCTGGCATGCTTTGCATTCACTGTGCTGTATTTAAATCACCTCCAAAGATATTTTTAGTTTAGTTTGTTTTAAAGTGACTTTTTTTTTGTAAAAATGGGTTTTAGGTCCATTAAAGGGATAGTTCGCCCCAAAAATTATTATTTTTTCATTGCAAACCTGACTACATTTATCTGTTCTGCTGAACACAAAGGAAGACATTTTGAGCAATGTTTTTGAGCATCATTGACTTCCATGGTAATTTTTTCATACTATGTCAATGGTGGGAGTCAATGGTGCTCGTTCATATTTTATTAACAACTTGAGGACAATTTAATATTTTTTTATAAAATATCTCTTTAAAAAAACTTAATAAAGCACTATTCAGGACTATTTTAATCTCTTTGCTTAAAGACGCTTTCATGGGACGCACGCGCTTAGACACAGTTTCATGTCTGGACAGAACTTCCAGTCTCTGTTTGTTTAATGTTTGGCTAGTGGAAAAACCTTGCCAAAAATAACAAATGTTTTGGCTTGCTAAATACGATGGGAGATGTCGATAATGGATCACTGCTATGTAAAGGGAGGTTTGGCAGCCGATGTGTAGTTAAAATTGTATATTATATAGTACACATTTTACACAGTATTACAGTAGTTTTTGATATACTTTAGCTATGATTTAAACTAATGATTTGAACTACTTTATTTTATTATTTATTTTGCTTATCAAAAATAAACTACTGTAAAATGACTCTATTGTTATAGATTTTTTGCATAAGTACACTGTTAGATGTCGCTGTAGATTTAGCAGCACTGTACTGTAAAAATCCACAGTACTATACTGTATGTGTACATTACAGTACAGTACTGCAGTTCATAATGCATTCTGGGTAAATTTGTTTGAGCGGGAAAATTTTACAGTATATTTTGGTCTTGATGTAACCTTGCTGTAGCCATTGCTGTAATGTGCCAGGTGTACTTGCAATAATCAGAGAAAGTGCGCCAACGTCAAATCACACAGACAGAGGGAGCGCACAACTCTTGGCTGCAGCTGAAGGAGGACGATTGATTTCTGTCAGTTCGGTAAGTTTGAAATATTTCTGTTTCATGAAAACTTAATTTTTAGTTTAAGAATGTTGTCAATAGTTTGTCACAATATTGTTTTAAACGTGCAATGAGAGAGAAAAACGGTCGCCAACAAAGTTTCAATCTCCCTCAGAAAGTAAGCTAACGTAAACGTTACACACAGATGTCTACCGCTGCTTTAACTCGCTTTACACCTTTTTAAATGAATATAGGGTTGTTTTAACTAAATTATGACGGTTTGGTGAGTTTATATTGTGTTGAAAGTGTGGTGACAATGAAACTATTTTTAACGAAATGGACAAAGACAACCCGCCAGCGCGGTCTTGCGGTCCCAGCATAACGGTCGTTGACGGCGTTTCATCCGTTCAGTTAGCGTCAGAGAAAAGTATGAAGTTCGACTGTTTGGTAAGGCTGACTCGTGGTTGTAAACAGATAGGACTTGACACGCCGTACACAGCATACTGTAGTACCGAACTCCTCCACAGAAGTGAAAACAAGAAACCTCATATTTAACTGGATACATGCATCGAACTCATCGCAGCTTTAACTTCGACCAAATATAATTCAGACCTGGGCTCATCTTAATATCAGATGAACGAAAGGGATTGCCGCGCTTATTGTTGTTGTTATTATATTACGGTAACTTATATCAGCAAAAGCAGAGAATATCTTCTCTAAAGCGTTTTACACGTCCAGTAAGTTGTCCAATACATTTTTATGGCATATTGTTTCCACCACTTCAGATGCATTACACGCTGTATATATAAGTTTCCAAAACACATCAAATCAATGCACGAAAAGAGAATGGGCTCCGCATTTACGTACCTTTGTCTTCTCGTCTCTGTCATCTGATCCTTCATCTCTTGATGTAAAAATAGTCCATTATAACATCGTGTAGAAAACTGGCATCACCAGGATTGCTCAGATTTAGGCGATCATGTTTATCTTTAAAGTGAGCAGCTAGCTACTAACTTGTTAAAAAACTTTGCGTGAAATAGTGTTACACCGCAGCCGTCCGGGTAAAACATTAAAGGGACAGTCTTTTTACCTTGTCACTATAAATCGCTATTTTCTGCACTAAACGAGACATTTTCAGAGATTTTCTGTAGACAAGATGTTATAGAATAATAATTTAAAAAAGACTTATTTAGATATTTATATATAATATATAATATAACAACTAATATATATATATATATATATATATATATATATATATATATATATATATATATATATATATATATATATATATATATATATATATATATATATATATATATATATATATATTTGTTTTACAACTGACTTAACACTTATAGTAATGTTTTATTTGTTAGCATAGCATGATATTAGATTTAAACACTTAATACATTTTTAAATCAATCACTTTGTCTCTGCACAATGAACATTATCAAATATTATTAATGTTGTAAAATATAGTGTTCATTGTTAGTTCATATTAGCTAAGGCATTACCAAATGTTAAGGAATAAACTCTTATAGTAAAGTGTTACTAAATTTTCTTTTACCATTTCCTTCACAATGTCTACTTATTTCTATGGCTAACAGATTTTGTAACATTTGTCTTTTTTACAGTCTTACCATTGCTTGTAAGCTGGATTGGGTAAGATGGATCATCTTTAAAGGCACCAGGCAAGTACATGATGTACAGTTACAAGTCATGTATTTTTTCGACTGCAATATTAAATGCTTTCACGTCACATGTAAAAGTACACAGGAATGTGCTGATCACTTTTTATTTGTAGTTTACATGAGTGTCATTGCACTTTTCAGGAGTTAAGGCAGATGTGGAGGCACAATGGGTGACACCAGACACACACCAAGCACATTGTTCGGTAAGTTTGCACTTTACCACTACAGTTTCTTTAAATACCCATGTATACACTCATTCACAATTCCCACACACAACACTGTAACACGACCATACACAACATGTACACAATTGTCTTAGTTTGCCATGTAGAAATATACAAACAGAAATATTCAGACTTTGGTTATAAGAAATTTAATTTAATAATTGTATTTATTTAGCAGAGGTGTCCCTGGACTTTATTGACAAAAGATTTTGTTTTCAGAATAAAAAGTTGTGTCCAAATCAGTAACAATTGTTCTTTCTGTTCAGGACATTCAATCATGACATGATCCATGTGGATGCTGTCCATTGAGGAAAGAGTTTGTTCAGCGGTAAGTGAATCTTCTGTATTTTAATGTAATTAGGTGTGGAACAGTAGAATAAGAGCAAAAGGTTTCAGAATAGGGGTAAATTCAAGGCTGAGTTAAATTTTTTAAGAATCTTTTTCTATCTTATATTTGTTGACTTAATGTTTATGATATTTCTAACAGGTTTCTGGATAGAATTAATTCCAAAGATGGGAAAAAGTGCACATCCAGACAAGGAGCAAGCAAAAAGACAAGGAACTTGGTGCAGAGAAAAGCTGTGGCCATTAACCCCCATGTGAACAGCTTCATGCAGTCCCTGATTGAGTTCGAATGGACGACTTCAAAGTAAAGGCCACTGTGGTCTGTCTGCCAGTTTAATGCATTTATTTTTAGTGTTAAATGAAATTCAAGTAGAATATTTAAAACTATGGGCCAGTGTTCTTTTTACCACAGTGAAATGTTACCTTTTAGTCGATGATGGACTTTAAACTGAAAACTTCAAACTATGGAACAGTGTTCTATTTGCCAGAGTTAAATATGTTACAGCAGGGGTCTCCAAACTTGTTTATACTTGTTGATTTTATTTTATGTTACTTGATTATATGTTTATTATTGTTTAAAATCTTGTTTTAAATGTTTTGTTTCAATTAAATGTTTTTTTAAATAAAATTTTGATACAAACATTGCTTGGATTGCCTTTTAATTCATTATGTCATGTCAAGGATAGCATTTTTACCATATTAATAACTATAGATTTAAACCTAAATCTCTATCTATTTTATATAATATTATTGTATTAACTGTAATAAGTAATAAATAGTATTTATGGGTCAATATAGACATTACAGTAAATTACTGTAAAAATAGACTACTGTAATAAAATATTGTAAAATTACAGTACAGTACTGCTTTGTAACTATACAGTACTAGTTTGTGTACTGTAAAATGGTATTACAGTACAGTACTGTAAACCCAAAATACAGTAACTTACTGGCAACCGTGCTGCCAGTACCGTACTGTAAAAATACAGGGAAATCGTTAACAGTGTATACCAGAAGTTTGACTTATAATTTAGGTACCGTACCAGTTGCTAAAGTTTGCCAAATGAAGTGTAGTCTGTTAGTAAGTCAAGTTTGTTGTGATACATTTTTTCCTAATGTTACCGCATCAAACTTGTTATTTTACTTGATAGCATGCAAGTCAGGGATGGGCAACAGCAACTGGCAGGGGCTCATACAGACCACTGTAAATAAAGCCCGCAGGAACATATTAACTCTTTTCCCGCCAGCGTTTTTAAAAAAAAGTTGCCAGCCAGCACCAGCATTTTTTATGATTTTCACAAAAGTTTAATGCTTTTCAGGTTTTTTCTTTTTTAAATAATATAAACATACAATATATCAAATGAAAGAACCGACTCTCTGCTTTTACACAAAACAAAAACATACACAGAGTTTGAACTGTTTGTCCTAAGGGGTTGCTTTCAGGTTTTATAAGTTGGGTAAGAGCGCCACCCTGTGGATAATAGAGGAAATACGGATTGCCAGAAAAACTCGTCATTGGCAGGGAAGCGTTAAAGCATTAAACTAGAAATATTAATTTTAATATTAAAACATTGAAAAGTCAGTCACAAAATAGTGTTCTAATTATGAGGATATACTAACTTTACTAACCAGGAGAGATCTCTCATTTCAAAGGCTGCATCCTTGCCATCAAGGATATCATATTTAAGAATGGGGTGGTGATGGCGCAGTGGATATGACACACGCCTTTGGTGTGAGAGACCCGGGTTCGAATCCACTGTGACACACCATTGTGTCCCTGAGCAAGACACTTAACCCCTAGTTGCTCCAAAGGCGTGCGACCTCTGACATACATAGCAATTGCAAGTCGCTTTGGATAAAAGCGTCAGCTAATTGAATAAATGTAAATAAATGTTAGAAAAGTAACCATAATAAAAATGACTTGCTCCTAATGTGTAAAATTCAAGTAATTTCTTTCTTACTTTGCTATTAAACGATTATGAGACCGCCTCGATGACCTATACAGATGGCGAGGCAGGTATAGTTCCCAGCCAATCCCTCAGTATTACAGCATTGTCGTGCTACACATGACAACTGAGTTCAATTAAACCAAACACAATCCAAATCCAGCTAAAACCAGCATAAGATGGTAGCTGGTTTAAGCTGGTCCTCCCAGCCTGGCAAAGCTGGTCAAGCTGGTAGGTCAGCTGAGCTTCCAGTCGAAACAGCTAAGTCCAGCTAGACCAGCTTAAAAGTGACCAAAACACAGTTAGACCAGCTTGCCTTATTTTTTTGTTTTGTTTGTTTAACTCTTTCGCCGCCATTGACGAGATATCTCGTCAATCAAGAGAAAACGCTTCCCTGCCAATGACGAGATTTTCCGTCTTTCCGCAATACCGCCATTATTTAAAGCCGGAAGTATTGCCCTATGGCAAGCGGCTACATGTCCTTGTATGTTGTAAAGATCGCTCTGAATGTGATCTCTATGAAAAGTCCGTCACAAAAATTGAATTATCTCTGCTTTTTGCTCAAAATTTGGTGTTTTTGCAGAAACCTACCCATATTCAAAAGCTGATTTCAAAAGAACCCTGAAGGTAGGATGAAACTTTTTTTTTTTTTTTTTTAAAGCAGAGGGTCTGTTCTTTCATTTTGTATATTGTATGTTTATATATTTAAAGAAGAACATTTTCTGGAAGGCATTAAACTTTGGTGAAAATCATGAAAAACGCTGGCGCTTGCTGGCAACTTTTTTAAAAACCGCTGGCAGTGAAAGAGTTAATCAACTCAAATTTACAAGTCACTATTTCAGCTTACTATTATTTATCTTGACTAATGATGAGTTGTTATAACTTGAAATATGTCAACTTAATTTCATAAGTTGTAGCAACTTATCTCTTAATAACAGTATGTTGAAATGACTTGTACATTTGAACAAAACAAAAATAAGGCAATAAAGCATTTTTTTACAGTGTGTGTTATAATATTTCCATAACAGAGTGAGAGCAGAAACCATATTAAACAAAAAAACACATCAGACACACTATTTTAACAGTAAGAGGCAGAAACAGCATGACGTCTTAAGATTTGCACCAGATCTTGCTAATTTGCTCAACACTACAGAAGATGTGTGAAAGTGAAGAGTCGTGTCTAAATCAATTTAGTTTTGCAAATAGGGTGATTATGCAGCTTTCTTCAATTAAAGCTCTTTGGGGATTTGGGTAGAAAGTTGTCAGTCCTGAAACGCATAAAATTGAACCAATTTTGAAACAATTCTGGTTACAGACAAAAAAACCACACACACACAACAGGCATCGCACCCTAAGCAACTAAATATTGCATATCTATTGCAAGAAAAGAAATGCTGTATTTCGTAATATTACCCTAAAAATAACGATCCTGTTTGATCCAGGTATTGGAAGGTGTGCAAACTGACGTGTGCTCATTCAAATGATTAAATCTGTGAACTAGTTGCTCTCTGAAGAAGATGGGGGCATATTTCTGTTGCTTGCAGTGATATTAAATGTACAGGGAGGAGAGACAGACTGGGTATGCCTGTGCTGTGTATTGTATGTGGGCCGACTGTCATTGGAAAAAGGTGATGGAAGACCTCATTTCATGGCCCTTAAAATGCTCTCTCTCCCTCTCTTTCTTTCTCTTTTTACACAGAGAGAAAAAGTGTTCCTGCCCACCAGTTCATCAGTATATGTAGGTCTTCTTTGACCCCCCCCCCCAAAATTGTCAGCCATGGTCAAGTTTACTGAACAAAAATCAATGTGCGTTTCTATGTGAGAAATGAAATGCACACTCACATATGTTGGTTCATTTTATTGTGGCGTAGCAGCAGCGCTCTGGCCCAGCGGGATAATATGATGCTTACTGCGATACGCCATCGCAGAGCTGAAACCATGCGCCAGCAATCAGAGATTTCTTGGGCTGTGTGCTTTATGTTGTGCTTGGCAGTGCAGAAAATACCAATGAGTGCTCCTTAACTTACAGCAACATTTTTTAAAAAGCTTAGGATGAACTTTTTAGGAGTATCTCATCAATTACCAACTCGTATGCGCTGCAGACCAAAGACCATGGACGCTTTAGGCCAAATCTAACTTGTATGACCTTGACATGTACTGTAACTCTGTGGTAAGTCCACTGTAATCTTTAGAAAGATTTGGTTCTCGAGGGAAGTTTTTGTGCTGTAGAGATTTCTCTTTAGGTGTCCTCGTTGCCCATGGGCACCCATGCTGTGTTCTTTAGGGAGGAGATCAGCCTTACAGCATGTACAGTATGTCACCGCACAAGATAACAAAAATTGACCAAATGTCATCTGCTACCAAATCTGAAAACTAACTTTTTTTAACCAATCATAGTTACTTTTAATCAGCTGGTCTCAAGTTTAATGGGTGTATACCGTAGATCAGATTTCATGAAGTGCAGACATTTGTCTTAGCAAGGTGACCACATCATTTTATCAGATGGATATTAATATTAAGCTGGATATTAAGCTTTGTAACCAAATTGCGAGACTTTTGATGTCTTTTTAAAAGGGTCATAGCATAAAAATCTGACTTTTCCATGTTTAAGTGCTATAATTGGGTCCCCAGTGCTTCTATCAACCTAGAAAACGTTAATAAGAACAACCCAGTAACTTTGTTTTGGTAAACCATTCTCTGCAAGAATATGAAAAATTAGGTCATTCTGAGCCTAAATTGAACAATTCCCCCCCACTCCCCCGTCTGTGCTATCCAACCACAGCAGTGCACAGAAAAAGAAAAAATAATGACAGTACAATTTAGTTTAAATTTCAACAAACCTCCATTATGGTGATCTGTGTTTGCATTTCATCAGCTCATTTGCATTAAAAGGGACACACCCAAAAACAGCACATTTTTGCTGGCGCCTACAAAGTGGTAATTTTAACATATTATAATAAATTATTGTGATTATTTTGAGCTAAAACTTCACATAAGCACTCTGGGGACACTGGAGACTTAAGGGCTCGTTATAGTTGTGCGTAGGTCCTACGGTGTAGCCGCGACGACGTAGGTTCCGCGTCGGTTTTCATTTATACTTTTGCGTCGCCGTCCGCGTCGACGTGCAAACACGCGCGCAGACCAATGGTAGGCAGTATCCACGGGTATAACCACAGTAGCAGCGTGACCGTCAAAGAAGAAGAAGCTTGGCAAGTAACCCACAAACCAAGAAGAAACAGCAACTTGTTGTGTATGATTTGAGAAGACCAGCAATGATGGAAGCAAATTAACAGCCACTTTTATTGCAGTTTGAGTTAAATCACTCCTCAACTTGGCCATTCTTTGTTTTCACCGTCGCAAACGCAAATATTTATGACGCAGTTTTTTAACCTGACGGGAGGGGTTCTGGTGGACCAATCAAAGCTCTTGTGGTCCGCGTAGAACTGACGCGCTGTTAAAAACAATGTACGCAGAGCTACGCCCAGGCTACGGATAGCCTACGCTGTAGCTACGGCGTAAAACTTCCGCACGACTATAAATCGCCCTTTATTTTACATCTTTAAAAAGTCTCATAATATGTCCCCTTTAAAATTAATGTCACATTTATTTGACATTTTATTACCTATGCACATTTATAATTTTTTTATGTGTGACTTAAAGGGATACTCCAGCCAAATATCAAAATTACCCCGTGATTTACTCACCCTCAAGCAATCTGAAATACAAATTTGTATTATCTTCCAGACTAACACATTTGGAGTTATTTTAGTAAATATATTTAAGAGGGTATAATAACTAGCTTCCGGTAACAACGCCATCTTGGATTCAAACGATTCATAAGAGTCACTGCGCAACGGACCTATGGCAACCAACGTTCACGAAGCTTAATCTCTTTTGCGAATCGCATGAGTCTAAGATGGTGTTGGAACCGGAAGCTAGTTATTATGGTTTATAGAATTTTCAATATGGATATTGTTCTACAAAATCACATTAATTACCCACATAAGACCTTTATTAACCCTTTGGATTACATCTGTCAAGGATAGATGCACTTTTTGGGCTTCAAAGTCAGAAGTTGTTCAATGATCCCTGTTGTCTACCGTTTTAAGCTAGGAATAGCAAGGACATTTACTTAAATAACCTCCAAATGTGTTTGTCTGAAAGATGATGGACATATGAATCTCAGATTGCTTGAAGGTGAGTAAATCATTTGGTAATTTTGATATTTAGCTGGAGTATCGCTTTAAGTATGAAGACTGTATGTGCTAATAAAATATCTAAGGCTGTAACAATTAATCGTGCAAATGTGCATTTTCTCAATGAATTAATTTTAACTATATTACAGTGAAATCCCGGCACGTCCAAAAGCCAGGGGGCGCTCTTGTGAAGAAACTCCCTTTCTGCCACAGAAGAGGTAGCATTTCAGGAAATGTCTATAATGATATTTATATCGCTGTTCTTCAAATTGTTTCAGGTATTTTCATGATAATAAAGATTATTTTGAATGATTTCAGATTAATCTTTGCAGCCCTAAAAATATCCACAATATATTTCCAAAATAATACAAAAATTTACCTAAGGATGTTCTTTAACTGAAGATCATACATACTTTTTTATCGGAGGGGAAAATTTTGCTATTAATAAATAGGGTGACCATACGTGCCATTCTTCCCGGACGCATCCCGTCCAGGATTTCGGTGCGTCTTCCGGAAGTCGTATTTGTTGACCGCATACGCCATTCAGTTAAAAACATAATATATACAATCGTAGTTTCATTCTTACCTTAAAATGTAACGGTTGCTTTTCTGTAATAATAATAATAATAATCCTCTATGACGTATGCGGCCGACAAATACGATTTCCGGAAGACGAACACAAAATCCTGGACGGGATGCGTCCGGGAAGAATGGCACGTATGGTCACCCTATTAATAAATATTGTTTAATCTTAGATCATTTGGTTTGTTACGATTATCTTCCTCTAGATCAAAATCTTGTGATCTTAAGGATAAAATGGCTAAAGCTGTTTATTCTTCCCGAAGTTGCATTCCCAATAATTTGGTGTAGCTTAGGAACTTGGCTGGAAACTGTAGGGATATATTAAAAAAAAAATGTACTTTGTATAAAAAATTCTGATGAATAGCACATTATTAACTTGTTTTTGATTTGCCCACACTTTATTTCATTCAAACTTTTGTAATATAAACATCTCTCAGTATGAAAATGTAGCCCTGACCCTTCCCTTAAACGTAAGAATAAAATGTAAATTATAATTATAAAAATTACAGTTTGTCATTAACTAGCTCAAAATGTTTAATAGAAACATAATTAATGTTCAATTCCTCAGAGGGCAGCGTGTTATGAAACAAGCCCCTTAGTCACAAATACAGCCCCCCTTCAAGGTCCTTGTGTAATTTGCACCCTGTCGATATGTATTCTCTTTTCTTCTTTCACATTTGTAACACCCCCCCCCCCCCACTCGCTGGTTTGCTTGTTGCTAGGTACTGTTTTCACACTGCTCATTGTATGAGTCCGAAGGAAATAGCATACATTAGACCCATCTGCTCATCAAACTACATCAATTACAGTATTTGTCCTCGAGTACCAACCCTCAAGGACGCCTTTGTCTGCATACTGTACGCATGCTCACTCAAAGCCACATACACTCCTGCCCAAGATTAGTTATATTCATAGTTGCAAGACAGACAGTTCGGGCTGAGATATGTGTCACAATGTTAACTGAAAGCTTTTGAGGGCGACCAATCGTGCACGTGAATGTCACTCCATCTCCTGTTAGCGAGACTGCCAGGATAAAGCAACGGTACGGTTCGACTTGGCATTTCTCGACTTCAAAACTGATCACATCAGACAGCGTTTAACCCGGATGCCCTTTTTGATAAGTGTTGTTTACGTAACCGGCCAATGGCCTTTTAGATGAGCGCAACACCATACATCACAACAAGTGTCTCAGAAATCAGAGCAGACAGATAGCGCATGTCTGACTGTAACCTGCAGAGAGTAGATTAATGGTTTTTATAATAAAAATTTTGTAATGATTGTGTCGAAAGCAACGTCTTTTGTCCCAGAACTCTTGTTCCTGTATGTGCAATGTTGGGACAGGTCAGTTTCTATACTGTATGTTTCCATTTTTACACTGTTTCGCTTTGGGGAAACATAAGCGGCTTATATTAATAAGACAGGATCAATGTGAAACTCACTGATGGGAGACTCATCAAGTCCCATGGTTTTAATAGCAGCTCAACAGTGGTGTAATGCTGACCGGGAACTGAGGTCTATCACCATCCGACACGGGCCGAGGCCGTATAATAGCCAGTTGATTATCGGCTGACTATTAGAAGCTATTCCTGCGTTTTTCTACAGTATTCCCAAGGGAGCCACATGACTCATTGCCCCTTGATTGATGCTTTTTGGAGTTTGTGCCCTCTCTCTCTGTAATTCCATAATCTTTGTACCTATGCTTGTCACTTCCTAACATACTTTACACTTGGTGTTGGTCCGCCAATAAAATAAAGCGAAAATGAATGCAGCAAAATAAAATGTGTAGTTGTAAATAGTCAAACCCTGCCAAGGAAAGTAAAGGAAGAGACGGAAAAAAATGTCTCCATGGAGAATAATCCTAATACGATACACATTGCTGCGCACTGCCAATTATCCAGACCTGAGTTTTTATTTTAGCTGTTGGTGGAGCTTACAGCCCCACTTCTAAAATGTAGGCACTCAAAAACTTCTCACGGGTTTCGTTTAACTATGGACCGTATTTTAAAAGCGCGGGGGCAGGTCATGTGACCCTCAAGGGCCAAACTAATTTGCATGCATTGTTCCTAATGGGTTCTATTGTGTTTTGACCCATTGCTTGGGTCTGGTGTAGACACAGGGTTAGGTCAAATCATAACGTAAATGGGGAGAGAATTGAGAATGAACGAAATTGCGAGAGCAACAAGGAGATTTGCAGCTCACGTCAGATGCGCACAAAGAAATGATTCGCCTCATTGCACTTACCTATAATTGGTTGTAATTGGTCAAATCTAAACCAGTCAACATACACTGTCCCCCGGTTTCACAGACTTAAAGGAAAACAACACTGCTTTTCAATATTTTACTATCTATCTTTACTAACTATCTTTCTTCAATGCGTGCACTTAATCTTTGTACAGCGCATTGTGAATGTGTTAGCATTTAGCCTAGCCCCATTCATTTCTTAGGATCCAAACATGGATGAATTTAGAAGCCACCAAACACTTCCATTTTTCCCTATTTAAAGACTGTTACATGAGTAGTTACACAAGTAAGTATGGTGGCACAAAATAAAACATGGCGATTTTTTTAAGCCTATAAAACTGAGAACTGTATTGTATGGCGGAAGAGCACTTCAACCTTGGGCGGAGTAATATTGACGGAAGTTTGAGCGAGAGGGGGAGGAGTCATGAGAGATGATGTTACTGCATGCCGAGGTCAGAGTTGCAAAATTTAAGTTGAAAATTGTAATATATTTTAGGATCTACAAATTGAAGTATTTTTTTTTAGTTTTTTCACCTTAAAGTGAGAGATTTAAATTGATAAAACTATTTTTTTTTTACCAATTGAAGTAGGTTTTTATGAGAAACACACGAAGACAGCAAAATTTTATAATCCTTGACCTTGAGAAAAACTCCCTTCTTGTTCTCATTTTCCTTACATTTATGCTAAATTTGATTATAAAGATAGTAGTCTTAAAGTTAATTAACTAGTCCCTAAATAAAATCCAAAAGTTAAAACATTACTATAATGACATTACCTTCTTATTAGAGATCATTTCAAAATTCCAAACCAATTACCATGATTCTTGCAGAAAACGGTCCACTTGAAAAGGTGGATTTTTGTAAAAACAAATAGAATTTAATTTTTTTTAGGAAGCACCTGGTAGCTTAATTGTTAAAATGTTAACCATGCAACTGTTTTGTTTAAAATGTTCAAACATGCTTTCCAGTCTTGTAAAAGCACCGGTGCATCCCAGAGCCATAGCCGAATTGAGGGTCAGATGGATGAATGATAGCTTCCACATTGTGTCCACTATGAGTCTCAGAGTGTGTTAACCTTTAGTGAGCATAGCCTATAAAGAAATGATACTCCTCATAATACACTAGCCTTTACCTCTGCCCTTCATTTACTATTTGGTTTGTCTAGTTTGGTATAGTTATTACTGTCCATCTTGTTTGATAAAGCCTTTGTTTGTGTTCCTTGTGATAATTTATTTTGTTTAGTTTTGAGGTTCTTCACACAGTTGCCTTAACTTTCCATACCTCTGATGCTGAGAAAAGCTGATGGCTTGTTCATATTATGTACTTCTTGCATTCAGTGCTGAAATGCAATTTTCTTCCCTAACACAGGAACAAAAATATGCAACATTATGACACTATATGGAGATGTGATCTTAAATGCAGTAAACACATTTCGTGCGAGCGCTCGTCTTTTGAGACATCAAAAAGATGGTGAATGTGTCTTACTAAAAGACACCAGCATCATGGGCTATTAAAGTTCAAAGGCTTGCGGTTTTTATACGTTCCCCTGAGACAAGACCAATTATGTTCTTCACCATAATGGCATTCTCATGTTTTCTGCACTCGAAAATGGAGGAAAGCTAAATAAAAGCCAAATCAATTAATTAATCATGATAAATAGCTGTAGGTAAACATAAACAAACTTAATTCCAGTTTTGGTTTTCTTTTAGCTCTTCCTCTTTTTTTAAATGATTTTCACAAAAGTGTAATGCCTTTCAGAAAATTTTCTTTTTTAAATATATAAAGAGTTTGATTGCAAAATGCAATAAATTAATTTTAACTAATTTCGGTAAAAATTTGTTTTCTATACCGACAAAGTGACAAGATGAAAAAAATTGTTTTCTATACCGACAAAGTCACAAGATGAAAAAAATATTTTTTTTTTTCCGCAAAATGCAATGAATCCATTGAATCAATATATAAATGTGCATTCATCTTTGCCATGTTATATTCATTTAGTTGACTAGTGGTATACAGTGATTAAAAAAATAAACATTAATGGCATTAATCGCAACACTTACTTTGTCATATTAAGATTACTGTCATTGCTGCTGTTATACTTGGGATGTCGTCGCTGAACTTTTTTGACCATGATCAGCTGTAAAATGTTTTGGTCCCGCTCGATTTTTGTTTGGGTAAAATAATGGAAAGTTTTTCATAAGATCACCTGGGGTCAATGTGTTAGCATGACAGAAGCTTGATACTGTCGGGAGAACAAGCAACAGCCAGCATTTTTCCATCTCCCGAGTGCCTCTCACGTAAATTGTTTGATTTTGATGGCTCACCTTTCTTCCCCACCACAGGAAACCACCACAGGTTTATCAATGACATCAAAAGTAGTATTTTGTTTTTGTTTGTTTGTTGATCACGAAGTAGAAAGTAGATGAGGAAAACCATGTGTATTCAAAGCGCCGCTGTTGTTAATTACAATGTGATGAATGGTGCGCTCTGATTTGTCGAGCGGATTTATTGCATTTTGCAGAGAAGGAGGAGTGGCTTGTGTCGCATTTTGGGGAAAAAAAGGGAGAAAAGATGATGCCAAATATCAGATTTTGTGTAAAATGAAGAATTTACTTTTTAATAATGACCAATACAACTAATTTTATTTAAAAATTGAGTTTATCGCGTTTCGGAAACAAACTCTTCATTTAAACATACAAAATATCAAATGAAAGGACAAACACTCTGCTTTACAAAAAAAAAACCTTTTCAGCCAAATCTTCATTTGTTCTCTTTTTATCACCTCTCAAATACGGATAGGTCTCTTCAAAAAAAAAAAAAAAAAAATTTAGCAAAAAGCTGAAATAATTCTATTTTTGTAAAGGACTTTTAATAAAGATCACATTCAGAGCCATGATCAAAACATACACAGAGTTTGAACTTTTTGCCCTTCGGGAATACGTCCGGGTTTTATAAGTTGGACAAGAGCGCCACCTGGTAAATAAAAACGGAAATATACTCGTCATTGGCAAGGAAGTGCTTTCTCTTAATTGACGAGTTAACCCGTCAATGGCGGGGAAAGAGTTAGAAGCTTGTTCCTAAAAATAGGGAAAGTGTTATTTTGGCAATTTTAGTGTACACACTTTAGCTTTAAATTAGTCATTCAAACAAATATGATTATTGTGATGATAACTATTTAAAGCACCATCATGTCATTCACATGTATGTGTTTCTTTCTCAAACAGAATTGTACTGTTTTTCTTTCCATGCGTTTACATTGAATGGGCACTAAGGCTTTTAAGCTTATAAAAAAAGAAAAACAATCACTTTAAAAGTATAATCAAAGTGCTTCAAATGACATATGTACTGTATTCAGTCTACCAGAATTACAATAGTTACAAAAGAGTGGCCACTTTGATTTCAAATTCTATTAGTGATATGATGTAACATATATAGATAATTATTTTGCTATATAAATAATATTAAATTAAAATGAGAGAGAGAGAGAGAGAGAGAGAGAGAGAGAGAGAGAGAGAGAGAGAGAGAGAGAGAGAGAGAGAGAGAGAGAGAGAGAGAGAGAGAGAGAGAGAGAGAGAGAGGAGAAGAGAGAAAGTCAGACAGGAATATTTATGAGTCACACCATTTGTATAAAAACTACACATAACAGGAATCATCTTATTACTTTCCAGTAAGCTGGAGTGTTATGAGGTATGAGACTGTATATAAATGATCTGCAATCTGCTACCGTACATCATCTACAGGATCTAATCAATATATGAGGGGACATAGTTTATAACATGAAAAAAGCTGCCATCCACCACACAAACCAAAATGTTTAGTCATCTATCTATCTGTCTGTCTGTCTGGGATCTTTATTTTTAAGAGTTTAGGTACAAGAACAAACCAACGATTATGGAGTTCATGGTCAAAGTCTCCATTTTCATCTAGAAGTCCAGCAAGTTCAATTAAATCCACAATGAGAATTAATTGGATGCACAATCAATTTTGCACAAGCATCTTTTATGTAGCAACCCAGGGCAAATGTTAACACCGTCCACCCAACAGACTAATTAGAGGACATGATGCCTCCAGAAGGTGCTGATATATGGCTCTCTGAAGTCATTTGGGCTTGTTTTGTATGTACCTGTCCAAACAGGCAGAACAAGAGAAGTGCGCAAATGAATGTCAGAACATCCTAATTAATGCCATTACATTTTCATACACATTCCAGAAAATGAGGCTTTAAGAACATTTAGATCCATGGCAACTACGTTCAACATGTAATCATGCGATTGTCCTCCCTCCAGCTTTCGATTGCTCGCTCCCTGGCCTTTCGTTTTTCTCTCACCCGCCCCCTTGTTCACACTACCTCCTAATGGACAACGTGTGAATGTTAAGTACATCCGTTGACGTGTAACATTAGCAATTTCCTAACACAATCTGGACAGTCTGCTCTGATTTAAAACCCTTTGACTTAATGTGCCCCTTAGAAAAATGTCCTTAAATGCGAAATGTTGCGCACTTAATATAAAAATAAACTGAATGCATATTAAAATTCCGCAAATGGTTCAAGTTCGTTGATTTTACTACAACCAGTGACAATCAAACAATGTTGATTGAGTTCTAGATTTTAAATCAAAACGGTGAACTCATTGGGGAGTCGATTATGTTATGAATCAGTTTGCAAGAAAGCATTGAGAAAATAAAGTACTGCTCCCAGGTTACAAATGATCATCCATGTTCATTCATCAAGTAAAGCCATGGTTTCTAGTGTCTGTACAGTAGATCATCATGAGTGACACCCTCAAATTGGCTGTAATAGTCTTGAAATAATCAATACATTAGAGTTATCAGCTATGCCTATGTCACGCCTATGCCAATAAGCCTAGGGGGGCGTGTACTCCAAAGCGTTTACGCCGACATTTCAAATGTTTCTAATGGAAGCGCTGCGCTTTTCAAGAACGTCAGCAGCTGGCGGGTTTTCTGTTTTTTCCCACACTCAGTGCCAGAGTTGAAAAACGCTCAGCTCATCAATGTCACTTTTAACTTGCCCGTCCAATCACAGTGGAGGATGGGTGGATGAAAAAATATCACAACAGCCATCCGGCGCATCGTTTAACGACTGATAAACAAAACAGAAATACCATAGCAACCAAAGCGCTTAGCTGATAAAACGTTGGCAAGCGCCTATAGTTGGTGTCCATCTGGCGTTTTCAGGCGCGTTTGGTGGGTAACACTTAACTTCCTGGGCCTGTTGACGTGGACAAGATCGACATTATCATAATTTCTCCGGCTTTGACTCACAGCCTGTAAGTTAACTTAACTCCTGTTAGCATTGCATTCCGAGCGAATCTTTCAAACATGGTAAGGAGCGTCACATTTCCGGCTGACGTCAGAGGTATTCAGGCCAATCACAACGTACAGATTAGCGGCCCAATCAGGGACACAGCGCTTTCAGATCAAAGAGCTTTGTACAAAATCAGTGTGTTTCAAGAAGACATGGCTATCTGGAGCTACAAAAATGTATGCTATGTGGAAAATAATGTGTTTTTGAACCATAAACCACGCAAACACATTGTATTATACCAAATACACAAAATAACATTGTTTTTTAGCAATGAAATAAGTGCACTTTAAAAGAACACACTCAAAATGGCACATTTTTGTTTGCACCTACCTAACATGCTTTAATAAAATAATCTATAGGATATTTTGAGCTAAAAACTTCACAAACGCACTCTGGAGACAGCAAAGATTGATTCTACATCTTAAATCTCATAATATATGTCTCATAATAATATAATAATAATATGTCTCCTTTAAAATTTGATGTAAACTACATTTGCATGATCATTTCTAAACAAAATACAGTATTCACATTCAACAATGAAACCTCCAAAACAACAGAGGGCAGCAGTAAGTGCAGTAAGTTGTTGTAATGGCAACCACACAATTGCATATTATTGCTGCATACATCTGAATGTATCTAATTTTTTCTTGTTTAATGCTTGTACCGTGTCAGCTCCCCAGTTTTAGCTTGCTCGTGTATGTCTACACACCAAAAACACTACTTCTTTTGAAGATAGCTAATCATAACCCAAACACAGCTCGGAATCGGGGCAGTTTTGTAGATTTCTCTTCCACAGTCTCTATAAAGGTGTTTTCAGCCTGTTCTGTAAATTCCCAGCCTATATTTTCTATAACTTTGTTTGGACACCATAGTGCAGGTTATGCTAGTGTTTTACAGCTTCTGAATGTAGTTTCTGCAGTTATGCAGAATAAACGGAAAGAGAAAACCGGTTAAAGGATATACAGAGTTGACTTGACGGGCATCATTGTGCCTTCAAGAAAGCAGCAGGTAATATAAGTTTAATCATTTCATCGGCTCGTTCCATGAACATTAGCCCTTGAAACTGGAGCATTGTAGTGATGCCAAGTGAGTTAGTGCTGAGAAGCTGGAACAGTGTGTGAATAACATGAGCCTCCAAAGCCTGCAGCAGGTGAGAAGATCAGTAATTGCCTTTTTTTACACTGGCAACCCACAAACACACACACACACACACACACACACACACACACACACACACACACACACACACACACACACACACACACACACACACACATTCGCTCAGTCTTTCCAGACAGAGCTGTTGAGACCCAGCCAGCAGATGATTGGCAGGAACTCAGTCTTTGCTCGTTTTTTGCTCTCAGGTTGAAAAGAAGCTATCCAAAACCTGCAACTCCCACAATTTACCCAAGGAGAAAAAATACAGCAGATCTTTCTGCTTCAGCACTCTTATCCCTCAAATCCTCAACCGAGAACTTTCACCCACCTGAGTCTAAAATGCAGTATATCTATAGAGACCATCTCTATCTCGCCCTCACCTCCTGTCTGTCACACACGGCTTGAATTGAGCGTTTCGATCGCTCGGTTTGAATACATCTACATGCGTTGTTTCTCTCAAAACGGTGGCCCCTGAGTATTTCTAAATATACAGAGAAATTACAAAGAACAAACTTGGCTCCATTTTCATAATTGGGCTTCGCTGCCAAGCACAACTGCTTGGCTTGCACACTCACGAGGAGAGATCGATAGTTCAGTGAAAGCTGACTGCTTATACTTTAGGGAAGTTGGGAACGCACGCAGTTCCTTCCAAGTTTCTTGAGCTTTTTATGGTGAAGGCCTATTATCTACTCAGATTTAAAGGCATGTCGGATTCCAAGACGGATGTGAGAGCTACATCAATCAGGCACACGAGTCCGTAAGAGCTGACCTCTGATTTGAAGGCGTAACAAACTCGAACAGCCCCGGGCAGAAACAGGGAGTCGCTCTTCACGCTGAGCCGAGATCTGTTGTGCACCGATTTAACCGGGACTTTGGTAGGGCATCTTCTCCCTGAGTTTCACCACAGCTGGGTGGCAATGAACCACCTGGTCCATGCCTCTCTATCACTCTCTTGGGCATCCATCCTACTCAATGCTCCAACCCTGAATACATCAGCGTAAAGTAACCTCTAATCCAATTGGATGGCGCGTCCACCGGTGCCCTCGGTGAATAGAGTCACCACCCTTCCCCTTGGCCCTCCACTTGTACAAATTCAAGCATGTCCACTCCGTTTTATGGATTGTTTATATTGCTTTCAATTACCTTCCCATGTCCCACAGTGAAGTCAGTAAAGTTTTATATGCTGGAAATGACTCTCCAGGCACCCATCTCAACCATAACCGCCGCTACCCAGACAGAACCTCTCCCTGGCCCGGCCAATAAATCATATTTAGAATTCATCAAAATAATTTAGAGTTTATTAGGGTTTATATGCCAATCCGAGCAGCGCTCTGGGCTTTGCCTTTTTATTCCTGGTGGTCGGTTGTCAGTTGTTAAACTTATTAATAAAGCTAAAATCACACAGCATTGCAACTAAATTAAATTTCACAGCTCTGGATGTTCTCAATGAAACATAGCTCATTTAAACCTTGAAGCATTTTTCTGGAATTGTTTTATGTTATCTTGAGTTTCTGCGACACATGGACTCGACCCACCTCTGGAAAAACTTTAATAGGGAACAAATGGTTTTTGACAACGGTTTGTTTTCAAGATGTCCACTGTCAGTAATAGCCCTTAGTTTATCATATCTTGCCTATACACACACACACACACACACACAACCGCCTTGTTTTTGTTTTTGTTTTCAGTAAATGTTCTAGTAAACAAGAACAAACAAACTAAAGCAGGAAGATTCTGGTTTGAAAACACACAAGAATAGCAATCAATATCTAATCTACCTCAAATCAGTCCTGATGCAACTGAACAAAATGCAAATGTGCACAGAGAGAGAAAGGTAAACAGCAACAGGGATTTATTGCAGCGGTCAATAGATGTTTTACAAGCACTGTTTTGCTGAGTTTTTGAATTTTCAATGCAGGAGGGTCAATGAAAAAACAAGCTCCTAAAAACATTTTTTTTTTTTTTATCTTACCATCATATTTTTGAGTCAGGAACAATGTGTTTAAAAGTTTTGTTTATTGAACAGCATTTCAGTAATTATTTTTATCAATATACTTTTTGTATCCCCATTCAAAAATGTCAGGTGGTACAACCAATCATTGTCTATTTGCCAGATAAGTTTTAATGCGCTTCCTGTGTCAGGCTAATTCTTTGTTTATTTGATAGTGGTATTAAAATTATAATTTAATTATAATTCTGAAAAGAATTTGAACATGTACAGTAAAACAACTTTACCTAGAAAAACTAACATTTGAGAACTATACATTTAACTCTTTTCCCGCCAGCACTTTTAAAAAAAAGTTGCCAGCCAGCGCCAACATTTTTCATAATTTTTACAAAAGTTTAACATATAGTGTAATGTAAGTTTCAAATATATAAACATACAATATATCAAATGAAAGAACAGACCCCGTTTCATCCTTCCTTCATAAGTTCTCTTTTTATCACCTCTCAAATATGGGTAGGTTTCTTCAAAAACACAAAATTTTGAGCAAAAAGCTGATAATTCCATTTTTGCGAAGAACTTTCGATAGAGATCAGATCAAAACATACACTGACATACAGCTGTTATGCGATACGTCTGGGTTTTATAAGTAACGGTATTGCAGAAAGCTGGAAATAATCGTCATAGAGACAGAGCGCAAGGCGTCATAACCTGAAAACCACACCCACCGGGGTAAAAACAATTCATCCGTCTCCATTGACTTTGTATTGCGAGACGCTGCCTCCTTGTCATTTCTGGCTCATAACAAAAAAAAACTGAATAATGCCTAAAAGCTGTTGTGTGACAGGGTGTACAGCTAACAAGCCAAAAAAACAAGAAATAAGTTTTTATAAGCTGTCGACCCCCAAAAAACGAGCGTTTAAAGACACAAAAGTAGAAAACAGGCAACTTTTCATAATACTACTATTGGTAGAACTTTTTTCTCCTTAAAAGGCTTAGTTTTATGGCTCGACAGCTTATAAAAACGTATTTCTGGGGTTTTTTGGCTTGTTAGTTGTACATCTTGTCACACAGCAGCTTTTAGGCATTATTCTGATTTTGTTATAAGCCAGAAAAGACAAGGAGGCGGCCTCTCGCCATGCAAAGTCAGTGGTGGGCATGGTTTTCAAATTAGCATAACTGCGATCTGTCTCTATTGGCAGGGAAGCGTTTTCTCTTAACTCGTCAATTGCGGGGAAAGAGTTAAAGGAATGGATATCCTAAAAAAAGAAAATGCTGTCATAATTTACTCACCCTCACGTTGTTGTAAATCTGTATGAGTTTCTTGATTATGTTCAACACATAAGAAGATATTTTGATAAATGATGGTAAGCACACAGTTAACTTTACCCATTGACTTCCAAAAAAAGGAAAAGCAAATACTATGGAAGTCAATATGTACAGTCAACTGTTTGCTAAACATAATTTGTCAAAATATCCTCATTTCTGTTTGACAGAATAAAGAAACTCATACAGGTTTACAACAGCATGAGGGGGGAGTAAATTATGACAGCATGTTCATTTTTTGAACTATCCCTATAAAAACAAAAAATGTTTAACACGTTAACTGGCGCTGTCCTGTGAGCGGGACACCGAAGTTTACTTCAATATTTTTCATGTAAATGTTGTTCTATCACGACAAACTATATTGGAAAAGTCTAAGAATGTAGTTTTCATATTTCAAAACCTTTTAGCAGTGATAATAATGCGGTAACTGTAATTTATTCATTTGTGATAAGAATATGCAGCAAACTAGAGCTGTAATCGGGCCTTAAAAGTTGGGCCCGAAATGTCCGGAGCCCGACAGAATGCAGCCCAAACCCGAACGTACATTTAGATTGACAGCTTTTTAAAAGCCCGAACCCGTTTACAGCCCGACATTATTTAAATGTGCGCACACACACAGCTTTTGTCAAGAATGAGAAATTTACACAGGTTTTAACATTATTTATTCATGACTAATAATCTACACGCCACTTGGAAGTTGAAACAAAGAAATAAGTAATCTGTAACATTGTAACATCTCATTCTAAATAGGCTTATGCAATACACTATAAATATGCCAATAAAATTATTATTTCTTAACGAATTAAATTAAGATAATACATTCTGAATTAAGATGGGTATTTGGCAATAACGAAATTAAGAGGCAGGCTCCGCGGGATTTGCGTCGGCACTTCTCTCCATTACTGCCAACATTAGTCTATATCCTCTGTCTAAATTATGTAAGACTCGATTCATATTTAGTTATACATTGAAAAACCTACTCACCAAGATTATGCTACATGTTTTTGATGAGGAAAATCATTAAATCCACTGTAAATGAATTCAGCGCGATCCTGCGCTACTGATTTGAACTTGACCGCTCATTTACCTCACAAAGCCGGAGCGGAAGCCCGAGCCCGCCCCGAGCCCGTGTAAAATGTTAGAAATGAAGCCCGAGCCCGTCGGGTCCCGACGGGTCCCGTCGGGTTCGGGCAAAGATCTTCAGCTCTACAGCAAACCTCACAGCAAACCAACACAAACCTCAGTTTTTTCATAATTCTATGTATTAAAAATAATACTATATTGCATTTTTTTAATTATGGCAAATAAATGTGAACTGCTATAAAAATATATTTTTACCTCCAGACACTTCTGTAAAAAAAAAAACCAATACATTAATGAGGCTATTTATCAGTTTTTGAGAGAAATCTACAAACTTTTCATTAAGCCATAAAGACCACATGTGGTTCACTGGATGATGTGATAACATGTTTACTGTTTATACTTGTTAAAATTTTAATAAAAGGCCCATGATTGTGGTTGTATTTATGAAAACCAAAATTAAAATTAATTACCCGTATCCCAACAACTAAAAATTGTTTATAAGAAAGGTTTCGAACATAAGGTAATGCATACAGTACCCTTTCTGTCATTTTACAAAGTTTGAGATACCGAAAATTTTTTATTTAATAAAAAATCAGAAAATGGTGAGGGGGAAATGATCAAAATGAAACCTTACCATTATACCTTATCATCATGAATATTAATTTGATGATGTACTATGGCTATGTTTTTTTTTTCATATTAACTGACGTACTGCATCAAACACAGATTTAGTCTTAAAATTGTGTTAAGATATAAAAATGCATTGCCTTTTAAAAGTAAAGAATGCTACTCTCTTCCAAGACTTTTTTGGCCTTACCTGTCTTAAAGCATCATTTACCCCTCTTAATCATGGAAGTAGTAAATGACATTGGCTTGGTTAAAGCCGTACGCCGACAATGGCAGGCGCTGCGCCGTCGTTTGGTAATAAGAAGAAAAGTAATCAACAAGGCCTTCGACAGGCTTTCTCTTTTCATTTGGTTGGTTCTTCTTTATTTGCCTCAGTTGAGGTTTTGTTTATCAACTGGATGATTGTGAGGCACTTAATTACGCCACACTCCAAACTGCAGGTTTCCCAGGCAATAAGCTCCTTGGAACAGCGACTTAGTAGAGCAAAGTGGTGTGGACGTTCGCTGACTTCTTAAGCAAGTGCTGTGACTCGCATGATTAAGATTACAGGCTCTGGAGACAAATAGGACTCAAGCTGGTACGACGCGTGTGCCTCAATGTTCCTTGGGGTGTCTAAAGTCTATTTTGATAGTTGCTGCTGCACCCAAGGTTTATAAGCTTATCACTGGACTGCTGTATTTGGTGCTGTTGGTTTTTCTGTCTGAGCATTTCCAGCTAACATCAGCAGAGTGTTGGAGGAGCAAGTTACTTTAATTCTGTTTAGACCTTTAAAGGGCAGGAATGTAAAAATAACTTTTAATAAAATTATATCTTATTTTTTCCCTGCCATGACTCCAACAGGAGCACAGTCTAGGGTGTTAACTCAATTAAAAATAAAAGTATCTTGCCTAAAACATACTCGAACATAGTCAAAGTTTAAAAAAAATATATATTGTATTACATTTATTTGTTAAAAAAAGTTTTAGTAACTTTAGAAATAGGCCAATGAAATTAAAAAGGGGAAAAGTTTTCCCATGATAAAAAGATGCCTTTTTTCTCAATATTCTCATTTTATAAGGCTTAAACACGTGCCAAATTTAGCTCAACCTAAAAAAAAAATATTCTAAAGATTCTAGTGCCTGTTACCTAAAACTTGTTAATTCAGTTAATTCAGCTGCTGTAAAACTTTCACCTATCAGTTTTCATAAAAAATATAAAAGTCTGAGGATTGTTTGCAAAGCATTTTACTTTCACGCTTATCCACACTGTCAGACATGAATAAAAAATGGTCCATACCTGTCACTGCGGTGGTACGCTTTCAAAAAGTAAACATTTGGACCTAACAAGTTCACATTAGTACCTTAAAGGTAAAAAAAAATATTCATTGGATTAACTCAATAAAATTGTGGGCAAGATTTCCATCCAATGTGAATGTTTACCCCTAACTAATAAAAACTGCTTTACACAATAAATATATATTGAGTTAATCCAACTCAATTTAAAGTAAATGGCAATACTCAATTAGTTGCCTCAACTCAATTTAGTGTAGTCTGAATAACTCGATTTAGCATAGTTTCAATAACTCAATGTAGTGTAGCTTGAATAACTCAATTCTGTTATTTTATATACAATGTTTTTATATCTTACTTATTAGCACAAGCACATGTTAGCATGCTAATAATAATAACATATGATACTTTGGATGAGCATGTGAGAAGAGACTGATCTCCAAACAGGTCACATACACAACCTAACCACAAGCGCCACTCTTCTGCACCATGGTAACCAATTTGAAAAAATAAAACACAAACGCTTCTAAATCAATAAGATAAACAGACATTAAACACTATTAAGTCTTTCTCTTTACCTAAAAATGCATAAAATAACACTTAATTAAAAAATTACTCTCCAAAAGCAGTTGCATGCATTGTGACGGACTTTTCATAGAGATCCCATTCAGAGCGATCTTTAAAACAGACACGGACATGCAGACGCTTGCCATAGGGCAATACTTCCGGATTTAAAAAGTTGCGGAAGGGCACCACCTGGTGGATAATAGCGGTATTGCGGAAAGACAGAAAATCTCGGCATTGGCGGGGAAGCATTTTCTCTTAATTGACGAGATATCTCGTCAATGGCGGGGAAAGAGTTAATGAGGTATTTTAAATTAATTGAACACAATTTTAATGTCATTTCTAAGAAGTGCTTGAAATTTTTTTTTTTAAGTGCATACTGGTACCAAATTCATATATATTTGTACCTAAATGGTACAGTATCAGGACATTTTTAAAGGGTAGTGCCCCGGTGACAGCTTGGGACCATGTTTTTTCCTGACCGTGCATCAAGAATTGTTGGGATTGTGAAATACTGGAACATCAATGCCTAAATAGCTATTTGGCAATTAATTAGTTAATTAATTAATTAGTTACATTTATATAGCGCTTTTCCAGTGCTCAAAGCGCTTTACATATGAATGGGGGAATCTCCTCAACCACCACCAATGTGCAGCATCCACCTGGATGATGCGATGGCAGCCATATTGCGCCAGAACGCCCACCACACACCAGCTTATTAGTGGAGAGGAGACCGAGTGATATAGCCAATTAGTATGAGGGATGATTAGTAGGCCAATGGGCAAGTTTGGCCAGGATGCCGGGGCACACCCCTACTCTTTTTCGAAGGACATCCTGGGATTTTTAATGACCACAGAGAGTCAGGACCTCGGTTTAACGTCTCATCCGAAGGACGGTGCTTTTTGACAGTATAGTGTCCCCTTCACTATACTGGGGCATTAGGACCCACACAGACCACAGGGTGAGCACCCCCTGCTGGTCTCACTAACACCTCTACCAGCAGCAACCTGGTTTTCCCAGGTGGTCTCCCATGCAAGTACTAACCAGGCTCAGCCCTGCTTAGCTTCAGTGGGCAAGCTGTCTTGGGCTACAGGGTGATATGGCTGCTGGCTATTAGTTAGCATTATCCATAACTCACATGACATCTCTGTAGAAAATTCGTCTATAAGGGAAATTGTTAATTGCAATGCAGTAAAGATGCTAACAACATTAACAACAACAATAGAAATAATTACAATAATAGTTAATTATAGCAAATTATATACAGTATAATCATGTTCCTGTTTTATGTGTTTTTCAAGTTAAGCTGCTCTAAAACAATCCAACATTGTTTAAAAAAACTCTATATAAGTGAGTTTCACTTAACATGGTTTTAGAGAAGTACAGTACATTTGATTCACATTGTTTCTATGGAGAAATATCAAGGTTAGCGCTAGACTATTATTGGCTTATTCCATTAATCTCCTTTTAGCTCACGAGTAGCTTTAAATGGCTCCTCTGAGCCTATTAACTTACATTTTGCAGAAATGTACCCATGCGTGCAGAGAAACTTTCATTTTCACCAAGGCTAAGGGGGCCAACTTACCCGGGACTGTTTTTCATATTGACCTTCATGCCGGATCTCATTATCTCCACATGATGTCTATTTATGACAACCCCATAGATCAGATCAGGCCTCGTAGAGCGACTTTAGTGACAGTTAACATTTCACTAAGCCAGCTTGGAGCCTTCAACATCTAATGGGGATTTTTAGGTCTTCCAAAAGAGAACTTGACAGCTGGATGGGTAGAAGAAGAAAGGAAGGGGAGAAGAGTTTCATTTAGTGTAGCATACTTTAATCGCTCTGGGGGAAAGCTATGGACAGGTAGATTCTACTAATAAAGCTCAATCGAAGGGTTCAGTTGGGTTCAGTTGTCTACGACTGTGACATGCCCACCAGCTTGACTCTATTACGCTTCTCTACGCCGGGCTGAAGTGTCGATGTAAGAGAGCGAGAGAGATTAATTCACCTCTGCCAGATGTCAAATGAGAAGTTGTGCTATGTTATTAGGACATTTCTCAGCCAAATTCCTTCTGGTACATTTTAATCTACAACACAGTGGATGAGGGCTTTGGATTTGCTTCATTTATTATGGGAAAATGTTTTTCTTATTTGCTGCTGTTTATGGAAATTCCTAGGAATGAGGACTGATCATTTACCATAAGGGGTAAATATTGGACAGAACACATTCTGGGTTAAAGATGACCTAATGTTGGGTTATTTTTATGCAACCATGGGGTATAATAACCCACCATTTGGTCAATTTTAACCCAGCAGTGTACTATGTCCAATATTTACCCATTATTGGTCAAAAACAACCCAGCCATTTTCAGACTGAAACATGTCTAGGTTTCAACAACTTTCCCCGTAGACATGTCAGGGGTCATCAGGTCTCAAACATCTGGGACATTCCTGTTGATGTTTGTTTGCTAGATCTTGCATGGCCAAGCTTAGCGACCTGGCTAGTATCCCCATCCCCTTCGCCCAATTGGGTCGTTCTGCTTCGTATGTGCTGACAGACTGATTTATTTACACTCTGACCGGGCTGCATTTAGGGAATAGGTGGGAGCAGTCAGGCTAACACCTTCTTGTGCCCTTCTTTTTACTCGTGCTCTTCTGAAATAAACTTCTGATAGATTCGCCTCCATTAGCTACACAGTCTGTATAGCTCATCGCAGTGCATTGTGGGATTGCCTTTTTATTAAAGCGTACATGCAGTACTGCCTTAAAATGCGAGCCATAAAGGAGTCTTAGGATAGCAGGTTTAGGATGAATTACAATGCTGCTTGCTTAGGGAACTCAAACCCATTTTCATGAAATGCTTATATATAGCACACAGTTAAAAAGTAGAGTAATACATACGCCAAATGGCAATTTTGCATGCATATGATACGCCAGTCCTTCCTGTACACTTATACGGCGTATCTTTTCGTGTCGTTTTTTTTTTATTCGTTTTTAAACCATTGTCGCTTGGAGTTGGGATTAGAATTGGGGTTTAGGTTAGGATGTAATTTTATTTAACAAAAACTTGCTCTAACCCCAAACCCAAGCGACAATGGTAAAAAACCCAGAAAAAAATTAGACACCAAAAGATGAGATGTACCGTATAAGTTAACAGGAAGGACTGCCGTATCATATGAACGCCAAATTGAAACTTGGCGTATGTATACCATGACTTTTCAACTGCGTGCTATTTATATACATTTCATGAGAATGGACTGGGAACTCACTAGTGCTGCGTACACACCAAATGCGAAGCATTGTGTTCCTCGCTCTAGATTGCTTGCGAGATTTAACTTTATGTCATGACAATTTTTCGCTTGAGTATATTTTTGAGTAATTCGCCCTTGCGCAAGTTCGTATCTATTTGTGTTTTTGCATGGACTTTTATGTAATCTACTTGGGCAAATCGTTGGATTAGCGATTGGTGTGTACGCCCTATAAAAACACTGCCAATGTAATTTTTTTTATTTATCTTCAAATATATGCACAATATTACAGAGCCCCTAAGGGGACATGGGGCAAAAATTAAATAAAGTTTAGTTTTGCGTGCTCACGTGAAACCTTCGCGTGCGCACATGAAACTTATCGGGTGCGCACGTGAAACTATCACGTTTAGTTTTGTGTGCGCACGCGAAAGTTTCACATGAGCACGCGAAACTAAACGCAATAGTTTCACGTGAGCACGCGAAACTAAACGCAATAGTTTCACGTGAGCACGCGAAACTAAACGCAATAGTTTCACATGAGCACGCGATAGTTTCACGTGAGCACGCGATAGCTTCACGTGAGCACGCAAAAGTTTCACACGTGAGCACGCGAGAGTTTCACACGTGAGCACGCGAAAGTTTCACACGTGAGCACGCGAAAGTTTCACACGTGAGCACGCGAAAGTTTCACACGTGAGCACGCGAAAGTTTCACACGTGAGCACGCGAAACTTTCACACGTGAGCACGCGAAAGTTTCACACCTGAGCACGCGAAAGTTTCACACGTGAGCACGCGAAAGTTTCACACGTGAGCACGCGAAACTTTCACACGTGAGCACGCGAAACTAAACTTTTGATTTTTTTTACCTCAATGTCACCTTAGGGGCTCGGTACAATATAGTATAGCAGTGTGTTCAAATGTACAATAGTACATGTGTTCAAAAGTACAATATATTACCTACACTGTTGAAAAAAGTTGCTGCTGGGGCAATACCCTTTAAAAAGGTCCTGAAATGTATCATTAGTTACTAATATGTACTGTTGAGTTACCTATATGTACCTCTTAGAGACTAATATGAACTATTTAGGTCCAAAGCTGTACCTCTTAAAAGGGCACAACCCCAGTGACAGCTGGGGTATATATTATGTAGTTATTACATTATATGTAGTTCACTGAATGAAATGGTAGTCTTTACTGTGTGGCATGCATACGTCTTGTCGTTAAATAAATAAAAAAACACCTGTGTTGCAGTGTAGCATGTATATTTTAGCTTTTTTAAGAACTCTTTGTGTAAAGACAAGAAGTGCACTGATATTCTCTATTGAAGTCGAAATTACAATGTTCAAAAAAATCTATAATTCTTTGAAAAAGGTCTTACTAGAAAACAAATGATGGTTGTTCACAGAGACAACAAAGCTAAACTGCACTCTCTTTCTATTTCTCAAAAATATCCTAACATGCAAGGACACAAACGCACACCCTTTTCTCCACCCAGCATGAAACCTATGAATATTATTTTGACATCCTTGGCAATCTAGCAGGGACCTTCTCTTTGACAAAATAAAAGGACCCACCAATGAGGAGGGGTTCTTTAGATAATTGCAATTAGTATTTTTGGCTGGACACCGTGTCTTGGCTGAACTCCAGCTCTGAGAATTAAGTGCAGACGCATCGGCCGGTTCTGGATGCTGGCCAGTAGGTGCTGCTTTGCCTGTTTGTTCACACCATGAAAGGCTAGTGAGGACCAGAGCAAGCAGCGGCCTCCACCCAACAACATGAAAGGATATTATTCCCCGGCAAATGCTGTGAGTCCTAGCTGTCACTCTGGTGTACATAAGGACCCCTGCCTGCTCATCCAGCCCAATCTGCTATTTTACTTATAAAGACATGGGAATCTCTTTAGGTAAATCTTGAGTTGATTCCAAAAACGCTTTAAGCAACGCATATTACTAATGAAAAGATTTGTTTTAACGCATTCTACTTGCTAACTGCTGTAATGACCTTATGATCTGAATAAAACAACCTTAAAATGGGAATGCCACAAAGACCGGCTGACGAGTAGTTTTTAGGTGAGTTTATTGCCAATTTTGTTCACGGTTTTGCTGAATCCATTTACAAAAATCAAAACTTTTACTACATATCTTCATGGAAGATAATATTTACATAATATACTAAGGATTTTTAGACATAAAAGAAAAATCTATAATTTTGACATATGCAATGTATGTATCTCTTACAAATGAAGAGTTTGGTTCCAAAATGCAATAAAACCATTTTAAATAATTTCAGTAAAAATGTGTTTTCTATAACAAGAAAGTGACAAGATGAAAACCACTATTTTCTGTTAACAAACTTTCACATAGCATCTTTAGGTTATAAAATATAAAAATTCTAATGCATAATTAGATTTTCAAATATTTATTATAAAAACTAATTTTTTTCTGCAAAATGCAATAAATCCATGATTTTTTTTTTCAAAATACATCTATTGAATCAATATATAAATGTGCATTCATCTTTGCCATTCATTTTTACACTGATAAAAAATAAACATTAATTGCATTAATCAAAACATTGTCATATTAACTCTTTCCCCACTAGCGTTTTTTTTTTTTTTTTTTAAGTTGCCAGCCAGCGCCAGCATTTTTCATGATTTTCACAAAAGTTTAATGCCTTCCAGAAAATGTTCTTCTTTAAATATATAAACAAACAATATTTCAAATGAAAGAACAGACCCCATGCTTTCAAAAAAAAAAAAAAAGTTTCATCCTACCTTCATTAGTTCTCTTTTTATCACCTCTCAAATATGGGTAGGTTTCTTCAAAAACACCCATCTTTGAGCAAAAAGCTGAGATAATTCAATTTTTGTAAAGGACTTTTCATAGAGATCAGATGCAGAGCGATCTCTAAAACATACACAGAGTTCTTTCTCTTTCACGTGAGGCGCTACTTCCGGGTTGAATAAGTTGTGGAAGTGCGCCCCTTGGTGGATAATAGCGGTATTGCGGAAATTCTCGTCATTGGCAGGGAAGCGTTTTCTCTTAATTGACGAGTTATCTCGTCAATGGCAGTGAAAGAGTTAAGAACACTGTCATTTGTGATGTAATCCTTTGTACTTCGTTGCTAAACTTTTTTGACAGCGATCAGCTGTTAAATGTTTTGGTCCTGCTCGATTTTCATAAGATCCCCTGGTTCAATGTGACAGCATGACAAAAGCTTGATGCTGTCGTGTGAGAACAAGCAACAGCCGGCATTTTTCCGCCTGTGCATCTCATGTAAATTATTCGATTTACGTTTCTTTTCCGCCACAGAAAACCACCACAGGCTTATCAATGCCATCAAAAGTATTATTTGGTTTTGATTGTTTGTTGATCACGAAGTACAAAATAGATGAGGAAAACTAGGATTCCGTGTGTATTCCGCACGCCATTGTTGTTGTTACAATATGTGTAATGGTGCGCTGTGATTTGTTGAGCGGATTTATTGCATTCTGCAGAGAAGGAGGACTGGCGTTAATCGCATTTTGGGAAAAAGGAGAAAAGATGACAGAATAACATGGCGGATATCATATTTTGCATATAATAAAGAATTTACTTTTTAACACTGACCTGGTAACTAACTTAAAAACAAAATGGCGTTTATCGCATTTTGAAACCAAACTCTTCAAATGTACCAGTGCGACTTACAATGGTATTATGGTCCAGGGTCACATATGGCGCTTAATCATGGAACACGGATTATGCAATGCAATTTGACGTTATCAATGCGTCACCATATTTGAACTTACTGCACTGATCTACGTGTTGCCAAGGAAACGTGAACAATTAATCTTTGCAATCAAATCAGTATTGTTTTGCTTCAGAAGAAATAAAGTTTGGGATGGCATAGATAAACTATAAAGAGTAAAAAATACAAACTAATAAAGCCAGTTTGTAATGTAAATGTATTAACTCTAATTACATTTTTATCTTTAAACTATAACTTCTCTGCTTCTCGCCTCTCATTTCCATCCTATATAAAAAGTTAATTGAAAAATAATTGTTCTGTAAATTGTTTCAATATGGTAACGACCGCTGTATTAGGAAAGGTGATAATTTAATGCATTATTAAAATCATCCTTGTGGACAGAAAACTTTCTACTACTTGAAACATCAGCCGCTAATAGGTTTTCTCTAAAATGTAATTTAAATAGGATGCCGTTTAATAACTTTGTATCTCATGCAGCTCTGGGTCTGTCATCCTGTGTAAATAAAATGCCACTTAATAGCGACTACAAACTTGTTGTGGTTGTTGTCAGTCACCACGCCTTGTTTACTCTGGATGCGCATGAGAATAATTAACTTTCCATGTGATGTATTGTGTCCTGCGATTGTGGTTCCTGAGTAAATACATTTATGGTGATTTTTTTGTGAATCGATTCAGAACAGTGAATCGATTTTTTCGCCCACCCCTGCTTTCATGCACGCATGCCCTACGCTAAACCACACAGCCTTTCCCTGCATCGCATGCAACTCTTATAAACCTCAGTTTATTTTACTAGCACAGCAGAACACGTGCGCATGCATTCACACACTTGCAAGCGAGAGCGATCTATCAAAGCATTCAGAGCTGTCAGGGGTAAACAGGAGAAAAAGGCCCTCAGCGAGAATCTTCTAACACAGATTTGATTTGCCTCGATTTACCTTAAAAAATGGGAAGCCAGCTGATATGGCTTCACTTGTATTGTGGCTGCCAGCAGGCATATGTCACTTTAGTGCCATCAAAATCCCAAAATCCTTAGTTCCATGACTGCTGTGTAATCTGATTTAACCCCACAAGGGCACGAGGTGGTGTAAAACCAAATCTGGATTGTTCTCTAAAGGGGATTGACACACCTATTAGCACCTTTTATCGAGGTTCGACGTGTCACTGAATTATAAGCGATATTTAGTTTTTTTCTGTCGGAAGTGATGACTCAGATGAGGGTTTGGCGAGATGGAAGGCTTTTAGAGTCGTATCTGGTTAGCTTCTGTCAATGAAAGCAAGCGGTTAGATGAAAAATACCTTTTTTTTTCACACCGATTCGGCAGTGCCAGACGTAACGCATGACGGGTAACCTGAGGGCTACAAGCGGACGTAAATGAGACAAGGAGGCATTTCGCGTAGAAAGTCCATCTGCTTGCTTAATTATATTTGTTCATGGTTTCATTTATTTATTTATTTCTCATGTTTGCTTTTCCATAAACTCCCCTAATGATTTACACATCCACATGAACTTTAGTAATGAGTCCTGCACACCATCCCACCACACTGCTTCGGTATGGTTAGGTAATCCCATTATTTTATTTAAAGTGAATAACAAGAACATCGCAACCTCTAATTAGGGCCACTTCCCGTGTGTCCACTGACATTTTTGGGGTAATTGCGCGCGCAATAGGAGTTACTATAGCCCGCGTGAATGGATCTTCACCCTTATTGCTCTACTGAAGAACAGGAAAGAGCAGCGTGTCCAAAAGATTGCCGGCAAAATTTTAAATTACAGTTTGTGTTATGTCAATTTTTCAAATAGCTACTATTTTTAAAATAGTCGTGAGGCCGAGAGCAGGATGGTTGGGGGACGAGCCGGTGCCTGCAAATCATGTTCGTCACGCTGAGAAATGACAAATACCAATCTAACACTTGAATGAGCCCTAACCCTCTGTACATATTTTGCCCTGACATTGTCAAGCCAAGCATTAAATCCTTATCCACAGCTCTGATAGCGATGAACATGAGCAGCAGAAAAGGACTGCGTGTTTGTGTATTAATGCGTATGTGTGTGCACATTGTTCAGGAGCATCACGTGGCTAAATTTTAATCTTAAATGCCTAATTTGCATAAGTATGGTACCCAGAACAGTAAAGTAGATAAAATGATCAAGGCATTGTAACGTCTCTCTCTGTCTTTCAGGTGGCTAACCTTGCCTGTTCCATCTCCAACAATGAGGAGGGAGTGAAGTTGGTGCGCATGGCTGCTACGCAGATCGATAGTCTGTGTCCTCAGGTAAAAGCTTCAAAACTTTGCCATCCATTCACTGTCTGTGTTTATTTTCGAATGCCTCTTACAGCGGTTCAGATCGGGTTTATGCGGTGCCAGCCGAAGGAAACCTTTGCTTAGAGCGTAAACATTTTGTAAACGCCTCTGGCGATTGTGTTGAGCTTTAGATTTCAGATTTTAACTTCAAAATGTTGACACGCATAGATTTTTTTCACCTGTCGACATCCACTTTTTGCTTTCGTAATGTGAAATCTTTGGGTGAATAAGTAGAAGTTGATTTTATCGATTGGATCAATGGATGTTGGGGTCGAGTGAAAAAAGTCAGAGCCACTTATTACATTTTCATGAAAGATTACAGATAAACATGCCTGTGTTTTTGAAATAATTTGTACTGACAGGGCTCACAATAAGAGCAGGAATGTATATTATTCATGTGCCCAATTGGTAGAGCATTGGGTTAGCAATCTAAATGTCACATGTTTGATCGCAGGAGGCATGCATACTAATAAAAGAAATGTGTAGATTGAATGCACTGAAAGTGGCTTTGGATAAAAGCATCTGGTAAAGGTAAATGTCGACTTTGAATGCTGTTGTGATTGAACCATACTTAAGTTATCATACATCCAACCACAGATGCCAGCAAACAAAAGATGCTTTACAAAGACGTAAGGGTATAAAGAAAGAGATTTACTGTAATGCTTTGTTCAGACTGAAATCCAGCAAGACTTTCATATGTTGTAGTGATTTGAGTTTTGAAGCAGGAAAGCGAGGTATTAGGATTCAAGTAACATTTTTACCGAAGGTCTCCTGATAAAGTACATCTTCCGCTGGAAAACTCTGCCAGTAATTACGTGTAGCTCAAGGTTGCTCCGTCTAAACAACGTAAAGGATACGCATTTGTCAAAGATGCATTGGTCTCCAACAACTTCACAAAGACATAAATCCGCACAAATTTTAAACGTTTTGTGAAACATCTCATCCCCCCGCCATAAAAAAAGAAACCACACACACTTCTCTGCTAAATTTTAATACTGCATGGTACCGTCCAGCTGTTTTCTGGTTTACGCATGCTGTTTGTGTGTTGAACATGTGCACACAATTTATAAAATGTCTTGGAGTTCTGGTTATTAAAAACCGAGTTGGTTTCACTCTTGTGTTGTGACATTTATCAGAGTCAAGTCTTTGATTGCTTTCTTGTTTTGGAGACTTTCAGAAAACTATGAATGTTCAAAGAAAAGTGAAAATCATATTGTTTTCTTCGCAGGTAATCAATGCAGCCCTAACCTTGGCCGCCCGCCCTCAAAGCAAGGTGGCCCAGGACAACATGGATGTGTTTAAGGACCAGTGGGAGAAGCAAGTGCGTATCCTGACTGAAGCTGTAGATGACATCACTTCCGTAGATGACTTCCTGTCTGTTTCGGGTATTGTATTGCTGGTTTTGCAACACTGTCAATTACACCCCATTGGATATATTTTGACAAAAATGCTGGGTTATTTTCAACTCAGCGTTGGGTCAAAAAGGGACGAGTCCAGCCTTTGGGGTAAATTAACCCAGAAAATGTTTATATTTGACCCAACAATACAGCATTTCGGGTAAAAACAACCTAGCATAGGTTAAATCAGTGGTTCTCAAACTTTTGCCCCCCCTGTGTACGGTGAATTCCTTTGCCCCCCCCCAAAAAAAAACAATTTATGATAAAAAACTGTTCTAAAATTTAACATTTTAATTAAACAAAACATATTAAGTTATACAAAGTAGTGCTGTTGGTTAGTAGCCTTATTTTTTATGTTTAATTACACAGATTCATGATAAATAAATGTATTTTATAAAATGTCATAAAAGTGGGGCCCCCCTGGCACCATCTCCAGGCCCCCCTTTTCGCTCGTCACTTTTTGACCCAATGGTTGAAAGAAAGTCAGCATTTTTAAGGGGGTTGCACACCAGATGAGAAGCGCCACATCGCGCCATGTATCTTAAAACAGAACATATTATTTTCAATGAATGTACGCACACCGGCGGCATCTGTCTGCTGTGACTCTGGACGCTGCTCAAATCCCTGTCGCGCCACTCACATAGTTTAACATTAAATAACATCATATTTGTCCCAAATCATTAGCGATTAACATTGGCTGCTAATGTGTATTTTAGATTTTGAAGTAGACGCTATTTGACTAAGCTCGCGCTATTTAATGTGCACTTCCGGAATACGATCGCTCCAAGTTGTCCTAACTGCGCTTCTCGTCTGGTGTGCTACCCCCTTTTTGCCGCTTTTCCATTGCATAGTACCCCACGGTTTGGTTTGGGTCAGCTTACTTTTGTGAGCTTTTCCACTGGGTGCAGTACGTAGTACCCGATACTTTTTTTAGTACCACCTGGGTCGGGGTTCCAAGCGACCCGAGCTGATACCAAAACGTGACGCGAAACACTGTAGATCACTGACTGATCTGAGAGAATCGTCAGTACCAGCGTCATTGCTATAATGTAAAAGATTACTTTACCTTCGTGCTAGCTTGCGCTGTCTCGAGCAAACATGTTGCCGTCTGTGCTCTGCTATAAGTTTCCAAACTCCCTTTTAGCGATGAAAACCATCCACAGGTTGAGAATTAGAAACACCATACCAATTTTTACAGACTTGCAGTTTGTGGCCGCACATTCGCGACGCTCATGTTCGCATTATGCTTAAATGAAAATTAAATGAGGCTCAGTGGAGCGCGTCGACTGACACCACGGTGTTTGTACAGAAACTGTCATGTGATGTGAGACAGATGTAGTGATAAACGCGATGTGCAAACATCTACTGTGGTGGTCAATTTTAATTTTGTGGCAGACTGAGTAATAAATGAATGTATGGGAATGTACAACGATGCTCTCATTTGTATGATGTCACAGCAGTAGGCAGCGCAAATATAACGACACACCTTTAATCCCCACACTTCGAAGTGTTTCTAAACTCGATGGAAAAGCTAACCAAGCCAAAGTGAGGTGAGGTGAGCTGACCCGACCTGACCCAAACCTAACCATGGGGTACTATGCAATGGAAAAGCACCATTAGAGTGTATGTAAATGCTGAGAGATTGATGGATGAGTGGATACATAGAGTTAGAATCCAGTATTAGAGCAGCTTTGCCAAAAGATAACGCTGCATTATTGTTTTAACCTCCACTGGTTATTTAAAGTAATTTGGTAACACTGACAAATCAGTGTAATCACATTTACCTAATGTTGCATTACAAAAAATGAACTTAACTATTTAATTTAACCAGTTGAAACAGACTCAGGTCTACAATTAAAAAGTGCTGATCTTGCTAAATACTTTCAATTGAATTGGCTGGAAAACAATAAACTCGAAGCATTACTGAAAGTTAGCAGGAGAAACCTGTTAGCGCTTAATGTGACTGTCACATGGGGTTATTTCGGAGGTTACCATTGGGCTGCCCATTTGATAGCAAATGAGCCGCAAATGGCCAATGTTAATCAAAATGTCTGCTTTGGCCAATTAGCCAATGAGCAGCATTGGAAACAGTGCTCTTATAAAAGTACTTTGATGAGTTTAACTCCCAAAAATAGGTTTAAACTGTGTATTGTGGTAAACAGTACTACACCAAGTAGTCGGTATAAACGAATTTGTAATTTACCGAAAACAATGCAGTTATATTTAAGCACATAGGACACCAGGGTTTACAAATCTAATGCACTGGCATTCATTTTTAAGTATGGCTTAACTGTCTAAAATGTTTCATTCCCTCTAATATCTAACAAAGGAGCTATCAAATACATCACAAACACAGCACATTACGAACTTAACTATTGTTACATTAAATACAGAATGCTGCTTGGGGTCTTTAAATCGTGTTTTTCAGTTGTCACTGCGGCATGTAGTCCTGGCCAGGAATCTGTGTTCAGAAATCAAGTGAACCGCAGCCAGTTCTGTTCTTTTGAGACCACCGCCGAGCTTCTGCACTTACTGCACAGCGGGGAGCAGAATATCAAGCCACAATTTGGGATCTACAGTATTAAATTTTAAGGCTTTTACGGCTTTATTAGGTTTTAAAGCACACTTTTCTCAATAATTTGAACGTCCTTCAACTTTCCGTTGACGTCAGAACTATAAAGCGCACCGATGGGAGTGCAGCGGTAGAACGTAGTGATGGCTGTTGTTTCCTCTTACTAATTTACTTCATAATGGACACTGAAATGGCAGCTGTCTCCATCATCAGAATCCCATTATCCTGAATTGGAATGTCTATTGTACTTCAACATAGAGAACATTGGATAGAGCTATGTCTAGTCTTATAATTCAACATAAATGACCAGTCTTGGTTCCCCAAGCTTGTTTACTCTTCATTGCATTTCGTCGATGATTTTAAGTCGTTCTGATGTGCAATGAAAAAAAAGATATTTTGTATTATCTATCCTAAATGTGATTTTCTACGTAGTTTGACAATTTGAGCTGGATGCTTTAACTTCTTTATAAAAGACCCCTTGACCATTGGACTCAAACCTAAAGAGAATTGATGCTGGAAATGGCTTTCCTGTAACTTAACTGGTAGAACGTGGCACCAGCATTGCATGTTATAGACTTGAATCTCAGGGAATTCATAAGCAAATACAAGCCTAAATAAATTGCAACTTTGGATACGTGTCTGACATACACTGGTGCTAAAATGGTGCAAGAAATGGTGCTAAATAGCACTTAAAGTGGTTCCCCCATGATTACGAGACCAGTAAACATCTTTAAGTGCTACATAGCACCCATGTAGAACCATTAGCGTGCTATAGCATGACTATAGCAACACTTATGGTTCTAAATAGCACCATATGACACTTAAAGTGGTTCCCCTATGATTACGAGATTATGGTGCTATTTATGCATGAATGCAAATAGAAAAAAAATAGTAATGATAAAGGTTTCATTGTTATAATAGAAGTGATCACTGTTCATATAGCGCTTTCATTTGTTACTGCGTTAAGCTCAATTTTCCCCCCTGCGTTTTCCATGCTGAGTGTACGTTCTCTGACATATAAAGGTTTTCCTTAATATCCCAGCAAATTCTGCTGATGAACAAGGTTTGTTTAATGTAAGTGTTTCATCATGTAATTACTGCACATATTGAATTCTTTCATTTCTAGAAGACACGCCAGTTCAGACATCCCATTAATCCAGAAACCGGCTCTATCTATCATTAACTTCTCTTTCGTAATACGTTTTGCTGACTGAAGTGGGTACAGTCTGTCTGGTTCCTTACTACCATTATCACTGCATATTTTTTATGATGGCAGAAATTTAATGGCAGGTATTACACGAAATGCATGAATAAAAAGCAGGTTGTTGTGGACCTTTGTCTTACTGACCGATCTACAGTGTGTGGGCTGTATGAAATAAGGCAGCAGGCTATGCTGGTATTCAAGCCACCAGGTGTCCACATTTTGGTGTAGGCATTGCATTTAAGTTATTTCCCTGTAAACTCATGAAGAACAACATGTGCTTGTAAAATCCACTTTTATGTGTATAATTGATCTTATTTTTAACAAAACTTTTAACAGAAAAATAAATTTAACTCTTTGCCGCCAGCATTTAAAAAAAGTCACCAGTCACCGCCAGCATTTATTTTTTATGATTTTCACTAAAGTTTAATGCCTTCCAGAAATGTTCTTCTTTTAATATATAAACATAAAATGTTCATCCTACTTTCATTAGTTATCTTTTGATCACCTTTCACATATGGGTAGGTTTCTTCAAAAAACACAAAATTTTGAGCAAAAAGCTGAGATATTTCATTTTTGACTTTTCATAGAGATCAGATTTTGAGCGATCCTCAAAACTTACACGGACATATAGCTGTTTGCCCTAGGATGATACTTCCGGGTTTTATAAGTTGCGGTGTTACGGATTGCCGGAAATACTCGTCATTGGCAGGGAAGCGTTTTCTCTTAATTGGTGAGTTAACTCGTCAATGGCGGGAAAAGAGTTAAAAATTAACTATTTCTGAGAATTATTATACATAAATTATTTTTTAACTCTTTCGCCGCCATTGACGAGATATCTCGTCAATCAAGAGAAAACACTTCCCCGCCAATGACGAGATTTTCAGTCTTTCATACCACTATTACCACTATTATATTACCCTTCCACAACTTTTTAAACCCGGAAGTATTGCCCTATGGCAAGCAGCTGCATGTCCATGATTGTTTTAAAGATCGCTCTGAATGGGATCTCTATGAAAAGTCCGTCACAAAAATGGAATTATCTCTGCTTTTTGCTCAAAATGTGGTGTTTTTGCAGAAACCTACCCATATTCAAAAGCTGATTACAAAAGAACCACTGAAGGTAGGATGAAACGGTTTTTTGTTTGAAAGCATAGGATCTGTTCTTTCATTTGGTATTTTGTATGTTTATTTATTTAAAGAAGAAAACGCTGGCGCTGGCTGGCAACTTTAAAAAAAAAAAACGCTGGCTGTGAAAGAGTTAAATGTTATAATGTAACTGTATACACTACACTGCAGCACATACGAATCTTAAACATGTTGTTTTCCATATTTAAAGCCTTTATGCAAGGCCGTTTCCTGATCTTCAAAAACACATTCTGAATCTTAATAAATCAATTTTAGGCATTGCTCTTTTGATCTGTTGCCAGGGAAGGTAAAGCATTTCTTCAAAGCTACTTAAAGATCTTATCAGGACACGATACAAATAACAGTCATTAAAAACCATGTCAAGGTTCTGGTCGCAGGCTTTTTAATGAGGTCCTCCTGCGTGTTGAAAACATTTTGAAAAACGCTGGTCTGTGATCTTTTAGATTACATTAACCTTCTAGAGGACTGTCGGAGGCATGGAAGACTCACGGGTGATTTGGGTTCAAATCTGGCATTCACGTCTGGCGCTTGTGGCATTTATTGATCCTCTCCTCCTCACTCGAAATAAAAAGTGGCAAAAGGCCAAAAATACATTGAATTATTTAAGGTGCACGCCATAATTTTAGTCTAATTAAAAAAAGTTTTAGACAACTAAATAGTCATTTTGGGAGACAGATAAAAAATGAAATATGATAAGGAGTGTCAGTCTCATCGCAATGCAGCTGCCAGGACATGATGGATAAAAACAAGAGTTGCATTCAAAATCACATATTTTCTTGAGTTGGTACTTACTTTTAAATACTTAACAAGCTTAAAAAGTTGTCATTATTACTGTATGTGACCTAAACTGTCAGAAAAAAATGGTCAAAAAATATACTCCATCTGCCATTTGAGCTGTAGCGTTTAACTCTTTCCCCGGCAGCGTTTTAAAAAAAGTTACCAGTCAGCGCCAACATTTTTCATGATTTTCACAAAAGTTTAATGCCTTAAAGAAAATGTTCGTCTTTAAATATATAAACATACAATATATCAAATGAAAGAACAGACCCTGTGCTTTCAAACAAACAAAAAAAACTTTTCATCCTACCTTCAATGGTTCTCTTCTTATCACCTCTCAAATATGGGTAGGTTTCTTCAAAAACACAAAATTTTGAGCAAAAAGCTGAGATAATTCCATTTTTTGTGAAGGACTTTTGATAGAGATCAGATGCATACTTTCTCTTTCACTTGAAAAACTCTATTACCTGGTGGATAATAGCGGTATTGCAGAAAGCCGTAAATACTCATCACTGGCAGGGAAGTGTTTTCTCTTAATTCACAAGTTAAATCGTCAATTGCGGGGAAAGAGTTAAAAAATATTAGGGTTAGGGTTATTAGTACCTCAGAGGTCTGTATTGGTACCAAAGAGAGCTTATTGGTTCCTCAAAGATACATATAAGTATCTCAAAATGAACCAGAAAATGTTTATATTTGTCTCAACACTGGGTTAAAACCATCTGGATTCATTGCATCGACACTTTTAGGTTTATTGTCAATTTATCCATACTTCTTTTGTCACATACCGTGTTACTATATAGTAGGAAAGTAGGCGGTAAGATGCAGTGGGTGTCGGTATAAACTTACCTCTCTCTTCCTGCTCTCTCTCTTTCCCACAGAGAACCACATTCTGGAGGATGTGAATAAGTGTGTGATCGCCCTGCAGGAGGGCGATGTGGACACACTGGACAGGACGGCGGGGGCGATCAGGGGCAGAGCTGCCCGTGTGGTACACATTATTAATGCCGAGATGGAGAACTACGAACCTGGCGTCTACACCGAGCGTGTTCTCGAGTCAATCAAACTCCTCTCGGAGACTGGTAAGAACATGGATGAAACATCTCAATTTATATAGCATAAAACATCTGCACTGTGTGTCATGGGTTCGATCCCCATGGATCACAGACACACAGATAAAATGTACAGTATATCTTGAATGTAGGTCGCTTTGGATAAAAGCGTGTGCCAAATGCATGAACTTTATTTAAATAACCACATGAAAGTTGGAACTGCAAATTGTGATTCGAAAATACAAACACACAAAATCTATACAATGATAAGGAGTCTACTGTGTCTTGTTCGGATAACACCAGACCTCTCTGTCTCGGGTCTTGATCTCCATGCTCACCAAGGCATGAACTCAAGTGGAGAAGGAGACAGATGGAGACATGAGAGCAGGAAGCTCTTGGAAGAAGGGAATTGAAGAAACTGAGGTAAAAAGTGGAGAAAATATGGCCAGACCGGAGATACCACCTGTTCTGTCCTCTGGCGCTCATTCATTTTCATCTGGTTTCGTCTCCACCTTTCGCAATCTAGTGCCAGCTTTCAGGAGGTGGCGATTTAGACACTGACAGACCGGCTGTGAGCCAAAACACACCAGCTTTGCATGTATTGCGCAGATTTGTGTGTAGCGTTTCCTTGTGCACTTTCAAGGCGCTATCTGACAAAGCTTTACCGATGAGGAAACATTAAAGCCTGGTTTTTCAGGTGTTAATGTCTAGCGGATGGAATAGATGGGGTGAGAAACGTCTTACCTGACAAGTTTTGATGTAGTTGTTTTGTTTAAATGCACTTCCACAATCGTTTGGAGTCAACAAATGGAGGGTGGCTGGAAAATGAGCACTCAAAATATTATTTTGGCGGCGGCACTTTGTTGTGTCTGAAACATTAGATTGGACTGTTCTGACAGCTGGCTTTGTTTTGAAGAGTAGGTAGAATATGAAAGAAAAGGAAATAGCGCAGTCCTGCTTTTAGGGTTGTTATTGTATTTTTTTATGAAATTAAAGATGTAATCGTATTATTACAGTTTGAAAGAGGATCTAGTCAGAGGAAGTCTGACTAAATGGATTCTTTTGTGATTCTTCTTGTTATCTTCCTGTTTCTCTAACACTTTTTTTTACATTATGTAACCCAATTTGGACATTTATCAGTTCAGCCTAAAACTTGAAACAATTTTCCTAGTGAAATGCAGTATTAGGTGAAGTCCAAAGTTTTCTACTGCAGGTGTTTTCAAAAATTCGGTCCAGTTCATCACAACAGCCAAGTAACTTTGCCCTAAGCATGGGGGGCTTAGCCCGCCCTGGGATGGCCAAGCATTGGCATCACTTTGGCTTTTCTAAGAAATTCTGCCCAGACCCCATACAAATATTTGATTTATTTCACAATCTGTGCATGAATTCGTAATTGCTTTAGTCCCTTTCAAATCTCACATGAAAACGACGGTAGACTTTAGCTCCGCCCCATCTTTTTTTCTGCGTGTTAGCGCCTTTTCAAGTTCATTCCGATTCTGCAGCCAATGCACAGAGCACATGTGGGCCACAAGGTGGGTCGGGCAAAGTCACTAGGCTATTGTGATGAATGACACAAAAAACATCTTAGTCCAGATGTTTTGCAGTTATAGGCATCAGAACCATATGTGGGTAGGACCGGACCCATCATCGATTTCACTGCAGCCTTCAAATCAAAGAGTTTGACAGGAAAATGGTTTTGGATACATTTTGACATATTTTGACCAAAAGTAGTGTTTGGGGAAACGTATTACTGAATATGTTTTCATATGGATGTTTTTTTGCTGTCATCTGCCTTTATCATTTGAATAAAGTAAAGATAATCAGGCATTGAAGCTATCGGACTGCTACATAATCAGAGGCACAGATCACCGCAGGACTCTGATTGTGTGAAATTGCGAATTGTGGCAAAACCGCAGAGGCAAAGATGGGTCGGTTGGTGGGCACTTAATCTGTCTGATGATGTAATATTGTCATGACCTTCTTGGTTATGTTCCAGTGGGGGACGAGCAGAAGTCTATCACTTTTTACGTAAAAGTCCTTGTTTGGTACTTTTGCTTAATGCATAGCCTGAAGCACGGTTCAAAAAAGTTGCTCTGGTAATCCTCCCTAATGTGTTCTCTAAAATAACGTACTTCATCATAAACAAGCAAGGTCCAAAAATAACTGTTTGCCTACTAAGTGGTTAAACGAGGGAAATAAATTTTTATGAACTTTGTTTGTGACAAACAACACAAGGCTCTTGAGTCTCCTAAACTGCATCTGTCAAAAACACACAGCTCCGGAATCAGGGGGGGGGGCGTGGGGGGCTTAGCCCGCCCTGCAATGGCCAAGCATTGGCATCACTGTGGCTTTTTGAGAAATTCTGCCCAGACCCCATAAAAATATTAGATTTATTTCACAATCTGTGCATGAATTCGTGATCGCTTTAGTCCCTTTCAAATCTCACATGAAAACAACGGTAGGCTTCAAGCTCCGCCTGTTTTTTATTCTTTGTTTAAGTACCTTTTCAAGTTCATTCAGATTCTGCAGCCACGGCACAGAGCAGAGTGAACATCAAAGGTGAGTACATTAAAGGCGGGGTGCATAATTTTTGGAAAAACACTTTGGAAAAGGGAGTCAGGGGCGACTACCAAAACACACTTGTAGCCAATTAGCAGTAAGGGGTGTGTCTACTAACCAACATCGTTGCCTAAGTTGCATATGTGTGGGACGGATCTATCAAAAGAAGGTCCAGATTTTATTGGGGTAGGGTTGTGTTTCTTTAGGTGATTTCAAATGTCAAAATTGGTTTTCAGAGATCATGCACCCCACCTTTAACTGATAGATGACAAATGCATTATCATAAAAACAGTTTACAAAATGTGATGAGGGAGTAATACAAGACTCCTATCCACTGTAAAAACATTGCGGATGTGACAATAGATGAAAATGTAGTCATCCACAGAATATATTAAAGGAAAATTCCACTTTTTTTAAATATGCTCATTTTCTAGCTCCCCTAGAGTTAAACATTTGATTCTTACCATTTTGAAATCCATTCAGCTGATCTTCGGGTCTGGCGCTAGCCCCTTTAGTATTGATTTCAATATTGAAAGTTACCAAGTGGACTATTTTCGGGCATTGCGTAATATCATTACGCCTGCTGCAGCCATGTTACAGCAGCAAAGTCCTTGATTGTTACGCCATTTTGAGAGTATAGTTCCTAGCCATATCTGCCTAGAAAATAACAACTTTTTAATTTTCTGTCGGTCTTAGTACACGATGTAACTACAAAAGAGTCAAGTTTTAAATAGGAAAAATATTGAAACATGCTGGTTACGCTAATGGTCTAATCAGATTCAATGGATTGTGCTAAGCTATGCTAAAAGTGCTAGCGCCAGACCTGGAGATCGGCTAAATGGATTCCAAAACGTTAAGAATCAAATGTTTAACTTAAATGTTTAATAAAAAGCCCTCCTAATATACAAAACCAAGCTCCCAAGCCTGGATAGAAAGGGCATGGATGAATTCCAAACTAAGTTTTTGCACCCTTGAAGGGCACTTCGGGAAGGGGACGCAGCATAAATGATCACTGCAGATAAAGGGGAAATGACATTTTCATTGCTTTATTCTCCAAGTGTATTTTTAACGGCCACACAATGAGACACAATTGGGCAACTTCCTGCACATTCAAGAGCTCTGATCTTCGAAGGAAATATAGGGAATAGAGATGATGACTTCCGATTGGAATTCACCCCATATGTGACCAGGCAAAATGCATAAGGGCTGATTACGATTCTACATTGATGCATAAACATAAAATAATCGACTTTTAAAAATATATAACACATATGCGTACAATACATACATACAATACATATCAATGCACAGCTTTATTGTAGACTAAATAAAGTACATCCATTAGGCTTTCATATTAATACATGTCGATTGGAAGTAAAGAGCGTCCAGGAACGTTTAATTGCGGGACTTCATTGATTTAAATTGAAAGATACCAATGTGATTGCTAAACGCCCACTGGCACTGACACTGTGTGCCCCCATACAGGAGGCATAGCCCCCCTGTTCAAACGTAATGGTGCCAGGGAAGCAAAAACATAAAACAATCTGGACATTTATTAAACAAACAACACAGTTAAGTTTTATATTGTATTTTGTATCCAGTGGTACATTTAATAAAACTATAATGCAAAAATTCTGAATCCTATGTAAATGAAGAAGTTAGGCACAGACGTGCCTGCTCGGACAAAATCAGATGTGGAGCGACGCGCAGTTACAAAAAAATGGGAGCACTCAATGCTTTTCTTTTAATATAACAAAAGTTGAGCTAGTCCGTAAAGTCGCACCACTAAAAGACCTTCATCACACAGAGCTCACGACTGAATTCTTGTCCTTGAGCCCAGGAATCAATAGTCTAATGGCAATATGTGATGACTTCCCCCTTTGTCCTTTCCATCCGTTCCCCCATCCAAAGTAATCCACATGCTGAAAAAATTACCCTATCATTAAGGTTATGCCCAGGCCCCCAGTAGATTTAAAATGAGAAATATTGCCGTAATGTAATTGTGCCAAGTAGAAGACAGCAGTAGCCGTACTGTCATGGAGTATGGCAGAATGAGTAGGGCTTATGCCAAAGAGTGACCATGCAGAGATGAAATATGGCGACCTAATCGCTGCTCTCTGTATAACACACACAAACACACACACTGCCTTGCCGACAGGGTGAAGGCCATGTTTGCTCAGGCACCAAAACAATGATTTCATACAGCCAAAACAATGATTTAATACACCCAAATCACCTCTACAAAATTTTTTTTCGCAGAACGTCACAGTATAAGATTATCCATGCTGACATTGAGTGAAAGTGCATTCGAAACAACAAGAATTTAGTAACAGATTTATTTAATGCCTGCCTGCTGCAATGAGTCCAATGCTTTGTCTTGAGAAAAATATGAAAGAAACAGAATGCCGGAAGAAAGGGGAATGCAAAGTACTTCAGCAGCCCAGAGGGGAAATTCTAAATTAAACCAAAGTGACCGCGTTGTTTATAAAAGAAATCTGTCTCCATTTCGAATTATTTGCAGTGTTTTGCATGTCGCAAAAACGATTAGCATTAGGAACGTCTCATTGTGTTTAAAATGCATTTCATTTAAAGCCCATTAGGCTAGTCTGACCTTCGCCTTCTAAACCAAAACAAGGGTTGTCGAGACATGGTTTTATAAGTTGGGACTGTTTCAAACGTGACACTGCATCCTAACACAGTGCCCACGACGCTAAGAGACACAAGGGCTAAAAATATCTATCAACAATAGTAAAATACTGCTCAGAAGCAATTCACATATGCTTTAGACATCGATAACATCAAACGCAAAAATGACTGTTGATCAGTGATAAGACTATTTTATATATATATATATATATATATATATATATACACACACACTCACCTAAAGGATTATTAGGAACACCATACTAATACTGTGTTTGACGCCCTTTCGCCTTCAGAACTGCTTTAATTCTACGTGACATTGATTCAACAAGGTGCTGAAAGCATTCTTTGGAAATGTTGGCCCATATTGAAAGGATAGCACCTTGCAGTTGATGGAGATTTGTGGGATGCACATCCAGGGCACGAAGCTCCCGTTCCACAACATTCTAAAGATGGTCTATTGGGTTGAGATCTGGTGACTGTGGGGGCCATTTTAGTACAGTGAACTTATTGTCATGTTCAAGAAACCAATTTGAAATGATTCGAGCTTTGTGACATGGTGCATTATCCTACTGGAAGTAGCCATCATGGTCGTCATAAAGGGAAGGACATGGTAAGAAACAATGCTCAGGTAGGCCATGGCATTTAAACGATGCCCAATTGGCACTAAGGGGCCTAAAGTGTGACAAGAAAACATCCCCCACACCATAACACCACCACCAGCAGCCTGCACAGTGGTAACAAGGCATGATGGATCCATGTTCTCATACAGTTTACGCCAAATTCTGACTCTTCCATCTGAATGTCTCAACAGAAATCGAGACTCAACAGACTAGGCAACATTTTTCAATCTTCAACTGTCCAATTTTGTTGAGCGCATGCAAATTGTAGCCTCTTTTTCCGATTTGTAGTGGAGATGAGTGGTACCCGGTGGGGTCTTCTGCTGTTGTAGCTCATCCGCCTCAAGGTTGTGCGTGTTGTGGCTTCACGAATGCTTTGCTGCATATCTCGGTTGTAACGAGTGGTTATTTCAGTCAAATATCAGCTTGAATCAGTTAGCCCATTCTCCTCTGACCTCTAGCATCAACAAGGCATTTTCGCCCACAGGATGTTTTTCCCTTTTCACACCATTCTTTGTAAACCCTAGAAATGGTTGTGCGTGACAATCCCTGTAACTGAGCAGATTGTGAAATACTCAGACCGTCCCGTCTGGCACCAACAACCATGCCACACTCAAAATTGCTTAAATCACCTCTCTTTCCCATTCTGACATTCAGTTTAGAGTTCAGGAGATTGTCTTGACCAGGACCACACCCCTAAATGCATTGAAGCAACTGCCATGTGATTGCTTGATTAGATAATTGCATTGAAGTGCCCATATTATGAAAAACTCACTTTTTCTGGGTTTTGGGGTGTTATTTTGTGTCTCTGATGCTCCCACACGCATACAAACTTGGAAAAAAATCCACCCATGCTGTTTTGAGTGAGATACAGGTTTCTGAATGTCCTCTGCCTTGAGTCTCAGATTGCGCGAGTTAAAACTTAGCTCCGTTGTGACGTAACAAACCGTTTCGTCACATTCAGTTTGAATTTTCCCGCCCACCACCCCACTCGCAGGTCTCCACCCACCAGGTAGCTAGAGAGCATAGAGCAGTCACTTGAATGAGACCCTCTGTGCTGTTATCATGTCTCACGGAAATAACAGCGCTATTTGGATATTATGGATTATACTCCCACCTACTTTTAAAAACAAAGTTTAACGCGTGGTTATTGGAACCCGGAGTAATCTTATATACAGTGTGTTACGACGCAAACAGTCCTCAGATTGTAGGCGATAAGACCTTCATGCGAAATCTGATGTAAACAACAGACTATGTATCTATATTTCACGGATTATAAGCATTTGTGGACAAAAATGGTAATTGGATGTATTTTATTGGACTTTCATGGATCATTCACACATCTGAAACAGACTGGATTCGATTCGCGATCGCGTTGTTTCATCACAAAAGGTAAGAAGTCACGTTATATTTTGCATGTTGTCATCTTCAGTCACAAAATACTACATTTATGATGCTAGAGCTAAAAGCTTTTTGCCAAACTAACCGAGACCGTACGCCCCGGCTTTTCTGACGAGGCGAGCCTCTAATAACTTTACGGTCCGCATAGATATATACACGGTCCAGACCTCCCGCTAGCTTCTAGCAGTTAGCACGCGGTCCACAAGCAGTATACATCCCCCGCCGGGTCATAATTTCTGTAATTTGCGAAAATAATGCGTTTGAAAATGTTTATAACGGGAATATGTTAGTATTGTCCAGGGAAAACGAGCGTATTGTTCAGACTGCTACATCACAATTTACGCTGGAATCTTTGTGTGTCATGATGAGTTTGACACACCGAGACCGGGCCTTACCGCCCCGGCTTTTCTGACGAGGCTAACCCCCGAGCCTCTTATAACTTTACGGTCCGGACCTCCCGCTAGCTTCTAGCAATTAGCACGCGGTCCACAAGCAGTATACATCCCCCGCCGGGTCTTAATTTCTGTAATTTGCGAAAATAATGCGTTTGAAAATGTTTTATAATGGGAATATGTTAGCATTGTCCTGGGAAAACGAGTTTATTGTTGTGACTGCTAACGTAACATCACAATTTACTCTGGAATCATTGTGTGTCATGAGTTTCTTCTCCTGTAGTGTACTTATTAGTGATACTTTTCTGCATGATTTTTCTGTTGGCAAAATAAACCGTTAATAATAATAATATATAAAATAATAACACAGTATGGTCTGTACTGCTCACGATATCACTATGCATGCGCACATGACGTTAGTAGTGGGGCGTGATCAAAGGAGCAGCAGCTCATAAATATGTAAGACTAGCTCAAAACGGCACAATCTGAACTGCCCTGAAACAGAGGCTACTAGAGATGGGTAACAATCTTTTCCTACAAGCTATTTCGAGCAAACAACTTTTGAAACATGCTTTATGGAACTCATACACCTATATAACTTGTGGAAAAGCAATCATAAGATGGGCACTTTAATAAAAAATTGAACAGTGAACAGGTCTTCCTAATAATCCTTTAGGTTAGTGTGTGTATATATACACATATATATGCTGTTAAATCAAATGTGTACATATATACACACACAATGACATCAGTGGTTAAATTCAAACTGTGCTTCTTTTAATCTCAGATCATGAGACTTAATCATCAGATTATAGCCTGGATATCACAGACAGGGTCACATATCTTCATTTCATAATAAATACTGATACACTTGATATTAATCAATATATCATATAATCCATCAATAAGAAGTCTGCTGAACACAAATTTTTCTAAAATTCTTCTGTTCAACGAGCGATTTTTCCAAAAATACATCTCAAAGCCCCATAGTACAGATTTGGCCGCTCAGTTTATTTGAAGTTAAACAATATACAGTAAGAGAATAATCCCCTCCAACATGATTTTCTTCGCCCCTTTTCATCATTTCTCACTGGTCTCGAGTTAAAATTGCTCCTCACCAGCTGCAACTTTAATCATTAACAGCTTGAAGAACATTTAAATATTTCTATTTAAAAGTCACTGCAAAATTCCCCAAAGCTCATTTTACGCCTCTCCAATAAGTGGATTAAAATGAATTAAATATGTGTTAAAGCAAGACGGGTTTAGAAAGAAGAAATAAAAGAAAAGAAAGGTACATTTCTTCTTTTTAATGTTTTTCCTAGTTTTCTATTTTAAAGTGTTCATTTAAAATGTAAATCCATCCTTTTTGGCATTACGCAACCCCTCTGGACACGTTTATTCAAAAAGGCAAATAGAAGTGGCTGTCTGAAAAGCATCTGTGTACTTCACGTTCGCCTTTTAAATGGATCTAAAGTCAGATGCCTGCAATCAAAACCATCATGAGATATCTCAAGACTGTTAGAGATCCCTACCAGCTATCATCATGAACGCAATTGATTCCGTTTGACGGCTGAAAAGAACACTGTAAAATTTTCCTGTCACAGTGTCTTCCCGATATCTCCTGAGAGAAGTGCATCTCAGGTCATAATATCCTACTTCTTTGCTTTTAACAATCTAGAGACTTTCTCCTCCTAGATACATTTGTTGAATATTTCAGGAGCGTCACTTTGGAGCTTGCTCAGGGCTTTAATACGATCTCAAATACGGTGCTTCGGGCTTTTAACTGTGCCCATCTTTTTTCATCATCCACCAAGTGTACTTGGACGTTGATACGAGCGTGACTTAATGCCAGCGTTAGATCAGAGTTCGGTTTCACTCCACCGGTGACATTGCCATGGAAACGCTAGAGGACTTCTGCTCTTTGGATATTACCTCTTGATGTGCTTCATCGGTTCTTCACCGAGTGGGCAGACAGGTCGTTTCGTTGTCGGGTTCGAAGGTTGAGCATGAATCAGTGGGCTGTGGAGCACAAAGGAGACGAGAACCTGTTAAATACAATGCAGCTAGACATTAAATCATTTAAAGGCGGCAAACTTATTTTAGCACCGGTGTCGTCTAGGTTCAAGTTGAACATTTATTAAAGAGTTGTCTGGGTTCTCTTAAACGCTATTAACATTTCATATAGACATTTCACCAAAATTCAATTTACTTAAAAGTCTTTATTCATCACTTTGCTCCAGTCTGATCCAAACACATTTAATAAGTGTAAACACTGGAATATGACTCATTAGAAAAATAGATCAAACCAATGTCGACCTTTTGCGACCTTTGACTGCACTTTATTCATGTCTGTCAACATTATTCATACCCAACCTCCATTTGCTAACAATGAGGACGACCTTACTGAGACAGTCACAACGAACAATCTTATGACATTTGGTTTTCGGTTATAAACTGAATGTTGTTGCAAATCGTGCTGCTTTAAATATGTTTTGCAAAAAGATTGATTTTATTAGTCTCTGGGAAGGATCAGTATGAATGGGTTGAAAATTACCAACCAATTTTGCAACAAATGGCATTGTTTTTCAGCACAAAGTGTGGTTATGAATTTATAGCTGTCATAGAGTTGCATAATAATTGTACCATTCGCAGCTATTCATCTGCAAATGAATGTTCATACCCTAATGTTGTTTTAAACCCCTATGACCTTCTTTCATAAAACACAAAAGATGCATTTTGTAGAATATTAATCACTGATGGTCCCTACTGACTTTGATTTTAAGGAAAGAAAAAAGTTAAAAACATTCCTTGGGATTTTGCGTTCCACTACAAAAAAATATAAGTCTTTAGCACTGTTCGGACGGGATTAGTTTTCCAAACAACGTTTGAGTTTCAACGTGTCCCCCAGGACATCTGTGATTTTATGTACCGATTCGGACGGGATTAAAATTCTCAGGCTATTCCAGAGATGGGAGAGTCTGTTTCATGCATTTGGGCGTTGCAGAAGAGCACGTGCTCTGGATACGCGTGTTTGTAATGTTTAATATTTTGCTTTAAATGTAAAATTATGACAGAACATGTCATTTATTAATTTAATTTTAACAAATCAAAATAAAATATACAAATCCTACTAAAGTAACGTTAGCCTATGTGTTTTATATAACTGTCTGCTTATAATAAACTCAAAGAAATTAAGAAATATTGATTAGTAACTATTTATTATCTTTATTAATTAACGTTCCAGTTTAAAAACTTTGAACAGAGTTTCTTACCTTGTAACGTTACTGATATTACAGTGCCCAGTCTTAACAGTGTTTGATATTCAGCTTGTCTTCATTTAAATATTTTATTTTGCCGAATGGGAAAAAACATCCATATCTGAATGAATGGGACTCAGGAAAAAAAATATACGCGCAATAGTAAGACCTTACGGCAGATCACGTTGGCCAAAACACGAAATGAACCGCATTTTCAAAAGATATTGAGGGCAAGCACAGCCATTTGCATCCGGACGGGATTACATTTCTCAGAGGACCTCTGAGTTCGGCGAAAAACAGTAGGTAAATTGCTCTGGAATTCTTACGGAGGTCGTCAGAAAAAACACAGACATGGCAGATTCGGACGGGATTAAAAACACAGAGGACCTCTGAGAAGCACGATTTTCTCAGAGGCCCCCCTGTAAAACTAACCTTGTCCGAATAGGGCTTTTGGTAGATAAAAACAACAATTATTTCCTGAATTCAGAACATTTGAGACCCTGGACCGGTATTAAAGGGATAGTTCACCCAAAATGTTTGTGGACACCATTCACTTCCATAGAAGGAAAAAATTATACTATGGAAGTGAATGGGGTCCACGAACGGTTTGGTTACAAACATTTCTCAAAATATCTTTCTTTGTGTTCATCCGAAAAACGAAATGTATACAGGTTTGTAACAACATGTGAGTAAATGATGACAAAATTTTCGTTTTTGGGTGAACTATCCCTTTAAGTCGCATGGGTATATTTGCAGAAAAGGCAGAAAATACATTGCATGGTTTAAAATAATCAATTTTTAATTTATGCAAAAAAAAAATAATTAGTATATTATGTAAAGATCCTGTTTCATGGAGATATTTTGTCAGTTCCCTGTTGTAAATATTCCAAAACTTTTTTTGTGAATGCAGCAAAATCTCAATCAAAAATCTCATTTACAAACTTTGCTTTGCTACCGGTTCCTTGGGGATTTCCTATTTATTTTTCTATTTTGGTTTATGAAAAAGCTTACAATTTCCCCAATTCAGTCAACAAGGTCAGTACAGCGTACGCTTGTAGAGAGCACTAAAACAAACCTTTTCATTATTAAAGGAATAGTCTACTCCTTTTCAATATTAAAATATGTTATTACCTTAACTAAGAAGAGTTGATACATCCCTCTATCATCTGTGTGCGTGCATGTAAGCGCTGGGGCGCGCTGCGACACTTCGATAGCATTTAGCTTAGCCCCATTCATTCAATGGTACCAATCAGAGATAAAGTTAGAAGTGACCAAACACAACAACGTTTTTCCTATTTAAGACGAGTAGTTATACGAGCAAGTTTGGTGGTACAAAATAAAGCATAGCGCTTTTCTAAGCGGATTTAATAGAGGAACTATATTGTATGGCGGAACAGCACTTTTGGGAGTACTTCGACTCGGCGCAGTAACACCCTCCATCTCCCATTATGAGAGGGAGAAGGGGAGCGGATTTTTCAGGCACTTTTTAAGGGTCAAGCAAGTTAAAAAACTGGCTAGATGGCTAGGCCAATCATGACTGGTCCAGCAGAAAAATAATTCTTATTGCCAACACATGATGGTGTAAGAGCTTGTTGGCTTTATATAGGATGAACTGAAAGAGGGAAAAGCGAGAGCAAGAGAATGTCATTTTTTCGTCATCCCGCTTGAGGTGAGTAGATGTCACGCGTACCTTGAGAGTCCCGATGACTGGGCTCGCTGACGATCATGTGTTTTCAGTGAAATGAAGTGGTTAATTGGCAGAAGGAGGGAACCTTATGCACATTATTTTAGGGTGACATTTTTCTGTCTACCTCTTCAGATCCTGCCTATGTCCTCAGGCCTGACTGACAGGATGGAGACCTCATAAATAGATGTGCCCAAGGGCGTTGCTAGGACTAATTATTCAGGCCTCGAGCACCGAATGATTTAAATCTAGCCCCCAATGTTTTTGGCCAGGAACAGTTATGATACGAGGTTTGGTAAATATTGGTTGTGTAATATTACTTTGGTGCTGTCACTGGTTAATGATTGTTGAAATCGGTTTCTGCCTGCCTCCATGCCACCATGTGAGTGAATTCAGCTTATCCTAAGATATCTCAGGGAGTTGAGCGTGACAACAATCAATCTGACAGCAAATAAATAAATAAATAATAATAATGACAAACAGCCCTCTGAGAGCATTTTTTTTTTGGCAGGACACAAATAATGTAACTTTTAGCTGTTCTGAAATCTGTAAGGTAAAACACTTACCTGCTTAAATGACATAATGTAGCATTGATATTTAATGGCAAGAATCTGGTTTCCTTACATTCCTTATATAAAATGAATTTTACAGTACCTCCGCCCAGGCGCCCACAAATGTCTGGTTGGACCACCAAAGAAAAAAGTGCATAACGTTCCAGCCCCCGATGATTAGCCCCTTAGTGTTGTCTCTGGTTTTCTCACCTCTTGCGACTTTTGTGACATATTTGGCACTTGCTTTTGAGGGATGCATGTACTCCCCTTTCTTGGAAATGTTTTTACTATGTATCTGTCTTTCTTGCTCTTTAACCTCCATTTCCTATTGTTTTTCCAGTGATGCCCCGGTTTGCAGAGCAGGTGGAGGTCGCCATCGAGGCTCTTAGCACCAACCCTCCGCAGGCATTTGAAGAGAACGAGTTCATCGACGCCTCTCGCCTTGTCTATGATGGGGTGCGTGACATCAGGAAAGCGGTGCTCATGATAAGGGTGAGTACTGGACAGATGGCTGTTCGCATGCTGGGCTGTTACAGCACTTACGTCACCAACGGTGGTGTGTTTGTGAAAAATATCCACAAAAACAAACCAATATCAAAAATATAACACTGTAATGCAATATATGCATTGCACTTTTGCACAAGAATACTATAACGTTTTAACAAATACATGATTGTAAAACAAATGTGTTAAGATATGAGGAGTATGATGCAAAGTTGTATGTTAGCAATAAAATAGGTGCCCTTTAAATGCACAAATTCTTTGTAGTGTTGCTGTCCTTCCTAAAGCTTGTGTCCAAATTCATTTTTAATACTTTTTTTGTTTAATATTCGCAAAACCCACTGACAAACAAAGCGTGAAATGACTGTGCCCCTGTAAACAAATCATTGTTGGGTTTGGGTGATGAGAGTTTGGCTCAGAGCCTGCAAGTCATAACAAAGGTCTTCAGATCTGGGCTTTAAGAGACCAGTCAAGTTCTTTCACAACAGACTGAATCAATCATTTCTTTTATAACCTTGCTTTGTAAATGGTGGCATTGTCATGTTGGAATAAAAAAGGTCCCCTGCCCCAACTGTTAGAATTATGTGCAATAGCATTAAGATTTGTGCTTACTGAAATGCGTCCCAAAATCTTTATTCATGTAGTGTATTAAGATATGTTTGGTTTAGAGTGACTAACAGTCATTTGTCTTTTTTTGTAACAAATATTTTCTATGACGCACTTTTACAAATAATATTAGACAGCTTATTATTAAAAAATGTCAAGCAGCGTTTTAAGATGCATTAGAAAGGAATTATAATTCTTTGTTTCTTTTTCTTATATTTATGTATTGATTCCCCAAACCCCAGTCCTCCGGCCTATAAAAGGACTCACACAGATAGATCACGCAGAGCATGTATGCTGTCTAGAAAAGCTATTACAGTCGCTATTCAGCAACTGTTCATCTACCAGGACATGATGGCAGCTTTACTTTTGAAAACAGTACTTAAAAAAAAGAAATCCCTGTATTAAACTAAAGCAGGTGTAAGAACGCACACTAGGGTTGTAGTCAAGACCACCTAAACAGAGAACAAGTCATGACCAAAACCAAGACAGGCCGAGACCGAGACAAGACTAAGACTTTAAAGGGTTGAAACCAAGTCAAGACCAAGACAGGTCGAGACCAAGTCAAGACCAAGACCAGTGCAAGTCACTGCATTAAAACACTTAAAATAAAATGTGGAATATGCATATGTTTAGGCACTTCTTGTCTGTGTGTGTGCGCGTGCTTGCGTGTCAACATCATATGCCAAACCTGAATGAACTGCATTAAATTAATGATAAAAAATACATTTGTGATATGCCATCAGTTGTGGTTTTGACCGGTCTTGAAATAAAATTCCAATTCCTTTTTGTCTGAGACCGAGACGAGACGGAGTAAAAATGCGTCGATTCCAAGACGAGACCAAGACCTTTAAAAAGTGGTCTTGAGAACTACAACACTAACGCACACACACACACTGTATATCTTTCTAAACAGACTTGCGAACTCGAGATGAGATCACACACAAATGTACACCACGTTATTTCTTTTACGACTATTTGTCATCTATACACTATTCATCTGTGTCTTCATCTTCTGGGATTTTATTGAACAAAGCAACTAAGAAGAGTTTGCCAGATTGAAATTTGCTGCCAGTCACCTACAGTAAATCAATCAATAGTGAATTTGGAAGAGTTTCGCCACCATAAAGCTCAAAAAGTGCCTGCTTTGAGTTCTTCTTTCTTCAATTTGCTTATTAGTTAAGAGACACACAAGCAAGATTGGGTATTTTTGCACGTTGAAACTACTGGAAGGCAGAATCCAAGAAAACAGATCGCATCGTAAACTCGAACAACCCGGAGGCTTTTCCCCCTTCACACATCATTTGATCCTACTTTAAGAGGCCTCTTCTTTTAATATTGCTCACAAGATACCCAAAAGGGAGTTGAGGAACAATGATGCAAGTCACTTGTAACTCAAACTATGGGATGAGTGAATTATTTATTTGACTGGTTTAATGGCTGGCATTTCTTTATGTTTGATCAGAGCTCTTATGGTCTCATTGTGAGGCGAAGCACAGTTCTTGTGATCTCCGTTGAAGTTTGCGTCCCAAATTGTCACTGAAATAGAGCGCGTGAGGACATTAAACGGATCACAAGAACACCCTTAAGCTTCCCAGCATATGTAGCGTTTAAATGGAGCAAAAAATGACTTTTGACAACAGCAACCCTTTAGCGATGTCTCTTCTGAGTTTAAAATGCTTTCTAGGGGTGTTTAGATTGTGAACGAATCTCATGCTATAAGCGAATGAATTGTTCTTGTCTACTTTGTTCAATGAGGTCCCTTCTTACTGAAGTGTGTGAATGCGTTTGTCACATTCCTTTGCCTTTGAAAGAGTTGTAGAATGCAAAACTGTATTTATCTAGGCATAGATGAATAATAAGAGTTCTGTACGTGGTAATGACATATAGTGAGCCTTAAACCTGATTATGTCCTCCTCCTTATGTAAACCTCGTGCATGCAAAAAAAACCACTGGAAAGCAGGTCGATCTCAATATAACACCAACTCTGATGTTAGACGCCCAACATCAAATTACACATTTAATTAAGTTCGTTGTTGTTACAACGCTAAAAACAAAGTTGTGACTGCTGCTGAGTTAGCGCTATATGCTAACGTTTAGGCTAAAGTTTTGCAAGTTCATACTAAAAAAAAAAAAACCTTAAACTTACCATTCCATTAACAAGGCTCAAACATAAGGTCTGCTTACACACACACAGAGCTACTGAACTGAACTGCTCTGAGAAACAGCCAATCAAAGCAGAGCTCAATATTATTATTCATGACCCTTTTAAAGAAGGAAATAAGAAAATGCATGACATAAAACATCATCAAAATTTGAATTAATGAATTACATTTATAAAACATAAAACAAATAACAAAACATAAATCATAAAACTGGGACCCCTGGCACCATTTCACGCCCCCAGTTTGAGAACCACTGCTTTGAAGGCTGACATGCTACAGACAGCATTATAGTGTGGATTATGAAAAAGGTTATTGGTGGACCTACTGAATGAATACAGCCTTTATTCCATGAGTCTTTGTTCATAAGAGATCTCCATTACAAATGAACAACAGGAACTGGGACACCTACAGGTGTAATAATGTAATTTAGGGTAAAAATCACTGACTAATCAGTAAATGAATCTGACTTGATTCTCTTTAGCACAATGATTCATTTAATTCAAGTCAAATACTCCCTTTGGATAAAAGGGTCTGCTGGATTTTACAAATGCAAAACATCATTGAACCCAGGGAACAAAATAATATATGCCTTGTAATGCACTGTAATGGTACATTCACACAGGGTGTAGATGTTAATGCTTCTCTTTCACTTTTAATGATTGATGTTATGTGTTGCCGAACTGAATTGTGGATCCGTCAACGTTGCCTCACTGCCATTGCTCGCGGCAGAAGTTAAACAATATTTAACTTTTCAGGCGCCAGCGTGTGCGTCAGCCAATCAGATTGCCTTATGCAAATAACTTAGTGTGAGCCAGATGATTTTGTTTATGCAAGACCGGAGCATGTGTTGCAGCCACTGTGATTGGCTGTTGGCCACACTTCAGACAAGCCTTCCGTCAAGTATTAATGCTTTTGCCCCTTGTGAATGTACTGTAAGTCGCTTTGAATTAAAGCGTCTTAGAGCTTAAATGTGTAAAGATAACAACAAAATTTAAGGGGCTTAGATCCATAGTCACAAACATAAAATTTCATTGACATTATTGTGTATTTCTGTTTAGACTCCAGAAGAGCTGGAAGACGACTCTGACTTCGAACAGGAGGACTATGATGCCCGTAGTCGCACCAGCGTCCAGACAGAAGATGACCAACTTATTGCTGGACAGAGCGCAAGAGTGAGTGACTCGCACATCACACCAAACAGCATCTCGCTTTCCTTTTGTCACTTTCGTCAGATTTACTCACAACATAAAACATTTACCACACCGCTGATAGCCAGTCTGTCAGTGAGTGCACTCGTTTCTCAGTTTTACAAGAAACATTATTTATATACACATATAGTAGGAGTTTATGTCGGTTTTAAAAGTCCAAGTCAATATTTGAGAACCAGTCTGTGAAAACAAATTCATTTTTCTACATAAAATCCTCTGCATCATTTTTTTAAGAGCATTCTTAGAAAATATACCCCTGATATCTTTAATATTGAATAGGTAAGACCATGTCAGAGATACCAGTACCATTTTTGCATGTATTAGTTGTTGGTATTAAACACAACAAACCTCACACTGATCAAGTACATAAAGGTCAAGCATTTAATGGAGGTCGATTTAAAGGGATAGTTTGGCCAAAAATTATATTAAACCCATGATTTACTCACCCCCAAGCTGTCCGAGTAGTATATGTCCATCGTTTTTCAGACAAACACATTTTCGGATATTTTAGAAAGTGTTTTAGATCTTTCAGTTGATTAAATGTAATGTTACGGGGTCCACGACCTTCAAGTCCAAAAAAAGTGCGTCCATCCTTCACAAATTAAATCCAAACGGCTCCAGGATGATAAACAAAGGTCTTCTGAGGGTAATCCGCCCGGTGTTGTTGTAGAAATATCCATATTTAAAACTTTATTAACGAAAATAAATACCTTCCGGTAGCGCCGCCATCTTAATCGCGTCCTCATTCAGGATGAGAGCTTACGCAGCCTACGGAGGCTACTCTGCTGCTGCTCTGTGCCCCCGCCCTCCGAATTTGTCATACGTCACTAAGAAAAGTGCGTACACTGCGCTAATACTCTCTCCTGAATACAGAGGAGTCTAAGATGGCGGCGCTACCGGTTTTGCAAAAACTGAGGGTACGGTATCAAAGCACTGATTGTTAACTCGTGCGTACGGTTTATTAATTTGTGCACACAATTTGTAAAACTAAGGGAACAGATTAATAATATGTAAGTACGGTTTATAAACTGAGGGGACAAATTACAAGGCCGTGATCATGGATTTGCGGGTCTCCAAAGGGTGACCTGCTGGGCTCCGTACTTTTCTACGGTTAATAAGACTTTTTAAAAATTATGAAAATTCTATGGTATTAAATTAATAACAAAAACCTTATTAAAAGTAAAAAAAAAACTCTTTTGAGCAAGATTTTGGTCTTATCGCCCATTTCTATTAAAAACTAAAAAAAAATCCTCCAAATATAAATTATTTCAGCCCCTGCGGTGACTGTACAGCATTTGAAAGTATGGCTACAAATGAGACAATGTCACTTTCTCGATATGTGTGAATGTCAGCCAATGTTTGACAGCAGGGTTCAAGGCTTAACCCACATTACTGTATGTGTGAATAGTGCACAGTGGGCTGCTTATAAGACATTAGAAGAATATCAGTACGTAGCTGAGGAGTACTGCTGGCATTCACACGCGTACACCATAACACTGTATGATACCAATTAGTCTTGGTAAAAAATCTTCTTGCATGAATTAGAGGAAACAAATAGAAAGCATGGTTTAAATAACAAGTTAATAACACTTTACAATAAGGTTGTATTAGTAAACATTATTAAATGCATTTACTAACATGGACAAAGAGTGAACAACATTATGTATTAATTCTTATTAATGTAAGTTAATGTCAGTACAGTTTTTCATGTTAATTCATGGTATATTCATTAAGGTCAAAGGGGACATTTCATGAGTTCACATTAACACATGTAATCTATAGGGAATGAGGTAAAGCATATCTGACTTGCTGTCCAATGGGAGGGCTTCGAGCACAAAATTTTAGCCCTGAACACAAGAGTACTGCGTAAACCCTTTTTAACTGGGATGGATGAAATAGCTGAGGTGATAGGGTGGAGGAGGGATGCTGCAAAAACTGTTGCATGACCATGCTTCTTCCGAACTAAAAAAAACAAAAACGTAATTTTATGAGACTTTTAACATATGTAAAATAAGTCTTTGGTGTCTTCAGAGTGTATGTGAAGTATGTGACTCCAGTGGGTGTACATTATTGTCAAATAATTCAACGTCCCGTCATCAATTATTCCTTACTTCACAAAGCCCAGTGATATTTGCATTAGGATGACGATAAGTAGAGATTCATGTAAAAGACATGTTTGTGTCTTATTTTCTGTTGTTCATGAAATCAGTATTTCAGCAAATGGAGAACTGAATTGGAACCAGCTACATACACTCTAAAAACACACGGTGCTATATAGCACCAAAAGTGGTTCTTTGCTCGTAATCATAGAAGAACCGTTTTTAGTGCCATATAGCACTGGCAAAGCACCTGTGTAGAACCATATGGGGGCCATATAGCACCACTATAGCACCAACTATGGTTCTACATGGCACTATGTGGTTCTACACAGGTGCTTCACAGGTGCTTCACCGGTGCTATTACAAGCAAAGAACCACTTTTGGTGCTATATAGAACCATTTTTTTTTTTAGAGTGTATCCAGATATGTGGTGTGGGTGAGCACTCAGCATTTTAAAGAGTCAATTTGGGTACCTGGACTAGAGTACACTAATACTATACAGTATATTAGATCGTGTAGTGTGGGGTATTCTCAAAGCCAACCTGCAAAATCGGAAATAAGGTAGTACCATTCCGTATGCACTCAGCACAAACACTTTGGGTGTGTTTGCAGCTTTACCTAATCTGCATAATTTCCTAAGCGAATCGAGCGGTAAAATGATGTAAACAGTGCATGGAAATAAACAGCACTCTTTGCAGGTGCAGTTCATGCTTTCTTAGTAAATTCCCCCTGCGACTTTTGGTTTAATAAATTTGTTTAAGTTCTCTCGCAAGATAAAAAAGAACCATTTGTTCGCAGACTCATTTTACACATTATGATCCTGACTGGCTAGTTTACAAGCAAATTAATATCTGATTGGCTGCCTTGTAGACATATTATTTTCTGATTGGCTGATTTGTAGGCTTATTATTATCTGGTTGGCTGCTTAATAGGCACATTAGGCACAAAGAGGCTGTTTACACCTGGTATTAAGATGCGTTTTGGTCGATCGGATCACAAATGGACGAGAGAGAAACATTTACATTTACACCTGGCATCTTCTTTTGTCCACTTTTAACTGTTTCTGTCCTGATAACTGAGGGGGGCGAGGTGGTCTGTGGGCGAGTCTCTCTGTATTTGTTTAAAGCAGGCTGTAGAAATGACGGGTTTAAATTGGCGCGCACTATTATTATGTCAGAATCAACTGCTTGTGTTAGTAAAAATGTTGCACAACGCTTTGTATACGTATATACAGGCTTTCTCAGATATTTCTGAGCAATCTTTGAAAAAAGCTTGCACAACTTTCACGCGCTCGCAGAATGAAACAAAATTGAGAAGGGCGGAGAGGAGCCGCTTCAGTTATATCAATGAAAGTCTAAAAATCGCTCTGAACACTGTGGGTTCGCACTAGAAGTTAGGTCCGATGTAAAAACATTGTGCTTGGTACATCACATCAGATCAGTAGGTGGAGAGTAGGTGTTTTTTGTGGCTGCTTAAACACATTCGACAAGCAATCCGGTCCACATTGCCAAAACACATATAAGAGCTCAAAAAGAGCTGATTGGTTGCGAGGTTTGGTGTTGCTTTGACAGGTCTAATGGGATGCACAGGTGGTAAAATGGAGCAATAACAACTCCATGACGCAGTTGCGTCAGCCTTTCATTTGCAAAAGCCCAGGAGCGGATAGCTTGTGCGGGAAAAAAAAAAAATCTGTTTCATCATATAATCACATTTCCTCCCAGGGCTCCTTTACTTTTTAATGTATAATTGCTTGTTAAATAAACAAGCAAAAAGCTATAAAAATGAGCAGCTGGGTCTTAATGAGCTTTTATGTTATGACATCCTTTGGCTTATCTTTGCTTATAAATTTAGACGAAACCTTTGACTTGTCAAACTGCAAATATAGACTTCTCTCGAAGCTCATGTTTCACCGTGACTGTATATTTAATGATGTCCAGTATTGCTGCATAGTCACTGTTGAACAAATGCATAATTCATTGACTGGTGTAAGAACTGAAGTAATTATACATTTATCTCAAAAATAATATTGCGCCTTAACTGTATCCGTGACCTTGCAAGGAGATTAATGCCCTTTTGGACCGGCCTGGAATCGCTATGGAGAAAGAATTTATTCCTTGACAAGGAAGGGAGGTGGGAAGGAGGATGGATTTTCTCTTTATGAGCAAGAGATGTCGGCGGGTTCCAGAAGGCCTTATGATGAAGTGTCAAGTCTGAAAACTTTACACAGAGGCATTTTAGTGGGGTTAAACAATGTCACACGGTTGTTATTTTTGGTTCTGAATGAAGGGGTATTGTCTGGTTCATTTATTACTCTCATATCATTTCAACCCCATGTAATTTTTTCTCTGAACCGTAACATTTTTATGATACTTTTATGATGTTTTTCTTATAAATTGTGGGCGTGTGGCTAAAGCTGTTCTTTGAAAACTGCTCTTCATTTCCATTCTTCATTCGTATTTAATGGCAAAAAATGGGATTGGGATTAAATAATCAGATAATTTTCACTTTAGCTTCAACTATTCCTGTTACCCATTGTTGGTTGTAACTATTTACTAATGAATTGGTTAATGCAATTTAATTACTTTTTACTTAGAAGAGTAAAGTAAGGGATTACTTTTATTTTTATACAGTTACTTTTGATGTAATTGAACGAAATACTGTATATGGACTGCAAAACAAGTATATTTAATACAATGGGGGATTCAAAGGGACCCTCCACTTTTTTTGAAAATATGCTCATTTTCCAGCTCCCCTAGAGTTAAACATTTGATTTTTACCGTTTTGGAATCCATTTATCTGGTGCTAGCACTTTTAGCATAGCTTACCACAATCCATTGAATCTGATTAGACCATTAGCACTGGGCTCAAAATAACCAAAGAGTTCCAATATTTCCACTTTTTAAAACTTGGCTCTTCTGTCGCTACATTGTGTACTAAGACTGACGGAAAATTAAAAGTTGTGATTTTCTAGGCAGATATGGCTAGGAACTATACTCTCATTCTGGCGTAATAATAAAGGACTTTGCTGCTGGACCATGGCTGCAGCAGGCGCAATAATATTATGCAGTGCCCGAAAATAGTCCCCTGCTATTGAAAGTTACCAAGGGGACTATTTTCGGGCACTGTGTAATATTATTGCGCCTGCTGCAGCCATGTTACAGCAGCATAGTCCTTGATTATTACGCCAGAATGAGAGTATAGTTCCTAGCCATATCTGCCTAGAAAATAGCAACTTTTAAGTTTCCGTCGGTCTTAGTACACGATGTAGAAGAGTCAAGTTTTAAATAGGAAAAATATCAAAACTCTTTGGTCATTTTTGAGAGCGATGCTAATGGTCTAATCAAATTCAATGGATTATGCTAAGCTATGCTAAAAGTGCTAGCGCCAGACCTTGGAGATCAGCTGAATGGATTCCAAAACTGTAAAAATCAAATGTTTTACTCTAGGGGAGCTGGAAAATTGTATGCTAGAAAGAGCTAGAAAAAAGGAATTGAGTGTCCCTTTAACATCAGTATTTAAAATCTAACATTAAAATGCTGTTTTTTATGTATCCTTCAAACTTTTCCTTAACTTTGGTGAGTTAATAACAATAATGATAACACTTTAGTGTAGTTTCCAATTCTCACTATTAACTGGTTGGTTATTAGCATTAATATTACTGAAATGTTGGCTGTTTATTAGTACTTAAAAAGCACATAGTATTGCCTAATTTGCAAAGCCTTATTCTACATCCTTTATCCTACACTGTAAAAAAAGCGCAACACAAAGTTAAAACAACTTGGTTTTGCAGATCAAATCAACCTACTTTTCAAAGCTTTGGCTTAAAAAAGTTGACAACTTAATTTCAACCTGAATTTATAACTTAATTTTAATAAACATGTGTTGATTTGACAAAAATGCTAAAAAATTTTACAGTGTACCCAGTTTCTACCATTTTAAACTTAACAACTACTTTATTAAGTATTAATAAGCAGTAATAAGGAGTATATTGAGGCAAAAGTAGTTAATAGTGAGAATTCGACATTAAAAGGTGTGACCAGAATAATTTATTCTGTACTTTTATATGATTTATTCGAGCCGTTTCAAGCCTATTTTTGTATCATTTACTAAATAGGATTAAGAAAGTAATAAAATAATTTTGGAGAGAGTTTTTGTACAGTAATCTAATTAGATGTAATTAGTAACTAGTAAATAATTACTTTTTATGTAACTTAACCAACCTCAGAGGAATATTTCTCACATCTGAGAAATGTTTTATATCGACCTTATTTGTGTTGTGCATCCGTAGGCCATCATGGCTCAACTCCCTCAGGAGGAGAAGGCCAAGATCGCAGAGCAGGTGGAAAGTTTCCGGCAGGAGAAGAGTAAGCTGGACGCCGAGGTCGCCAAGTGGGATGACAACGGAAATGACATCATCGTGCTGGCCAAGCAGATGTGCATGATCATGATGGAAATGACCGACTTCACCAGGTACATCAACAATGATGCAACAAATGCAATGCATTATTAGTGATCCAGTCTATGAAATTCCATATGTGAAATATATATACCTTGATCTCTTTAATAATAACTGATAAAGGACATGTCAAAGATTGAAACTTTGATGCTGCTAATCTCACAATCAGATTTTGCCAAATGATGGTTCATGCATTTTTGTTAATGCATGTTCAGCACATGGCCGTCTGGTTTGATGATATTGCTTTGTGAAGCGTGTGAACTCCAGGCCGCTTTGAGGAGCCAGCTAATAGAGTAACAATCTTGGTTTTGTGCCGCGACAGGGGAAAAGGCCCTCTGAAGAATTCCTCTGATGTGATCAATGCCGCAAAGAAAATTGCAGAGGCTGGATCCAGAATGGACAAGCTCGCCCGCGCTGTGGCTGACCAGGTCAGAATCTTCTCTAACGGTCTCCTCTATCTTCGTTAAAGTAAAAGATCAAAGCCCTGGGATGCCTTTAATATAATTAGCTCCTGTGAGGTGCTGAATCTCTTATGAGATCCTCTTTATGCCCCCTCTTCAGAACCTGCTCACCGACGCTTTAATGTCCGTTCATTCAACTGCTTGTAACTGAAAAGAAAGGCCGGGGGGGGGGGGTGTGAAACAGTGTCTTTGTGCAAAGGACATTATGCGTGCATGATAGCAACAATATTATGCGAGTGTTTATTTTAATGTAGCACTAAAACGACACTTTAAGGAATGATCTACTTGTTTTTGTCCTAAGCTCTGGCAAAGCAATCAAGAATGTTGCAACAAGACGCCTGAAACCTGCTGTGTCACCACTGGCCAAGACTCGTGTTGTTTTAGTTGTTCTCATTTTTTCCCTTAGATAAAGAAAAAATGGTGAGAGAAATCCGATCGGAATGCTGATCAGGGTGTAATACGAGTGTTTTAGCGCACCAGAGACGACCAGACAGTCTCTGCTTACCAAAAAAGACCTCCTCCCCCAGGCCGTTGTGTTCTGCCCAAAGCGCCGATCTATCGTGTCCGTTGCCAGATATTTCACACACACTGTTTTTGTTGGTTCGTCTGAACAGGTGGCTTGCCTCGTCCCTTACCGAACCTTTTTCTCACTAGCAGAGTATTTACATCTAATGGCCATCTGGGGTTTCCAGGACTCATCAAGGGGCCGTATTCATTTCAGAAAGGATTCTTGAGTAGGAGGTGTTGAACAGAATCAGGTTCTCAATAATCACCAAGCTCCTCTGGGTAGAATATAAACTGATTCAGAAACAAAGTCTTGGTATAATATGCCTAATTTATATAGGGCTTCGACGTATGCTGCCGTACTTGAGACGGTTGACCCGAACCTGCTGGGTCTTTCATACTCCCCCCGAAGTGTGAAAAAATAGTTCACTTTCCATGTGATTTCCTTCTGTCTTTCTCCATTTTCCCCCTTGCAGTTTCACGGCACAGTAAGTGGTCGCCTCCTGCGGAGAGACACTCGAGTCCTAAACGCTTAGGATGTTATAGCCACTCAGCCGTGTCAAAGATAAAGCAGCCTCAACAGTTATTAAATGTCTCATCAGTCTTTTTCATTCGAAGTTCATGTGAAGCTATAGGGAAGAAAAAATACAGCCAACAACTTCTGGTAGGACTTATTACTTGGTGACTTTGCATAGAGTTATTGTAACCTCGGCGTCAGTGGAATAAGAATGTAGCCGTAATCTTGTCTTGACATGCGAAGTGCTGTCTGTCTAAAATTGGAGGATTTAAAATGAAGGAAGAAGGGAATGGTGGGTATAAAATGTTCAACTGGAGGCGCTCATGCATGACTTTAGACGGGGCCACGGAAAATTGAACTTTTAGCGAAGTCGACCAAACTTTTGGTCAGCTCAGGAGGACAATTTGTTACACTGTTGCGAGGAGATTAAACCCACAGTGTATTAGGGTAGAAAAAAACGAGCAAATGTGTTGTTGACAAATAAAATAAATTTTAATGATTATTTCTATTTGCAAATTTAATGAATAAATATGTACTCAAAATTTTAAAAAAAAATCAGTACAGAAGAGCTTCTTGAAGCACATGTTAGGATTTGGTGTGACCCCAATTGACATTAAACACATCTTGAACTCTTTTGAGGAAGCTCAAGTCATAAAGTCATTAGATTAGATTTAGAAATTGAGGTTTCATTTCATTTAGTTTTAATAGAGACTGCAGATTCCTGCTATTGTTCAGGTGTAAAGGGAGGTCACACAAAATACTTGTCACTTTAGCTTATAAATTTGTTCTGTTTTTTTATTTTAAAAATAAATTTCCTGTATTTTCATGTTGTAGTCTAATAAAGAGACTGAGAAATAATTATGTGCCGCATATGGTCACTATACCAATGTAAAAACAACACATCTAATGGTGCCATGGTTGCCTAAGGGGTGGTTCACATTTTGAACCTCAAATAAAGACTGTGCACGTCGTTGGTATAGTGACCATATGCAGTATATAATGTAAACACAACAAATCCAATGGTGCCATGGCACGCGTTATATGCTGCATATGGTCACACATCAATGAAAAAAAAACAAGAAATCTAATGGTGCCATGGTTGGCTAAGGGGTGGTTCACATTTCGCGTCTAAAACCGTGCGGAAAGCGTAGCGGTGTCGCTTTCGCAGCCATTAACATTTTGCGTCTTTTGCGCACACATACATTATTTTGAATGTAGACGGGTGGCAAGCATGCTTAAAGACGTTGTGCGTCGATATATACTGCATATGGTCACTATACCAATGTAAAAACAAGAAACCTAATGGTGCCAAGGTTGCCTAAGGGGTGGTTCATATTTCGCGTCTAAAACCTTGCGGAAAGCGTGGCGGTGCCGCTTTTGCAGCATTTCACATTTTGCATCTTTTGCACGCAAATACATTATTTTGAATGTTGACGCACGGCAAGCCCCCTCAAATTAAGATCGTGCACGTCATTATATACTGCATATGGTCACTATACAAATGTAAAAACAACAAATCTAATGGTGCCGTGGTTGCTTAAGGGGTGGTTCACATTTTGCATCTAAAACGGTGTGGAATGCGCGACAGCACCGCTTTCGCAGCGGTTCACATTGCACGTTTTTTTCTCACGCACAAATACATTCTTTTGATTGGAGACATGCGGCAAGCACGCTCAAATAATGACGCATCGTGACTCCATTGCTCTCTATTTGAGCGTGCTTGCTGTTCATCTACATTCAAAATAATGTATCTGCACACGGAAAACAAATGTGAACCACCCCTAAGACATTTGGACAGTATTGCAAAGCAGTGGTTCTTAAATTTTTTTTGGCATGCGGCCCCGTCTGATGAACTGTGCATCCTTTGCTTTTCCCCAAAGAAAATTTATGACACAATGTAGAGCTGTTGGTTAGTAGCCTTATTTTCTGAAGTTTAAACAGAATTAATGATAAATTAATGTTTTCATAAATGCCATAAAACTGGGGCCACCCTGGCACCGTCTCGCGGCCCCCAGTTTGAGAACCACTGTTGTACAGTATGTGCTTAAAGCTGGTCTGGTATTAAGCAAGTACATAAAAAGCAGTGTTCAAAACTGTCTCTGTCGTCGATTTGCAATGGTAAGCTAATAACAGTTATTATTTCAGATGTAAGATACAATTTTACAAGTAATGTCAGTTTAACTTCATTTGCTTTAAACCACATATAGATAAATTACAGAAAGTAATCTGCAATTTCATCAAAGAGATGGCGATATAAAGGCAAGCGTTATGCGTTATGTTGTTTGTCTTTACAACATTGTTCATGAATATGCATGGTCCCTATTAAATAAATAAATACAAATCAGCTTTAAAATAACAATCAGAAATTGATAGGTTTTTAAAAAATATATTTTAGCAAATAGCCTAAAGCTGGTCTGATACGTTGCCAGTTTACCAATGCCAACTCTGGAGGCTAGAGCTTACTTCATAAATATTCATTGGTTTGCATGACTAGCCATTCCAAGAAGAAAAATCATAATCACCCAATCAATACAGATAAGCAAATGCTGTGTCATGACATCACGAACATGCTGCAACCTTCCCCTACCCACTACTTGTCCCGGTGCCACCAGATTAAAATCACTTCCAGAAAATTAACAGTCATGATTTACTGTGCCCGTGTCTATTTTAAACTGCTTCTGCTAACCCTCTGGGACGAAAGTATTTACAAATTGAGTCTGCAATCCAGCATTAATTTAGTGTGCTGTGCTTCATATTTATGTGTACAGTGTTCCTATAAAGGAAATAAATGGTCATGGTAAAAGCGAGGGATTTATGAATGATGAGTAATGCCATAGATTTCAACCAATATGTGATGATGACACACACTTTGAGTCATGCTCACTATGGCACAAACTTCACTTAGATAACGTCACCCCCTCACCACATATTTGCTCTGCATATTCAAAGGTTAAGCCTCTGTTGTGTCTTTCATCTCCCGTAGTGCCCTGATTCAGCCTGCAAACAGGACTTATTGGCTTACCTCCAGAGAATCGCCCTCTACTGCCACCAGCTCAACATCTGCAGCAAAGTCAAGGCTGAGGTTCAGAACCTAGGGGGAGAACTCATCGTTTCAGGGGTATGTTTCACTACTATAGAGAGATGCATTGTATGGTTAGTAGTATGACCAATGGATTATAGGACAAGACTGTTTAAATCCGGTCCTGGAGGTTTGCTATCCTGAGTTTAGCCTAGAGGGAACATTTCATGAAAATCTGACTTTTTTCATGTTTAAGTGCTGTGATTGGGTCTCCAGTGCTTCTGTCAACCTAGACAATGTGTACAAGAACAACACAGTAATTTTGTTTTGGTAAAGCATTCTCTGCAAGAAAAAAAACAGGTCATTGAAATCTGTCTTTCCTTGTGATGTCAGAAGGGGATAATACCGCCCCTTAAATGATTAGTTCATTTTCTTAAAAAAAATCCAGATAATTTACTCACCACCATGTCATCCAAAATGTTGATGTCTTTCTTTCTTCAATTGAGAGGAAATTATGTTTTTTGAAGAAAACATTCCAGGATTTTTCTCATTTTAATGGACTTTAATGGACCCCAACACTTAACAATTAACTCAACACTTAACAGTTTTTTTTTCAACGGAGTTTCAAAAGGCATAAGGGTCTTACTGTATCTAGCAAAATGATTGTCATTTTTGACACGAAAAAATAAAAATATGCACTTTTAAACCACAACTGCTCGTCTATATCTGGTCTGTGATGCGCCAGCGCGACCTCATGCAAAACGTCATCACGTCAAGAGGTCAAGGATGATGTATGCGAAACTACGCCCCAGTGTTAACAAGTGTGAAGAAAGAGGACAGTTCCGACGTTGTTGTATGTCGAATGATAATAATTAATGTCTTTGTGTCAGTTTATTGTTTACAATGGTCCGCAAATGTGCGTTTCATATATGTAACACGTGACCTTTCCACGTCATTACGCAATTACCTGAGGTCGCGCTGACTCATCACACAGCCGGAGGAAGGAGTTGTGGTTTAAAAGTGCATATTTTTTATTTTTCTTGTCAAAAATGACAATCGTTTCACTAGTTAAGACCATAATGCCTCGTTTGGGATCATTTAGAGTCCTTTGAAATTCTATTGAAAAAACTGTTAAGTGTTAAGTTGATTGTTAAGTGTTGGGGTCCATTAAAGTCCATTAAAATGAGAAAAATCCTGGAATGTTTTCTTCAAAAAACATAATTTCTTCACGACTGAACAAAGAAAGACATCAACATTTTGGCTGACATGGTGGCGAGTAAATTATCTGAATTTTTTTATAAGAAAATTGACTAATCCTTTAATCTGCACTATCCAACCAGATCAGCTCATTTGCATTTTAAAGGACAATCCAAAAACGGAAAATTTTTGCGCACACCTACAAAGTGGTGATTTTGTTATAATAAATTATCTATATTATATTTAAGCTTAAACTTCTCATACGTAATCTGGGGACACCAAAGATTTATTTTACATTGATAAAAATGAACAAGTTCATAATTCAATAAAAAAAACTTTGCAGGATGATGGTCATCCATGTTCGGATTTGAATAACATCAATGATGCTCTGTGTAGTTGCTAAAATGCATTCATGTCCCTAAAGTCTAAAACAAAAGGCATGTGCAACATGATGCATTACCATGTTACATGTACAAAATGCAATATTCATGATGTGCACAGCAGAGCTGAAGTAAAGACCAGACCTTTTGAGGTTCGTAGCAAGGTCGTGTCTGTTTGATGTGGACATGAAGACCTGAACTCTATGTACATGATATGCAAATGTACATTGCCTGGATGCTGTTTCCCATGATGCACTGCAATTGACCTGACCTTCCTTTGCTTGTGTCAGAAATGCACTTAAAATTGTGTTGAAACAACATGAACATCTTGATATATCAAAATAAACCAGAAACAATAACAGCTTTCTTGAATTAGGCAATAACTTTAGAAACATAATCACATAACAACAGTGTAGTTAAATTAAATGTGCATTAAATTTCCATCCCTATCCCAGACTCATTTACAGTAAATCCGCTAACCTCCGCGTTTCCTCTGCTCTTCAGCTGGACAGCGCTACGTCCCTCATCCAGGCGGCCAAGAACCTGATGAACGCCGTGGTCCTCACGGTCAAAGCCTCCTACGTGGCCTCCACCAAATACCAGAAGGTGTACGGAACAGCGGCGGTCAATTCTCCAGTGGTGTCCTGGCGCATGAAGGCCCCCGAAAAGAAGCCCCTGGTGAAGAGAGAGAAGCCGGAGGAGTGCCAGACTCGCGTCAGGAGGGGCTCGCAGAAGAAGCACATCTCCCCCGTCCAAGCCCTCAGCGAATTCAAGGCCATGGACGCCTTTTAAATCCGCCCCGAATTCCTCCTCTGTCGATTTCGTACCCACCCCGTTACGGCTTACTTTCTCCGAGCTGTTTCTTGTTTCGAGCAGCGCCGTGTGTGTATGTGCCCAGTAAATGTCTGTGAGTTGGAGGACTTGGCCATGCATCCTCTTCCAACCAAATTTCACTGTAAATGAGAAACAAAGAAACTGACAGATGAGAGTGACTTTTACAGTGTGGGCTTTCATGTGGTGTTTAATATTAACAGTGCTATCACTGACTGGCCATATATACACAGAGATATAAAGTAATATAATCTATGGTATACAGTAGAAGTCTCAGCCCTAACCAAGGCAGGAGAACTGTTTGCCTTCTGAATGATTTTTTTTATTATTATTTAAAATGACTCAGTTATAGGAATAACTTATGGTAAATCAAAAACAGATTCTGTCCCTTCTTCCCGATATTATCCGTACGATGACATGAGACTGTAGTTTTTTTGCATTTCAATTTCTTTAATTCTATTACTGTATCACTAACCATGGCAGCCAGGTTGGCAATAGTATTACATTTAGAAAAGGACTAGTTGTGTGGTTGGCTCAGACTAGTAGAATCCTGCATACCTTTATAGTCCTGATTCTCTAATAAACCTTGCAACTGTGTGTTCTGTGTCAAAGTCTTTTTATAAGTAAAAACCTCATGATCTGAAGTAGTGTTGCTCCAGTACATGACGTAGCATTTGACAACACCTACACATTTTTTAATTAATGCAGGTATGGATGTTTCATGTTTGACAAGCAAGATCACCAAAAGGGCATTGTGTTTGTCCTGAAATTGCTTATGTCTGTAAATATTTGCGGTAAAATAATTACCAATAAAACGTGAGCTGTTGTTCTGAAACTTTAAGAGATAAAATAAAAGCCCGTTTCAATGTATACAGACAGAAAAAGGTACAAAAGCTCTAACTGAAACAGTACTATTAAAAGGTCTTAAAGTCCCCATGAAATTAAAATTAAACTTTTTTCCTTTTAGTATAAAAATGTTAGGCTTAAGAATAAATATAAACTGGTATGGTCCAAAACATTGACAACATTCTCATACAGAAGATATAAGCATTCAAAACCTAAAAATCTAGAATTTATTATGACATCACCCTACACTTCAGCTTCTCATCAAATTTCCTGTCCAATCAAATGCTCTCTAGATGCTGAAGCGTCCCGACCTACGTTTTATTATACTCTAAAAATGGCTTGGTTATTTTTGACCCACAATGGTTAAATATTGGACAGAACACACCGGTGGGTTAAAATTGATCCAATGCTGTTTTTTAACCCAACTGTTGGGTTATTATCACTGAAAAAAATAAATCATTCAATTTACTCTTTTTTTTTAGATAAATGTTTGCAATCAATTTATTTAAAACAAATATATAGAAAAATGTTTGTTTAAATGTAGCTTAAATAAATTGAATGCAACCACTTACCATAAAAATTTTGAGTAAACTGAATAAATCATTTTTTTCAGTGTATCCCATGGTTGCATAAAAACAACCCAACATTGGGTCATTTTTAACAAAGCATTGGGTCATTTTAACCCAGCATGTGTTCTGTCCAATATTTACCCATTATGACTCAAAAATAACCCACACTCTAAAAAATATTGAGTTGTTTTTAACTCAGGGCTGAGTAACTATTGGACAGAACAAATTTCTGGGTTCAAATGACCCAAATAACCCAACTTGCTGTTTCAACGTGGTTGATTAACAATAACCCAGCAGTTTGGTAAAAACAACCCATTATTTGGGACATTTTAACCCAAAAATGCAAATCCTCTGTCCAATAGCCTTGGGTTAAAAACAACCCAAAATTTTTTAGAGTGCAGCCATTTTTAGAGCATTAAAGTACATCTTTGCTGGACTGTGCCATAAATGAAACACTATTGGTTATTTTAAAAAGGGGGGTCTTCTCAATAGTTACATTGTTTCAGATCATCACTACATCAAATAATGGAGCACATTTCAAGGCACTTCAGTGGGCCTTCAATGTGTTACATTTAGGTACAGATATTTAGCTTTAAAGCAATCTGTACCTTTGAAGAACTAATATGCACAGTTTAGGTACAAAGGTGTACTTTTTACTGCCACAGTGACAGCTTTTGTTAGATCTACTAAAACAGAGTGTAACAATCTGTCACATTACAACAGAAAATCACAGTAGATCATGGTTATGCAAGTCAGTTCAACCTACTGTACTATTTTAAGTTTTGACTTGTGGTAAGTTGACATAGCTCAAAGCAACACTAAAGAGTTTCTGCTCTTTGCTCCCCCTGCAGGTTGGAAGCGGAATTTTCCTTTACCACTGTCGAAAATAATTAAGCCTATTGAAGCAAAGCTGGCTCCGATTGGATTTCAACTTGCCATAAAGCAAGTTTTTGTAGTTTTCACTTGAACTACCGCGACCCAACGGTTGGAAACTTCTTAGTGCGGTTTTTACCGATAGAGGGCTGCAAAGCAAATGTGAAAGTGCCGTTTCGAGTTTATTAACGACATGGGAAATGTCATTTAAGGTTAAAAAAAACCACTTTGGTGTTGCTTTAATAAATGAAACAACAATTTCAACTTATCTTAATAATAATGATGATTAATTTTCATATATATATTTTTTACAGTGTATGAAATTACCAGTGGCTAGTTAAATGTTGCATATATTATATAAATGGTTTAAATTGTTAAAGGAATAGTCTACTCATTTTCAATATTAAACTATGTTATTACCTTAACTAAGAAGAGTTGATACATCCCTCTATCATCTTAGTGCGTGCACGTAAGCGTTGGCGCGCTGCGACACTTCGATAGCATTTAGCTTAGCCCCATTCATTCAATGGTATCAAACAGAGATAAAGTTAGAAGTGACCAAACACATCAACGTTTTTCCTATTTAAGACGAGTAGTTATACGAGCAAGTTTGGTGGTACAAAATAAAATGTAGCGCTTTTCTAAGCGGATTTAAAAGAGGAACTATATTGTATGGCGTAATAGCACTTTGGGAGTACTCCAACTCGCCTGAAAAGTCCGCTCCCCTTCCCCTCTCATAATGGGAGAGGGAGGGTGTTACTGCGCCGAGTCGAAGTACTCCCAAAAGTGCTGTTCCGCCATACAATATAGTTCCTCTTTTAAATCCGCTTAGAAAAGCGCTACGTTTTATTTTGTACCACCAAACTTGCTCGAATAACTACTCGTCTTAAATAGGAAAAACGTTGATGTGTTTGGTCACTTCTAACTTTATCTCTGTTTGGTACCATTGAATGAATGGGGCTAAGCTAAATGCTATCGAAGTGTCGCAGCGTGCCCCAGCGCTTACGTGCACGCACACAGTTGACAAAGGGATGTATCAACAATTCTTAGTTAAGGTAATAACATAGTTTAATATTGAAAATGAGTAGACTATTCCTTTAAGTTGCTCTTAAAAACCTAAAACCTACAGTGGGTCCAAAAATCTACATTTTGGGCTCGCTTACTGGGTTACAAGTAGGACTGAGTAATATACTGCACATTAGGTATTGAGATAACTGTGTTGAAGATACAAAATCAACTAATATTCAGAATTTTCAATACATATAGGGGCGGTTTCCCGGACAGAGATTAGACTAGTCCAGGATTAAAATAAATGTACAGGTAAGAGCTGTTCAAACTGAAAACAACTTGCACTGACATATCTTAAAATACATCAGTGCCCTTTGTTTTGCCTCAAAATGCTCACAAATAATGTTTTTAGTATAGCATGTTTGTTAAAACTAGTTATATTTCATAATTAAACTAAAGCCTAGTCCTGGCATAAGCTAATCCTTGTCTTGGAAACCGCCCCATAGATGTGCAAATGAAATGAAAAGTGCTGTGGTCTGTTTAAATTAATTTTTTTTACAGTTTTTGCACTAAACATATGGGGCCAGATTTACAAACAGCTTGCCCTAAAGCTTCTTATGTTCACTTCCATCAGCGCTTTTTGAACGCTATTTGCCCTGTTTAGTAGTGATGTAGTACTTGAGTCCGGTCTCGGACTGATTTCTGCTTTCTCGGACACGTCTCGGACTTGTTCCTTCAAAGACTCGGTCTTGACTCGGTTTTGGACCACAGTGGGAGGAGAAGGACTCAGACCGTGTCTTCAAGACCAACGCATTTTTTATGGAGGCGGCCTCGTCTCCATCACTACTGTTAAGTATATCTGGCCCTTTAAACGTTCCATCCAAATCATAATTTTTATTGGAGCAAAAGAAAAGTAGGTTACACTTTATTTTGATAGTCCACTTTAGACATTCTACTAACTATAAATAACTTTGCAACTACATGTCAACTAACTTTCAATAATTTGCAACTATACGTCAACTAACTGTCATTAGTGTATTAGTAGACTGTAAGGGTTGGGGTTAGGGAAGAGGTTTGGGTTAGTGGAATAAGTTGACATGCACCTGCAAAAACACTAACAGACAGTTGAATGTCTGTTGAGATATCATAACAATAAAGTGTTAGTAGATATTAAGCAGACAGTCTACTAATTCACTAAAGATTGGTAGTTGATAAGTAGTTGCAAAGTTACTTATAATTAGTAAAATGTCTAAAGTGGACTATCGAAATAAAGTGTTACCGAAAAGTACATTTTAAACTCTTCTTAAACAAAAATAAAAGTCAAGTAAATGTTAGGAATAGTGCCCAGCCATAGTTACAAGCTAATAATTTTTGCTAGATTTTCTCTAAATCTAAAATCTGTACTCTGAAGCTATTTTAAAAAAGAGGTGGGAGTCTAAAACGTTCACCGTGTTCCCTTTAATGTAATTATTTTGAAAGTGCACAGACAGATACAAGCCATTAGTTTCAAGTCCAAGTCTTGTTAACAAGATTTTAAGCCGAAAAGGCAGCAAGTCCATCAGCACATACGATGTAACCTCCTCCAGGCATCATGCGTGATGATGTGTGATGGGTTTAACACTGTGACCTGTGCCTAATGAAACTCATTGCCAAAGGATTAGCTGCTAGACGCCTGTGCCAATATCTGCCATTTATATGTCATTTACCTTAATTAAAATCTACTTTTAGCCATTGCTTGTGACAAGACATACAACACGAAGGAGACGTGTTTTAGTGGGATTCCGAAACGAATAAAAGAGAAACAAAAATAAATAAATAAAATATCTTTATTGCATAAATCTGGAGAGCACCGCTTGACTTTGAAATGTGATTATACATAAAGGTCATGATGTGTTTTTGCTTCTTTTACTGGCTGTAAACAAAAGCGGAATAAATGCGGGGCATTTCAGTCAGGTTCGCGCAAACTAAATGTCGACGCTTGAATAAGCTTCGGCCCATAATAATTCTCAGTGCCAAAGGAATTTTTGAATATGCTTTTGCATTTTTAATAGCTGTCTTGTTTCACAGATGTTTCTCCAGACATTTGTACCTCATAAGTGTGATTCAATTACTATTTCAACAAATCACATTTTTTGTGTTATTAATACTGGGCCTATATGCAGTTCGTAGCAAAGTCTTAAGGTTAAAATGAGCTACAAATGTACATTACACTAGTAATTTTTTGTTAAAAATCTATGTAAAGCTCATCTCACACAGCAAGTCGACAACATTTGAAGGAAACTTCACTGACATGGCAACCCTTTCTCAAGACATTTCGTGCTATTGTCACAAAGTATTTGATTTATTATTCATGTTCATGGACACGATTTCCCTCTTTTTGTTTTTGTGTCAAGGAGCACAAATGTATTTTTTGTGTCACTCAGCATGCATTTCTATATATTGCTTTTCATGTCCCTCAGCACGACTTTCTTCTTCATGTTATTTTATGTATTGGTTTTTCTATTATATTTCTATGTTTAAACCTTTGTTGCTTGGGGTTGGATTTGGGATTTGGGTTAGGATGTCTAAAATAACAGAAAAAAGTCTTCTAACCCTAACCCAAGCAACAATGGTAGATAAAAAGGGAAAACAATACATAAAATGATATGTATAAGAAAAGTCATGCTTGGGGACACAAACAACTATGTACTGTATAGAAATTCATACTAAATGACACAAAAAATACATGCTTGCTCTTCGAAACACACACAAAAAAGGAAAATTGTGTCCATGAACACAAATAAAAAAATCAAATATTTTGTGACTATAGCATGAAATTGCTTGTGATCGGGTTGGAAATGGATGCCAGAGGTAATCGCAAGCATTTCCATATTTTCTTTCGAAAGACCCGAGCCGTAGTTGGCATTTTATAAACTCCGCTGCAGAAGAATAAATGCCTGTGAGGCTTTCTGACAAAAGCAAATAATAAGCACAGCAGTCATGAGAAGCTTCACCTAAATTATCATTAGCATAAATGATTAGAGGTAAAATCAAGAGAAACTGAAGCCTGGGTGCCGTGAAACGTCTCGGTTACGGATGTAACCCTCGTTCCCTGAAGGAGGGAACGGAGACGTCACGTCGTGACCGACGAATTGGGAACTCGCTTAGAGAGACCAATCTGCTTCGTATACTACTAAAACGCCAATGAACTTGGCATTGAGATATTTGCATAATGCTGGCGCCGCCCCGCCAGGTGCCTTTATAAGCAGCAGGTGCAAATAGGGAAATTAGCTTCTTTTCGCTGAGAAAGCCGGGAAAATGAGACCGGCCGATAAACAGCAGGTGGCAGCACCTGTGGCGACGGGACGTGACGTCTCCGTTCCCTCCTTCAGGGAACGAGGGTTACATCCGTAACCGAGACGTTCCCTTTCAGTCGGTCACTACGACGTCACGTCGTGACCGACGAATTGGGAATCCCTACCAAAACGCCACTAGGGGCTGACCTCTTCCAGTGTCTGCGTAAAGCCCTCCGGTTCCACTTAAGGAGGAGGAGATAGGTTTTAAGGCAGAAGGCCGGGCACTAGATGTTCCTTTAACCCCACAGAAGTGCCAGCGACTGGGAAGCGCCCTACCTGAGCGGGATAGGAACGCTGCGGAAGCCACCGCCCGTCTTAAGGGCTAATGGTGGGCGAAGTCAACCGTAGTTGAGGAATAAAGACAGCCGTGGCTGTGTAAGCAAAGCAGTGCTCTGCTAAGGGAAACGTGGGCTGGTAGGATTAACCCCACGGAAAAATACTCACAAAGGAACCCGGTGGGACACAATGTGGAGCCCGAGCCAGACACGTAGGTTCGCGAGGATACAGCTAGTGAAAGGCTGACAGCCAATGCTCCGCAACAAAGGCTGCCAAGGCAGCGGAGGAAGAACAATTCAAACCATTACGCATTTTTGTTCTGAAGGCCTTCCATACTGACACAGTTATGAAGCATCAGTTGGAGGCTGCAAGCCGACCTGCGAGACTGCTCTCCGTGCTCCCCCTGATGAGGAAAGAACACGAGAGGATACAGGCTCGATACGAACACTGTAAAATCTAGTGAACGTATTAGGTGTCGCCCAACCAGCAGCTCTACAGATGTCTGTTAGCGAGGAACCACGAGCTAAAGCCCAAGATGAGGCAACACTCCGTGTGGAGTGCGCTCTCAAATTAAAGGGGCAAGGAATACCCTGAAGATTATAAGCCAGGGCGATAGTATCAACTATCCAATGAGACATCCTCTGCTTAGTGACAGCTTTCCCTTTCTGCTGGCCACCATAACAAACAAAGAGCTGGTCTGAGGTCCTGAGGCTTTGCGTGCGATCCACGTAGAGTCGCAGTGCGCGTACGGGGCACAACAAAGCCATGGTTGGGTCTGCGTCCTCCGGGGGCAGCGCTTGCAAGCTCACCACCTTATCTCTGAAGGGAGTGGTGGGAACTTTGGGCACGTAGCCTGGTCTGGGTCTCAGTGAGACAGCAGGACCAAACTAAAAGCACGAATCGTCAACAGATAATGCATGTAAATCCCCTACTCTCTTCATGGAGGCCAATGCTATCAGGGTCAGAGTTTTCATTGATAAAAACATCAGACTCGTAGACTGCAAAGGCTCAAAAGGGAGACCTGAAGGCTTCAGCACCATGGACAGGTCTCAGGAGGAAAGAGGGAGGGCGCGAGGGGTTTAGCCTGCGAGCGCCTCTTAAAATGAAATAATTAAATCATGCCGGCCAACTGATCTGCCGTTGATAAGAGAGTGATGAGCAGAAATAGCGGCGATATCAACTTTAATGGCGGAGGGACAGCCTACCATCTAACCTATGTTAAAGATATAAAAGCACAATGTTAATGGGCATTCTCTGGGGTCCTCGCGTTGCGAAGAGCACCGGGTGACGAAAAAGGTTTCTTTAAGCGCGTAAGCCCGTCTTGTGGACGGTGCTCGAACCGCGTCGATGGTGTTAGATACCGCTTGCGATAAATCACCTAAACCTTGCGCGCGCTCAACGACCATACATGGAAATCCCACAGGTCGGGGCGCGGGTGCCATAATGTGCCCCTTCCTAAAGAAAGAAAGTCTTTCCTCAGGGGAAATCGTCAGGGAGGGGCTGTCGCGAGGAGCATTAACTCTGAAAACCAATCCAGTACGGGGCGACTAATAAAAGGCTCTCCTCGTCCTGCCTGACTTTGCACAGTGTCTGCGCAATAAAGCTCACTGGAAGGAATGCGTATTTACGCACCCCCCGCGGCCAGCTGTGTGCCAACGCATCCACGCCGAGGCTGCCCTCGGTTAGTGAATAAAATAGGCGACAGTGGGTATCGTCCGGCGACGCAAACAGATCTATCTACGCCGAACTTCTTCCAAATTAGCTGGACCGTCTGGAGGTGGAGTCGCCATTCGCCGGGGGCGCAGCTCGGGAAGCGCGTCTGCCGCTGTATTGAGCGAACCCGGGATGTAAATGGCACGAAGGGACCTCAGATGCTTCTGACTCCAAAGGAGGAGATGACGAGCGAGATGCGACAGGTGACGAGAGCGCAAAACCGCCTTAACGGTAAATAACGCAACAGTCGCAATGTTATTGGTGTCGGCTAATACATCCTTCCCTCGCATCTCCATAGCGGAGCGTACAAGTCCCAGATATACAGCGCACCGCTCGCGGCAGTTGGGGTGCTATGCACACCCCTGAGACTGCAAGCCCGTCATACGTGGCTGATCATCCCGTGCTGAGGGCATTGCAATATACAGAATGCCAGGAGACCCCTCAGGGGCATATCTTCTATCGGAAATGCCGGGTCTACCACAGGGAAAAATTTAAATGACACGCAGGTGCAATGTTTACACGGTGTATGTCGGTGTGCCACGCTCTCCTCGAGACTCGATCGTAAGCCAATGCTGAAGCGGTCTCATATGAAGCAGCTCGGGCGGCGTCACAACCGCAGCATGCTGTCATATGTCCAGGAGCTTCTGAAATTGTTTCAGAGGGACCGCGTACTTCCCTCGAATTAAACCGAGGCAAGTCAGAACTGACTGGTTGCGCGCTCTTGTTAAACACGTCAATTAGTCGACCGAGTCTTATTTCCATACTGAGAAAAAGGATCCTCTGCACGGGGCAAAGTTGCTCTTTCCCAGTCGACCTGAAAACTTAAACGAGCGAGATGCCAAAGCATTAACTCTCTGTGTTCGCGCACGTCTGCCAAGAACGGGCTATTATAAGTCGACGTAGAAAAAAGCAGAATGCGAACAACGCTCTCTCTCTGACATTTTAATGCCGTGACTAGCACATGGAGACACGGGGAGAGAGAGACAGCTCGAATGGTGTACTTCATATTAATATGCCCACCCCACGACGCAGAGCGAAAAACGGTCTAAAGCGAGGGGAGATGGACACATAAAGTACACGTCTACAGGTCTAAGGCTGCAAACCGATCTGAATATTGAAATACGAGCCTCGGCGTTATCATCCAAAAAGAACACCTTCGTAGAGCCGGTGCGTAAATCAAATCGATCGTAACCCGCCGCGTATTTTGGGTACTATGAGATAAAGGCTGGAAAAACCCTATCATCATCATCTCGGTAAGAGGGACCGGCTCGAACATCCTTCGCCAACAGGATATCGACTTTTGCACGCAGTACATGTGCATCGGACGCTTTCACTACAGTGAAACGAAAGCCCGAAATTTTGGGGTGTGCCGGATTCGTAACCGAGGCGGATCGTGCGTAAAACCCAACGAAACGGGCTGGGAACTGAAGCCAAGCACCCAGGCACCGTACGAGGAGAAATAACGACACTACCGAAGTACCCGCGGTGGGGCAGCGAAGCGAGACAGGTGGGACTGCCGGTGCGTCTGCTGTGACAGCATAAACATCTACAGTATGTGTGTGTGACACTGACCTGAGCCCGCTGAGGGTGACGGTCGTCTGGTCTCCTCTGCGGAGAGCGCAGACTCCGATAAGGGTGCTGGTGGTCCGGTCTCCTCAGCGGAGAGCTCGGACTCCTCAGGTTACCCGCTGGCGATAGAGGAGAGGTAGGGTGAGCTGGTGTGTGCCCGCTCACGGCTCTCTCGATCCTCTGGAGACCTGGAGAGGGAAGAGGAATGCACTCTATGTGTGGTTAGTGGGTACCGGCTAAACAGCCGGTGGAACATATGCAAACCAAGGATTTTCCACCCGACCCTCTATCGGGGGAAGGAGCTCCATCTCCTGAAGAGTGATCCTCTGCCAATCCGGGTCGCCCTTCACTGGCCACTTAAACTCCCGATTTTCACGGGAAGCGGCTAAGCGGGCGGGGCGAGCTGCTGACGACCGGTTCCCCTGCGCTGCCGAGATGGGGTCCGAGGAGGGGAACGGAGGTGGTCGCCGCAGGACGCTGACGGCGAGAGGCAGACTGAGGAGCCGGCGTGGTGGACCAAGGGCAGCTCTGTTCCGCCGGGGCATGACCTAGGAGATCGCCTCAGTCTGTGCAGCGGAGCTGTACGACTCCCCTGGCTCGCCGAAGAGGCCGGTCTGTGAGACAGGAGCATTCAAGTTGTTCTCGTCTGCGTCCGTCATGTCAGCCAGACACAGCCAAAGGTGGCGATCTTGAACCACTGAGGTGGACATCGCACGACTGAAGGTCGCGGCCTCCCTGGTAAATCCTTTGTGAGCCTGCAGCAACGTTATTACGTGCAGGGCTGAAGCCGCCTCTCCGGCATGCCTGATGGGCAGCGTCCGTAACCGGACGACTGTCTACAAACACGGGAGGGAAGGGTTGGGTGGTCCCTCCAGGAACGCATCCCGCTCCACTGAAGGGGTCCCCGCCCTCAGCGGCTCCGTTGGTGAGGGAGGTGAGGGGTGAAAGCTGAACGGCCGGACGGCCGCAAATCACGTCAGCTCTTCGTGCCGTCGGGGAAGAAAGGCACAGGAGGAGAGCACCGAGAGGCCCGAGCAGCTCCGAAGTACCAATCATGTGGGCGGGACGGTTCGGGCGGAGAGGGGTTAACCTTTCCAACTCTACCGTCTCCGCCGCTCGCGGGCACGGCCGCCATCTCCGGAACGACTCTGCCTCGGAGGAAAAATGGACACCCCTCTGATGCTGCAGAAGTGACGGGACCAGAAGGAGGTCCAATGGATTCGGCAGACATCGTAGAACACGACTCTGCAGTCTCCACCGGAGCCTCAACCGGCTGAGGATGAGAAGGCCGGTAGGTGGAGGACGCATCCTCCGTCCTACTCAGCGTAGTGACGCGAAGGGCGCCCTGCGAGCGCTTGACAGCCGCACCATGGCGGCGTCAGCACTGCAAAGGCGCGGACAGCGTTCCCGTAGAAACGACAGTCGTCTCCGCAATCCAAGAGGGTTATGCTCTCACAGAGAGAACAGAAACTCTCCACGAACGCAGCCCCGGAGTGCTCGATGCCTGAGCACGAAGACAGCGCTCGTGACCGTCACTGGAACCCTTATACTTCTCGCATCCAAGATCGCACGGGCGAAAAGCTATCCTGAAAAGGACGCTGATCCCCGCATATACGAGAGAGTGGCTGCCTTTAACAAGGCACAAAGCTCTCTCGTATCACTCTTTTAGGGAAATTCACTCAGATGCTTAGTTGATGAGCGCACAGGAAGGCAACGCACACACTAAACTCAAAACAATAAACAGATGTAGAGCCGTGGAATAAGCGAAGCGTCCGCTGTGATACTGCTAGTTCAACCAACTTCAGCAATCAAATCCCAACAGAGTAAAGTAGCTTCTCAGTAGCAGATAAAGCCGGCTTTCGAAGCGAAAAAGCTAATTTCCCTATTTGCACCTGCTGCTTATAAAGGCACCTGGCGGGGCGGCGCCAGCATTATGCAAATATCTCAATGCCAAGTTCATTGGCGTTTTAGTAGTATACGAAGCAGATTGGTCTCTCTAAGCGAGTTCCCAATTCGTCGGTCACGACGTGACGTCGTAGTGACCGACTGAAAGGGAACTGACATTTACAGAGCAATGACTGGCCGCAGCATGAAGTCCCTTATTTAAAACTGAAAAGAACTGAGCACTAATGTCACTTAACACAACAGAACATCTAGTTTTTACAGACTCAAGAAGTCGGTATACCCATTTTCTATCCAGACCAAGCCTGTAGAGACGACCAAAGAAGCAATCCCCTTGCTATAGATGAAACCTGTTTAAATTTATTTTGTTTTGATAAACACAAAGAATGTGTAAGCAAACAGATCAGAAGCCTAATTGACTTCCATAGAAGGAAAAATACTCTGGACGTCCATCCCTCACAGCCTCGTTTTGGAATCAACATGGCGGCAGGCTGAAAAAGGCGTATGGTTGAAGAATTCCCAACTGGCAATGGTAATCCTATTTAACTGCTGTTATTCATTAATAAAAACAATATAACACTCACATTTGTGCTGTCACTGCCAAAAATCAACACTTTGATTGAATCACAACCATAAACACTTTGATTTTGCTCAACATTATACTACGGGGCTGTTGATTGCTTTATTCTGATTGGTTGAGAAATGTTCCATAGGTATGCATTATTTTTTGATAAACGCATACATAACCTCTCAAACGTTATAAAAGCCAAAGCAATGTCTCAGCAATGTCTGTGGTAACCCTAGTATAAGCAGAATAACTGACTCTGGTCCTTTGAATTACTTGAAAATAATGCACACCCGCAGTATTGCAAGTATTACCACATTGGTTGTGCATTATTTTCAAAAAATTCAACAGCCCATCCTCAATTATTCCTTAAGTGTTATTTAAACTCTTATCTGGCACCACTATGCTCTAAAATGAGAAAGTTTTCGGGTCCGACTGTATTTCTTGAACAAAATAAAGTCGGTAAACAGCTTTAATAGCCTCCGAGTTCGTGTACGCTGGCTGTCATTAGATTTCAGTGTTGTGTTTGTGGAAATTCTCCCTGAAGGAGATATGAGGTTCTTTATCAGCATACCATTTATATATTTTCTTATCACTCTTATGGAAACTTACTCTTAGGGGAGTTTTACATTCTCAAGTCTATTAGTAAAACAAGCTAAAGGGGTAAAGATAAAAGTCATTACCAATTACACTATCAAAACTTATTCGTTTAGCATTAAACTATCAGACTTTCACGGCGTAAATAAGACTTGTGTAATTGCTTAAGGAATACAAAGTTGGCTTTTTAGGAAGTCCATTATTATCTAAAATCAGCTAAAAGCTAGCAAGAATACCTGCACTATTGCACTTAAATTTGGATCAACTTTTGAGGAGTTGCAATAAATTATAAAATAAAGTTTAATTAGCTCAAGTTATTTTAACTTTATTTTTGGGAACACTTTACTTGAAGGGGTGTTCATAAGACACTACACATTCGTAATCATGACATGACACGTGCTATGAACATGAAGGAGATTTTAATGCACGTTTATGACAACTGTCATTAAGTGTGATTTAGTTCAATTATGTCATTTTAATGCAAAGATGACATTGATTGAGATGTCTTTGTTATTACAACTTGACATTAACCAATACATCATAACTTGTCATGAGAACTTGACATTACCAAGACAACATAACTGACCACTTTTTTACCAATGATACAAATTGAATTTGTCATTAAAATGTCATTAAGCGTTAATTCACTGTCATAGTTTTATAACGGCATCATGAATATTTTTCTTGACCTCAACTACAGTGGTATGATTGTCATTAAAATGTCATTAAGTGTCAATACTTTTTATGACAACATCATGAATATTTTTCATTTCATAATGGTTTTATTTAAGTTTCAAATAAAATAAATCATTCAATAATAATAATAATAATAATAATAACAGTAACAACAATAACTATAACAATAATTAACAACAACAACAATAATTATTAAAATTCATACAATTATATTTTACTGCATATGAAGAACGATTCACCCAAAATTAAATGAAAACAGTACAGTAATGGGTTAAGCCATGCAGCGTTGGGTCCATATCGCTGCAGAGTTAATTACATTTAAATTAAATTTATTAAATTAAATGTTTTGTTCGTTTTTTCTTCTATTTCAGAACCCTATGTGTGAGGAAGAAAAAGCTCTGTTGTCCGTTTTTATGTATTGTGCACATACATAAAGTATAATATTAATTAACTTTCCTAGACTAAAATAAATGTAAGAGCTGTCCAAACTTAAAACAACTTTCACTGACATATTTTAAAATACATCAGTGCCCTTTGTTTTGACTCAAAATGCACACAAGTAATGTTTTTAGTAAGGCATGTTGGTTAAAACAAGTTATATTTCCTAATTAAACTAAGGCCTAGTCCTGGTTTATTATAATCCCTGTCCGGGAAACCACCCCATAATGACAATTGTCATAAATGTGCATACAAAAATACACACATAAAATTCCCTCACCCATCAAGAAAGTTGATTAATCTAAAAAAATGTTGGTAAACTATAGCTCGATTCACTAGAAACACAGCACATCAAACCATCCTAAACCAGCCTGAATCAATTCACAAAGACATGTTGACACTTCTCTAAATGAAAAAATTTTCACCCATCGAGTAACTTATGCAAGGTACATTGTTCCCAAAATTGCTCTAAAATGGCAGGATTTCACCTAGATTGCCTTGGGCCCTGTTGCGTATAGACCATGAACAAGATGATTTGCCACTTGACTCTTGAGAACTTGTTACATCCAGTGGATGTCAAAAACAGCCAAATTCAAATGAAATGTTTGCCGCTTGCAGATAAGGTGATGCTGAGACAGGGGCTTGTTAAACCGAACGCTATCTCCCACAGAATTGAGAAAAGGGATATTAAAGGACATCTATTTTGAGCCTTCACAACATGCCACATATCCTGGAGTAAACCCTCCCCAACACAAACACACAGTCTTTCTTTCTTTTATTGTCTGAGATTCAATTCCACGAGAGAGGGAAATAGTGGTAATGGACCAGGAATAAAGCTGTAAGGAATGAGAAAAGGCTTTAAAATAGTGTTACGGTGTGTGTGAGGCTCAGAAGCGTAGCAAGCTACCATACCAACAGTATGCTTGAAGAAAAGTAAGATAATGCCACATCTATATTTATATTGCAAAACCAAAAACTCAATGAAATGTAACGTGATTTGCTTTGCTGTGTTTGTGTACGTGTGCTTTTAGTCTACCAGGAAGAGTGTGGGGTTTGTTTGGCACTGGCAATAACAAGATTGCAGGTTCGATTCCCAGGGAACACATAGTGATAAACATTAGTCTTTACTGGAATAACAGCATTTAATTGACTACAGTAAAGTACAAAAATATAAAATCTTCTACTTTGTGGGTAATGTTTCTGGAAGGAATAGGGCCTGAACATTTGGACGGTGATACAATAATAAAAACACCAGACAGCCAGCTTTAATCCGGTGGTGTTTACACCATAAACCGTGTAGAAATTACAACCTCATTTATTCACAACCCAAAAGTAATTGGAGAACGGCTTGATCAATTGTATCCTGGCCAGGTGTGGATCGCTGCATCATTAAACAGATGCCTGGGGAGTTCCCTTTCAATACGGTTCACTTCGCATTGCGTCAGTTAGCTGACGCTATGGGGGAAACTCCTGTTTACTCCGTGACTGAAGCCTATTGGTTAACGTCTGTACAAAGTACAGACCAATGACGTTTGAACCCGCGCGCGGGAGGAACGCGTCCCTATATAAGCGCGGTTCAATCGTCAGGAGCTCATTATTTTCTCCTTCAGCGCGAACCTCTCGCTGCTCCGAAGAAAAAGAAGAAGCCTTACCTCGCCGTTGACAAAAGCCCTGCAGCGGAGTCCAGGCCTAGCGTCTTCCCCTGCCGTTTTCCGGCTGAGAACCGAAGATAGCAGAGTCCAGGTCTAGCGTCTTCCCCTGCCGCTTTCCGGCCGAGAACCGAAGATAGCCTTCGCTTGCCGTGGTACGAGCCCTGTGCAGCGGACACACGCCTGACGAGGTCTCCCCTGCGGCCGCCCGGTAAGATCAATATTTTTAATATAAAGCTATAAGCTAAAAGAGCAGGCGCTGTTGTAATAGCGTCCAGCACAGCGGCTCGGTGAGCCTCTCTGCTATGAATTTCCTCCGAGCGCGTTACCGGTCTGGCACCTCCCACGCCGGGACCGCGCTTATGCTTTGGTTGTCTTATCCATGTTTCGTGCTCCCCCTGCTGTTCCTCTCTCGCCGGGATGAACACACGGCGAGCCATGAGACTAGATGGATGCATAGACAAGCACACACGGACTAACCCCCCCTGTGTTCTGTCACACCGCAACCGTTCATGCTTACAGAGTCCCTTCGCTCCTCTTACATTCAGTGGCGAGATCTCTGGCACATATATTAATCCCCCGAGTGCATCGGGTGATACCGTCACGACGCATGGCTGTTCTGTCTGTGTTGCTGCTCCCCTCTGCCGTTCCTCTCTTGTTGAGATGAACAAGCGGGGAACCGTAGACCTGGATAGATGCATACGACAAGCAAACACGGGCGGTCTGCCCCTGTCTCTGTCATAGCACAGCCACTCGTGCTCCACGCTCGCGGAGTCCCTCGCTCCTTTCCCCACAGTGGTGAGGTCTCTTAACGGCTTAGCTAGCACGCGGTATTACGGCTCGCTGCCTCTAAATGCAGCTGTCCAGTGTTCAACGATTACAGAGCTTCATGCCCCTCCCCTCCTGGAGCGGCGCGATCTCATTCGTCTGCTCGATAGGGCCGATTCGCCGCTATTGGAGCACCAAGAACACTCATTATAAGAGAGCTTCATGCCCCTCCCCTCCTGGAGCGGCACGATCTCATTCGTCTGCTCGATAAGGCGGACACGCCTCTATTGGAGCGCTAAAACACTTATTATAGAGCTTTACTGGCCTGAGCCGATCTCACTTCAGATAGCTCATTCTTTGTCTGCCTGGTAATTTCTCTCTGGTTTAGACGGAATCAGAGGCAGAACGAATTTGTTTATAATATACTGAGGCCCGAATACCTCCCTTTATTCAGTCCCGTCCTATATC